>NC_140579.1:550699448-551299448 GCF_964204655.1 Triturus cristatus
CCATATACTCTTAAAGTGCCTTATAATCTTAAACGGTTATGGTAACTATGGTTTGGCTTTATCAAAACATGTCGTGTAAGGTGTCTAACATTTTGGAATAATATCCCCAGACCATTTCTGGTGATGAGGATATTATTCCCCCCTTCTAGAGCGAGAGCCATGTTAAAATCCTACTTTGCTGTTTAACTCTAACCAAAGCCTCAGCATCACAAAATGGATGCTGCCGCCACAGACACAAGTCTGACCTCCTGCTGCTGGGAGTGATCCCGGCAAGGGAGGCTTGGACAATAGGTTTCCTGCTTGGGGAGGTGCTAGCAACTCCCCAGACAGACTTTAGTGTATTGGGGCAGGGAGGGCTGAAAGGAATGAGACATGCCTGGGGCACACAAGGTGTCCCATGCATAGTCCAGTTCAAACCGGTGCTGGGGAAGGGAAGGGAAGGGGGTGTAACCACCCTCCTCCCAGGTCCCACCCATAAGGCGAGACCTAGCACCTACATCAATGGTAGAAAAGCTGAGGCCTACAGAGACACCTGGAGCTAGCATCACTATGGTGGCCCATAGGCTAGTTCCCTCTGAGCAGCTTTTGCCTGGTTTCTCATACCAGGTAACTAACATTGATGGCAAACAGAACAGTCATCCCATGGCAGTGGTATGTCTCAGCTGGGGAGGTGTCATTGGCCCTAAAAGGGTGGCAGTGTCTCCAACCTTGCCTGTGGACTGCTTACTGGGGAATGACTTAGAACTCTCAGCTTGGGCTTGAGTTGAACAAGACACCCATTCTAAAATGGTAGGCCTTTCACAAAAGGGTAGTGGGGTTGTGCCAACCACAACCCCTGTCCAAGTAGATTTCCTCCCTGAAAAGGTTGGAAGGGCAGTGGTAGCCACAGCCCAGGCAAAGACAGACTTCCCTGTAGAGACTGGCAGAGCTGTGACAGTCACAGCTCAAACCCAAACTGAGTGCCCCCTGAAAAGGTTGGCAAGGCTGTAATGGTCTCAGCCCATACTCAGACTGACATAGGTGTATTGAAGCCTGAAACTATGGATCACTCCACATAAACAGAGAGTAGTGGGGAGGAAGAAAAGTCTCCCTCTCCCCAGACATTAGGAAAAGGTCAGCCTCCTCAGGGATCTGACCTCACCCCTTGTGAAGGAACTGCCCCAGAGGTAGCCAGGCCTGGCCTGGCAGAGCCTCTGATGTCAGTGGCCCCTTCCAAGGTGGGACCCAATCTGGTGCAGGTAGCCTGCCTCTCTCTACCCTGCCTCAGTCAGCCCAGGGCTGCAGAGGTCAGGGAGGCCAGTGGACCCCAAGAGGGCCCCTGTCCACAAGAACCCCCCATCAAAAGAATGAGGATTGCCTGGCTAGTAGCCCTAGCCAGGTGATGGTTAAAAACATTCCTGAGGGATCCCCTTTACAGGTAGTTAGGGACCTCCCCCAGAGGGATTCTGTTGGGCACAGGCAAACCTGGGACCTTAGGGCCCCAAACCTGACCTGTCCCTCCAGTAAGCCCACAAAAGGGACCCAGCCTCCAGCTTTAGGTAGCCAGAGGCTGACCCTGAGAGCACAGTGCAACTCAGTGAAAGAAAGAAAGGCATCCATGGTGGAGAATGATTGGAGGAAGCTGAGGCCTCACTTTGAGGACACTCACTTCAGAACTCCATCTCAACACCAGCCTTTTACTTTGCAAAGACACACCAAAGGTAGAGATTCCCTATGGTGGAGACCCTATGATACCTTTAGGATGATGGATTGCTTAGTGGACCATGAGACAGGGGGTAACCATGCCAGTGCTGGTTCTTCCTTATATGGCCACTTAGGCAATAGAGGCTTACCTTGTCAAGGCCAGCCTTATCTCCTTTCGTTGGGAGGGGGGGTTGTGTAGGAAGGTGGATATCTGACTACGGTTACCCCCAACTTTTTGCCTAGTGTCTAGCTGGTGTTTCGACTTAGTTGGCCTGAGATCCTGCCATTCAGGGTCTCAGGCTGTCTGCTCTCTTTAAAATGGACTCCATGTACCCTAGGTACATTCCCAATTGGTAAGGATCACCTTATTGGACCCTGTACAGTGTACCCTAGGTACCCAGGGCATAGGTGTACCCTAGGCCTCCCAGGGGCTGCAGCATGTATTATGCCACCCCAGGTCTGGCCTTCCAATCAGACACAACTGGCTGATCACTCAGCTGGGGCAAGGTCGTGTAATCACCCCTTGCTTAGTTATAGTATACCTATATCTACCCTTAAAATAGACACATGTGTACCTATCAGCCACTCCTATGGCAGGCCTTAACAATCCTGGAGGCAGAGTGCTTGGTAACATGTGAGATGGTGCTCTAGCATGAGCTGAGCCTGTCTGCAGCTTTCGGAACCATGTCCTTATAGCTGTTCTATGATATAGCCTACCATATACTCTTAAAGTGCCTTATAATCTTAAACGGTTATGGTAACTATGGTTTGGCTTTATCAAAACATGTCGTGTAAGGTGTCTAACACTTTGGAATAATACCCCCATACCATTTCTGGTGATGAGGATATTATTCCCCCCTTCTAGAGGGAGAGACATGTTAAAATCCTACTTTGCTGTTTAACTCTAACCAAAGCCTCAGCATCACAAAATGGATGCTGCCGCCACAGACACAAGTCTGACCTCCTGCTGCTGGGAGTGATCCCGGCAAGGGAGGCTTGGACAATAGGTTTCCTGCTTGGGGAGGTGCTAGCACCTCCCCAGACAGACTTTAGTGTATTGGGGCAGGGAGGGCTGAAAGGAATGAGACATGCCTGGGGCACACAAGGTGTCCCATGCATAGTCCAGTTCAAACCGGTGCTGGGGCACTCCAGCCCCAGTCCTGGCGCGAAACTGGACAAAGGGAAGGGGGTGGAACCACCCCCCTCCCAGGTCCCACCCATAAGGCGTGACCTAGCAGGTAACCCAGCCCCCCAGATTAGTATAAGAGTGGTAGCTGGGCCCCAGGAGATTAGATTATCCTGAACCTGCAACTTGAACAGAAACTCTGGGCCTTCGACATTCGACGAAAGAAGACTGAAGAATCTCCCTTGTGGCCAAGGAGTGGCTACCCTGTGCAAACAGGCACCATCAAGAGACTACCCTTTGCTTTGCCTAAGTTCTACGAGGGACCGACTGCAGAGCCCGACCAGAGCCTTGACTTCCAGACTTCTCCGACCCTGATCCACATCCACAGCCGAGCTGAGATCCGTGGAGGCGACGAGAGACGTGGGACCGGCTACCTGGGAAAAGTGGCTAGTATCTTCCAGCGCAGCTTCTGAGGCACCCTCGAAGTTGTGCACCGGGGATTGAGAAGCCCCAACCCCAAGCACCATCTGCACCGAAGATCAGCCCCCCACACTCCACGAGTCCTGCGTGGGGCCCTTCTGCATTTTCCTGCTTGCCGCGTCTGTCCGGTTGCTTGCCCGTTGGCTAGTGGCCTTTGTGACGACGCATCCAGAAATCTTCACTGCTAGTTTGGCTCCTCCAGACTGGCTCCCGCTTCCTTGCAAAAGAGAAGCACCCCAGACCTTCCTGGTCTGCACCAGAAGCAAGTCCTCCGTTCTTCGTGGGTTCCGCTTGCCAAGGCTTGGTGAGTCCTAGTTCAACTTCGACACCGCCGACAGCAAGAGCCTTCGTGGGACAGCTCGCCTCCTGGTCCTGGTCGTCCTCGACATTTCCTGGTCCCCGTGGCTGCAGCGACAAGCTTCACCTTCACCTGCAATCTTCACGACATCGCCTGGTTCCTTCCTGGTTCCACGTGGTCACTGGCTAGTGACCTTGACTCTATCCCTTCTGCTTGCAGGTCTCCTCTCTTCTTGATCCCAGCCTTGGGATCCACCGGACACTCTTCACTGACCGCCTGTCAGCAACTTTCCTTCAGGCATCCATAGAAGTCTACGACGAAACCCGACGCAAGTTCACACCTATGCACCCGCAGCCTGTGGGCTAGGTAACTTGGGTACTTCGGTGCTCACAAGGGTAGTGACTATCCTAGGGTCTAGTTTCCGAGTCTCGACTCTCTAGCTGCTTCAGAAGTGTCCTTAAACTGTTAATTTCTAACTGCTAGTAATTCTATCGACTTTTACGCATTACGCGTGAGTGTTTCCACTCTGCACCTGAATCCCGTGGGCCTCCCACTTCCTAACTGTTGCTAGTGTAGTGTAGCCCCAGCGATTCCCTAGGCCTAGGCCTATCCTATTTCCGTGACAGTGGTCCTTATACCACTTCTTTAGTATATGGTTTGCGTAGCCCCTAGGGCCTAACTGTATTACTTACCTGTGTGACTTAATGTATGCTTAAATAAGACTGTGTTGTACTTACCTCTAATCTCATAAAGAGTGCTGAGGGTTTGTCTAGAATAAATACACTTTATTTTATATATATATCTGTTGTGGTGTTCTTTCATTTGGTATTCAAGGGATTATATATGGTATCACAGCTGGCTTCACATGCCATTCAGAGTTTAGCCTAAGACTGCTCTTGTCCATGCTACCACTAGGATAGCTGGTCTATAAGGTTGACTTTACAACCAATCACCATAAGGGTTGTTTGGACTGATATAAGGTGTACACTAGAACTAGTGACATTATACATCAGGCCAACTTCTCACAGAGGTTCTGTGGTTTAGCTTGTGAAGTGGATCCAAGAGGCCTGAGAGATAGGGAAGACATGTGAGAGCAATTCAGCTAGTAGAACACTCGCTGGCAGAATCAACAAGGATGGGCTTGAGATGCGGTGCACTTTCTAGCATCAAAACCGCCGAACGGTGAGGGGTATGGAGGAGAGATGAAATAAGATCATTCATGTCATGAGTAATGGCATGTGTTGCATGAGTTCATAACCTCGTATGATACAGAACCATATCTCAGTTTAATATATATACAATATTTATTTTACAAAGTAACAGGCTGTCAGATCAGACCACACCCGAAATTAGGAGGAAGAATGTTGTTGTAAAGTTTTAAGTGTCATTTGTTACAATTTTAGAGAAAAGTTTGCATTGTCTCCGTTTAATAAGGCGGTGTTTCTTGACTTCACACTCGTCTTATGATAACTGCCAACTAGCTGTTCCATGCTGTGAAGTTGTGGTTACCCTCAGAAGAACACAAACAAGTCCTGAAATTCAGCCTATTAACCATACAAGCGTTACCCTTCCCTGTCACCCAGTGAATTGTAATATCAGTTGCCCTGTGTGCCTGATTTCAAAACTTTGTGCTATTGGTGTGGGGACCTGTATCTCATCAGCACATGACCTCACTGTAGGAAGGTGGAATCTGACTGCATGGTTGCCCCCACGTTTTTCCTGGTGGTTGGATGGTTTTTGACTAGTCTGGCTGGGATCCTGCTATCCAGGACCCCTGCCTATCTGCTTACTTTCTTAAATGACTTGGGAGTGCATATTAGATGCACTAGTGATTGGATGCTGTGGTACCTTATGAGCCCCTAGTATATGGTACCTTAGGTACCAAGGGCATAGGTACTTCACAGGCCTACCAGGGGCTGAAGCATGTATTATGCCACCCCTGGGAAGCAGACTAAATCTGACACCACAGGCCTGCTACTGCAGCCTGGGTGAGGTAGCGTCAGCACTCCTCACTGAGGTATAGGTTGCTATATCTCACCTTACACACACATATAAACCTAAGGCAGGCCCTATCAATCTTGAGGGCAGGGTGCTTGGTTTACATGTGAGGGGGTGCCTCTGCCTGAGCAGGGCCCCTCTGCAGCCCTCAGAGCCTATTCTCTGTGGCTGTTTGTGGATGCGGTTAAACCATATACTCTTAAGTACATTATAACCTAGCAGTAAATGCTAACTTTGGGATGGCTGCATCAAAACATGTCGTGTTTGGTGTCAAACAACTTGGAATCATACCCCCACCCCAGTAACTGGTGTGGGAGTATGATCCCACCCTTCTAGAGGGATAGACATGTACCTACTGTGGAAACACGGTAGAATCCTGAAAAGCCCTGGCATCACAAAATGGATGCCACCAGCACAGACACTAGGCTGCCCTCCTGCTGCTGACCGAAACTCATAGTGGAGGAGGCCTAACAATAGGCATCCTGTCACAGGGAGGTGTAACCACCTTCCAGACAGGATTTAGTGTATTGGGGCTGGGTGGGTGCACTCCTAGAGTGCTTTGAAGTCCTGCACTGGGGGAGCAGTAGGCTCCTCTGTGCATATACCAGCTCAAACCGGTTCAAGGGCTACCTGCCCCTGCTCTGGCGCGAAACTGGACAAAGGGAAGTGGGTGTAACCACCCACTCCCCTGACCCTCCCAGAGGAGTGTTCATAGAGCTAGTCCTTCCCTTTCTTTTAGTATAAGATAGGGAACCCTTGCCATTGCAAACTAGATATCCCTGGACGACGCTCTAGAAGAAGAATCCTGGACCTTCGACGTTCCACTACCCTTGGAAGACTGAAGAATCTCCCTTGGAGTCAAAGAGTGACTCCCCTGCTTGGCAGGCACCAAAACTTTGAATCAACGGTCGCAAACTTTCCCGCTCCCGCCGGCGTCCGAAGTCTCTGCAGCCCTGGAAGTGGATTTCCTGACTTCGACGGCCATTGTGAGTCCCCAGCAAACCTGAGGCGAGTGGACCCCACGAGTGATGAGGAACAGCAATACCCGGATAACATGCACTATTGTCGAGTGCAACCCCTTCACGATGTTCTATGAACTTGTACATTGGACCACGTGTGGTCCAAGCCTCCAGCAGGATTTCCACTGAAAATCAGAGGCCTACCTCGTCCCGAGTGACCGTGGGCTCCTGTGATGTGAATCCTCCGAGGCGTCTTCATGATCCCTTGCCGGTTGGCTTGTGGGTTCCCTGAAGACTTTTTCATCAAACCAAAGGGCTCCCCTGGCTGCTCCAGGCCTGCCCTGACTTACCCTTGCTGGGTGAGTCCCTCAGACCTTGCTGGTCTGCACCGCTGACGTTCTTCACATTCCACAAGACTTGCTGTTGCCAAGGCTTGTTGGCTCCAATCCGGTTGCCGACACCTCAGTAAGCTGCAGACTTTGTGGGACACTCCGAATCCAGCTCCTGGTTGTCGACGCCTCCTGGACCTCGTGGTTGAAGAGTCAAGACACCCGTGATCACCTGAAATCACCCGACATCTGTGGGCATCCAGCTTCCTGGCTCCGGGTCACTGGCAAGTGACTTTGAACACTGTCCCTTCTGCTTTCAGGTCTTCTTTCTTCAGAATCCAGCCTTGGATTCCACCGGACACTTTTCCTGTCTTCACAAGCAGCAAGTCTTCTTTGGCTCCCATTGAAAAAGACGACGCGACCCGACACCTAAAGACACCTATGCACCAGGCTTCCCTGGGTGAGGTAACTCGTGCACTCCGGTGCTCCTGTGTGTGTTGGCCCTCGAACTACTTACCCTGTAAGTGACTTGCTTGTAGACTCTCCCGAAGTACCCTAAAACTTTAAAATTCCAACCGCAACTTTCTCCATTGAAGTCTATTGGGATCCGCGGCTGTGTTCTCACACTGCATGCGTCTCCCGTGGGTCCTTTACTTACCTGCCTTGGGTGGATTAGTGAGGTCCCAGCGCTTCTGAAGACCTTAGGCCTTCTCCCTTCTCAAGTCGTTCTCCTTATACATCTTTTTAGGTCTCGCCTGACCCAGCGCATGCGCTGGTCTGGCGAGACTTATTGAGAGGGCTCCAAAAAGTGCTACCAGGCCAGCCTAGAGCTACAGTGCCGCGCTTTACCGCAATTACTTTCACTTTTGCGGCCGCACGGCCGCTTTGCATAGCCAATAGGTCTCGCTTTTGGGACCTTATAAGTATTTAGTTATGCAACTGTTGCATGGCTAAACACTTACTTATACGGTCCCAAAGGCGAGACCTATTGGCTATGCCAATTCTTGTTTAGTATATGGTCTGGTACGCCCCTAGGGCCCCAGTCATATAAGTGCTTAATTTGTTGTGAAATGTTGATTTGTGCATATGTCCGTGACTTCCAATCTCATAAAGAGATTTGTAGAGTGTGTCTAGAAATAAATACATATATATTTTATATATATACCTGTGTGGTGTCCTTTCATTTGGTAATTCAAGAGATTATAAGGTAAAACAAGCTGCTTTACATTCCTCAGAGACTTAGCCTGAAGGCTGCTCTCCACAGCTACCACTAGGATAGCTTTCTTTAAAAGGTTGTCTTAAACCTATCTACCATAAGAGACGAATTGTACTGGTGCAAGGTGGCCACTATAACTAATGACCAGCATATGCCAGGCCAACTTCTCACACTCACTCTGGCTTAAGTGTTGGTTGGATGCTTCCACCATAGTGCCCACTTCTGGCTTTGGTGACGAGTGTGCACTTTTCAGGGTTACCAGTGAAGGGAGCCCTTAAGTGTTGGAAGTGTGAACTCCAAGAAGGACCAAATATCACAACATCTACTAAGGCAGCTGCAAAATGGTGATGTGAACATAAGATCCTATCCATTAACCGCAGAAATGTAGCAGGGGCCCCATGACGACCAAAGGCAAGAACCCTCACTGATAAAGGCCTGAAGGGGTTGAGAATGCCGGTTTCTTCTCTGCTCTTACAGTCAAGTAAATCTGGCAGTAGCCTTTTGTGAGATCTAGTGTGGAGAGGTATACAGCCTTCCCTAATTTTTGTATTAATTCATCCACCAGGGCATGGGGTATGTATCGAATTTTGATATATTAAGCTGGCGAAAGTCTATACAAAACCAGATGGTGCCTTTGAGTTTGGGAACCAGAACGACATGGGAGCTCCAGGCACTGTTGGAGGGTTCTTTGATGCCTGCCTCTAACATGTGGGCTACCTCCCTTTCCACTGCTTTGCTCCTGTCTTCTGGTATCCGATACAGCCATAGTCTCAACTTGGTCACTTTTAGTGACAATGTCATGTTGGATTAATGTTATTTTCCCTGGCTTTCCTGAAAAGACATCACAAAATTGATGCAAAACTTCCTGTAACTGAGTTTTCTTGTCGGAATTAAGGCAGGACCAATTTTTATTTAACTCATTGTTGTAGCTGGTTCTGTAGAGGTCACAACAGTTTCCAGGGGTCGCGAGTCTGCACTGAAAAAAGCAGGTTTTCTGGGGAACCCTGTTGGCATTATTCTTCCCATTTTTTTAAAACAAGTTTATTTGATATATTTGACCTTTCCATTATTGATGTGGGACTGCTAGTCAGTAGGTTACTGGAGTGATTTGGTATAAAACGATAAATGTCCCATGCCATTTTGCCATCAATTTATTCTCGCTTGATGGGAGTAACACTAATACCTTCTCTCCCCTATCCAGCTCTGGAACATGCACTGTTTATCATACTGAGCTTTTGTTTTCTCTGTGCCTTCTTCAGATTTGAACGTACCTCCTCCCACAACCTGCTGATATTACTGCGAAGGTCTCGAGCCTCTTTCTCCTCCTCCTTCACCTCCTCCTCCCAAAGTTCGGCAGCCATGTCTAACAAAGTTCTAGACTGTCGGCCAAAAAACCACTCAAAGGGGCAAAACCCAGTGGAACTTTGGGTATGGGTTTGGATGGTAAAAAATACGAATGGCAGTTTCTTTTCGCAGTCTCTATCACTATCGGAGACTAGCTTTTTTAGGATTGTTTTATTGGTACAGTTATATGTATCCACCAAACCATCCGTTTGGGGTGGTGATATACGGAAGTCCGTATTTGTTGTATTCCAAGACTTTGGCACACCTGTGTCTAGCCACAAAGTGAGTCCCCTGGTTGGCTAGTATTTCTTTGGGGAACCCCACCCTAGAAAAGAACTCAATCATGGCCTGTGCTACTACTGGAGTAGTCATACTCATTAAAGGTATGGCCTCTGGGTATCTGGTAGCATAATCTACATTTACCAAGATACATTATTACCCTTTTGAGAACGCCAGAAAAGGCCCACTAGATCCATTCCTACTCGAGAAAAGGGAATACTAACAAAAGGAAGTGGCCTTAGAAGAGATTTATACTTATTAGGCAACGCTCACATGTAGCACAGAACTACGATCAGCATAGAATCAGGCCAATAAAATCTTCTTAATAAGTATTCCTCAGTCTTCTCCCGCCTATAATGTCCTCCCCCTACCTGACACTGAGCTAGGTGTAATACCAGATTCTGAAAGGGGAGGGGAACAACCAATTGGGCCTTCCTTTCACCATTTCTGGTTACATCTCAGTACAATAACCCCTTCGTTAATAGCTCGGGTCCCAGCCTGAGCTAGGTTGGTATCCTCTGTGTGGGTTGCCTGAAAAATGCGTGGGTGTACCCACTTGTCATCCGTGGAAGTAAGTACAGAGTGCAACTTTTTTTTTTTATGGAGTTTTATATAGCGCGAACTTGACCCAAAGGTATCGGGTATCAGAGCACTTTACACAAGCACAAGTTACGTTACACGGGGACAAATTCATTTTTTTGTGAGGCACAGGGAGATTTGCCCAGAATCACAGGATGTTGCTCGTCCTTACCGAGACTCAAACCCAGTTCCCCATATTTGAGGTCGACCACCCTAGCCGTTAGGCCAACCTCTCTCCCCAACTTTTACTTAACTGCCATAACACTGAATGACTTTTTACTCTTACTTTTTCCGGACCTTGACTTCTATGGTTTGGGTTTACCATCACTTATTTCCTTCTCCTGGAAGGGAGTCACAGCCAGCCAAATTCTCTCCCTTAGCCTTCCTTCTGTTGACAGGAGTAGTGGGTGAAACTGACAATAGTCAGTGCCTATAATTATATCTTCGACTAGGCTAGTAACAGCCCCCACTCTCAAATATTCAACTTTTTCCTGCCATTCTATGGTCACTATGACTACAGGGTAGAACTTGCTGTCCCCGTGTATGCAAGGAATGGTTACCTATTCTCCTGTCTGTATCTGTCGTGGTTCCACTTACTTCTCTTGGGCTACCAAATAGTGACAATCTGAATCTATCAGAGCACAAACTGGATGTCTGTTGAGAAAATTTGATTTTTTGTAGTCTTTTTGTGTTCCAGTGATACACAGCACCTGTCTCTTCATTTATCCTATCTCCATAGGGTCTGGGAATTCTGTTTCTGGGGACAATCCCTCACTATTTTGCCCCATTCTGCACATTGGTAACACTGTGGCCATTGTCCCGGCTCCTTAATTAAGGTTTTTATAATTGTTTTGCTTCCTAGGAAAGGTTGAGGAATGGGTTTTGGGGTTAACTTCCCAAATGAAGGTTTAGAGGTGTGCCACTTCAGAAAAATTGTTTTACGTTCAGGAGATATATGGTAAGCACAGACCAGCTCTATTGTTGTGGTGACAGTTACATTTAGCTGCTGTCTGATCCAAAGTCTTGTAGGCCTACAAACGGTTTCTAAAAGTTGTTCAAGATGAATTTTCTCTATGACTTCTTCCATGGTGGAAGTAGTTGGTTTTATCCACCGGTTTCCCAGATAATGTATGCGGTAGAAGAAGGCCCTAGGGCTATCATTAGGGTCCCACTTCTCTCTCCTAAATTATGCCCTGTAGAATTTGGTATCATACCCTAACCGTTCTAATATTACTTTTGTTATAGCCTTATATGAGGTTGTCCCTGGGGGGTTTGCTGCTTGATATGCCGTTTGTGATTCCTCGGATAACAGGGGGCTAGATACTGGCCCCAGCAGTTAGGAGGCCATGCGACTGTGGTTGTCATATTTTTGTAGGACCAAACTCAGTACATTTGGGTGGACTTTTGTGTTGGCTATGGCATCAGTAATTGTATGTATAGCTGAGTCCTGGGATTGTTGGGCATCTGCAAGCATATTTGCCTGTGTTTTTAAAGTGGCTGAATATTCTCCCTGTCCTGCTGTGCCACCTGAGCCTGTTGCTCTACTACTAACTGCAAGTGTCTCTGTTCTTCTGCCAAGTGTTTAACCATGGCTTCCATTGCAATGAGTTGAGTCATGTCTGCAGCCTAGGGATTTCTTATCCCACTTTCTGACCCCACTGTAACAGGCTGTCAGATACGACCACACCCAAAATTAGGAGGAAGGATTTTAAAGGCAAGTTTTAAGTGTCACACATTGCAATTTTAAAGAAATGTTTCCACTGTCTCCGTTTAATAATGCCGGTGGTTGTTGACTTCACGCTTTTCTTGTGATAACTACCTCCCAGCTGTTAAGAGGATGTGGCCCAGCAGCTTGAGCTGCTGACTCAGGAGCTGGGTATCCGGGTCAGTGTCTTGGTGTTGGCGAAACATCCTGTGATTCCGGACAAATCACAATCTCCCTGTGCCCATGGACAGCGCCTGGATAGCCTCACAGGGGATATGCCGCGATAAATAAATCTACAAACTTTAATTTCTGTGAAATTGTAGTAACTCACGGGAGAACACAAATTGGCCTGAGATTCAACCCATTAACCATACAAGCGTTGCCCTTCACCGACACCCAGAGAGTTGGAATATCAGTTGCCCTGTGTGCCTGATTTAAAAAAACACACAAACAACTTCTCGGGTCTAAGCAAGCTTCAAACATAAGCATGAAAAAGAAGAATGCAATGATAAATCTGTCTAAAATAACAATACCCTAATGAGGAAAGAATCCCTTTTAAGGATGAATGCCCTCACTCACCAAAAGGTGACATGCTTCATCATTTGGGCTTTCTTCTCTCAGTGGGAAATCCTAGTCCCACCGAGGGCTACGACCACCTCACTGAGAGGTGGGAGCTCAGGGATGTTTTCAATTACGTGGAGAATTAGGATGCTAAAATCCCAAAGAGGAGCAATTGTGTAATATGAGGGTGCAGCGCAAAGATTATATTCACGTTTCAATATAATCTTTGGTTGACAAAAACAACCATAGAAGAGTATGAAACACACCACATGAAATCATGCTCATATGGCACATATACATAAGATACAAATAGTTAAAATAAATAGAAAACAATAAAAACAGATAAAAAGCACTCCATCTGCAGCAAAACATAGATCAATCGGGTCTAAAACGCATAGACCTCAGTGCAGCTCGTAACAAACAGGAGACAGCAAAAAAAATATGTTCATTGGGGAGCATCTGCAGGTACATATGAGCGGGATGTACTAGAGTAAAATTCAGAGATTTCAACAGTGGGACAAGGAACTGCTTTCTGCGTCCACTAAAATAAATGCAGAACATTGCGAAATGTAGAGTGTCCTGCAGAGACCTATTGTCGCAGCCACAGTGCAACATGAGACCTGGTTGGGGCCAATGCGCTAGGTGAGGCTAGGAGATTGTGTAACAAGTTAAATCTGAAACTGGCGAGATGACTTACTCCAAGGTCTGCATGAACCAAGAGAACCGGGGTGCATTGCAAGAGCTGCACAAGTAGTCTTAAGAATTGAATTTCCACTGTCTGGAAATGATCCATCTTCGCATACCCCCAAACCTCACTGCCATGCCAGATCTGAGACATACATTTGGCCTGGTAAATGTGGTAACCAAGAGCCAGGCTGCGCGCAAAGCTAGCCACACTCCGGTAGTTTTTAAGAAACTTGGATCTCCTTCCCCCAATTAGGGGCTTCCCATTGTTATTCACATCAAATAGCACCCCTTATTAGGGTAAGGCTGGAACTTTTGTCAGGGTATGTTTGGACACTGTAAAGGTCTTAGAGCTGTTGGACCACTAGGCAACCACAATGACATAAGATTTGGAAAAATGTACTGCCAATCCAAACTCCCCATAACGGCAACAAACGTATCCAAAAGTAGTTGCAGCCCTATGGGCGTACGAGTCATGAAAACAACGATCTTACTTCTACCCTCGGACAATCAGCCTGAACAGAATGGAGAGCTTGCTCAAGCCAGTTAATATAGAGGGTGAACAGAAAAGGCACAGGCATGCAACCCTGCCATATATCCCTACTAGTAGGAATGGACCGGGTGCGAGCAGCGGCTTGCGAAAAGCTCACCGATGCAGAGGTGTCAGAGTGTAGGTTCGCCAAAAAGGCCACTATGTCCAGGTCCACCCCTAACGCAAAAAGCAGAGCCCACAATTTTGCAAGGTTAACCCTCTCAAAAGCGGACGTAAGGTCCATGAACGCCAGATGGAGAGATTCGGGTCGGGTTATAGTGTACTTGTTGTTTATAATTAAATAAAGGTTTAGACACTGGTCAGAAGTTGACCTGCCTGGCCTGAAGCAATATTGGACTTTGGAAAAGATGTAATTGGCATCAGTCCACGCAATCAACCTATTGAGGATTACCCACCATAGGACCTTAACTACTGCATCTATCAATGAAATTAAGCAGTAACACTGGCGGTTGTCCTTATTCCCCTTCTTGAACATTGGCACAATCACCGCCATTGATCATGAGGGTGATGCCCCTGCCCATGCCACAGCAATAAACATCTGAGTCAAAAGGGGACCCCGTAAGCTCAATGTCAGCCAGAAACAAGTCTGAGGGGTTCCCATCAGGGCCAGGAAACTTGTTACGTGATAGTGCACCGATGCCCAGAGTAACTTTATCTAGTGCAAAGATCACAGAAGCGCTCCTCTTCCCTGCTTCTGCCCTAACAATACCCTATGCCACCACCCCAATATTGTAGACACCTTCAAAGTGGTCGACCCATTCCTACTCTGAAATATGACAGCAAATTGCTGGTTCCGTTCCCTCTACAAAGTAGGACATATTTACCACTCTCCAATAAAGAGCCGTCTCTGCACTCCCTCCCCTGGCTTAGTTCCTCCCAGATAATTTCCCGCAGTGTGGAAATGTGGCTGGTTAGGGACTACTTCTATGCTTGCCTACAGGCTGCAACAAGGTTCCTATTACTTAAGGCCTGCTTGAGAACCACCTTCAATTGCCGAAGGATCCTTGAGCAGTCCCTATCAAACCATTTGGGGTATTTGGAACCCAATTTAATCATTCTTACTGACCATGAATTGAGTACCTTTTGAGCAATACCCTCAAATGCTTGTAATACATCCCCCTGTGCAGCATCTGTGTGCAGACAAGTAAAGATCTCCCACACACAGCTAGAGAAGAGGGAGGCTTTAAATTGCATTGGTTCCACCTAAGTCCATTTATGTCTTCTGCTTTGATCAACCAGTCCGGGTACCAATACCAATTATCCCATCAATAGTTAGGAACGGGCTGTGAATAATGTTAAAATTGGAGATGTACAAAAACAGGGGCACGGAAACAAAAATGAAGTCAATGATTGACATACATCCCATCCCCTCCCTTTGAAGGTTGAAAAAATAAGAGGATTGGTGGAATTGACTAGTTTTTCCAAGGCAAAAACAAGGTGTTGAGTGTCGAAATTAGCACCAAGCTCTAGGCCCTCCTTGGTGTGGGCAGGGTGAAACCCCTCTGACAGCATGCATTTGTGTGAGGTGACGTCAAACGATAATTGGCTTTTGCATAAATGGAAATTAAAATCACTCAACTAACATTGCCATCTCTCTCTAGGTACCAGACTCCGATAGGAAATTCAAAGACATGTTTAGAAAAGGAAGGCTGGACACCCCATGAAGCCCGGACCTGGATTTTATAAAAGTTAACAAGCACTATCGGAGTAGTACTCGGCACCAATATCTTTAGCCCCTGTAGTATCTGCGCATCCCAATTCAAATCCAGAACATGCTCACACAGTTCCACTGCTACAAAGGTGATCAAGCCCCCGCTAGCCCTCCCTACCACCAAGGGCACTGCGGGCAAAAAATCAGTCATGTCTTTACAAAAAGGTGTTTTTGACCTCGCATGATCCCTGGAGGCAGATGATCTGAAAGGATTTGATAAACTGCACCCAGTTGGGTTCAGTAAGCTTGGCAGAAAACCCCTCCATGGTAACAGCTTCAAGCCCTTAGGGTCATCGACCGAAAAAGCCTTTGGGAGGGAGAAAGGCTTAGAGAGTAACAGGGATGAACCAATAAAGCCCAGTTAATTGCACGGCTCAAGATTACTCAAAGAGGCAAATCTGTTTGGGAGGCTCTGGGGGCAGGTTGAGCAGAGCCCCGATTTTCAAAGTAGGGGAAGGAGCTGGAACACAAAAAGGGCCCCCTCCCTGGGGGAAACTTGAATCTGGGGGACCAAGAGGGTATCCCTAAGGTACCTGGAGGGCTTGGATGCACTCACTGAAACCCCTGGATTCTCAGGGGCATGCTGGACCTACATGCAGGAGCAGAAACAGAGGGTTAACCAGCAGGAGTGAAAGATGCTGCCCCATTAGCTGAACCCTCCCATAGTTTATGCGATTCAGAATTTTTGAATCTCTGGATTTAATATGAGTTAACCTGGACATTATTTGATCAAGCATGGCATTTAAAGCTGAATCGGAGAGAGAGCAGGAATCACGTCTCAAGGTGTTTGATCGATATTTTGCTGTTCAAAAATTGAGCGTCTACTTTTGTAAATTAAGACTTTCCGCCTTACACAACCATTTGAAGCTATCGTACAGATTTTTATTAAGAAATCTGATAGCCATCATTATATTGGACCTCCTCATCTTTAATATTGAATCACTGGCTCTCTAGACACATTTATACCTTCTGCGACCGACGAAGATTAATTCTGATATTTTGGATGTCCTGATGTGGGATTTGCTGTCTATTTCTTATTTACCAATCATCAAATAAAAAGCCTATACTTGACTTGCTGTCATTTTGAGCCCTGAAGAAGTTCCGTTAAAATTTGTCTTTAAAGGAACGAAACGCGTTGGCTGTTGTTGTGTTTTTATCAGCTATGAAATAAAAGTCAAACAAAGAAACAGAAAAAAACTTTGGACGCTTTATTTTATGTTCAGTGCACCTCCATTTGTTGTGGATGGCATTTAAAGCTGCCTTAAACTCGGAAAGTAAAACCTTAATAGAGGAGCCACCCACCAGGAGGCAGCATAAGTGGAGGTCGGTATGGATATCCACATCGACTAAGGGGCGCCACCCTTCTTCTCCGCTTGCACCTTGGACTAACAGTAGGACTTAAGGGTGTTGGCACCTGGTCAGGACCCACCACACCCCCCTTGAGGGCACTTCTAAGGCCCAGGGGATCCTCCCCTGGTCCCCTCTCATCACGCTCAGGTCACCTGGATTGCTCGGCCCCTCCACCCATCTGGGCACCTCGGGCAGCAGAGGGAGCAAGGTGAGGACAGAGGAGGACTGTCTATAGTCAAAGACAGCCTTGTTTCTGCCAGCACTATCTCTTTTGAGACCACCCCACCACTCAATTTAAAAAGCCCTCGATAGTAGTGACACTAGGGGCAGTGTGCGGTGACAACAAATTAGTGGCAGGCGCTTTTCTCTTACCCACAATCACACCACTTAGGCCACACAACCCTCCACAGAAACCAAATACCAATAGATGCTGAAAATAAGCCCCTGGTACAAAAACTTGTGCAACAAGTGAGGAACCTCAGCTAAACAATCACCAGGCTTTCCCTGCACAATATGGAGCAAACAGTCACATTCAATCACAGGGTGGCGTCCCTGCAAATCACTACCAGTTACTATGATGATACAGTCCAGTCACAACCCCGATTAAGTAAATGATGTGGGCAGCTTCACTCCAGACTCCTCAAGTCTTCATTACCAAGAGAAAATACCTCAGCGTATAGCTGATACCTGCGGGTTATCTGGGACAAGTTGAACCAGTAAAGTGGCAACAAACCACCAGCAACCTGTGAAAATAAGCCAATGAGGGTGGCCCCACCTGCCTCTACATGGTGCTGGCGGCGCAGGACGGGCCCTTGCTACAGGACTCAGATTGCGCTTTAATAGTGCCAAGCACAGGCAAAGGTGATACGAGTTGCAGGGCTCCTCCTCGCCCTGTTGAGTGCTGGGACAGGTTGTCTCTTCAGAAAGTAAAGAACACAGCCAACCCAAGGCGGGACTTGGACTGCGCTTTAATAGCGCCAGGCACAGGTGATACGAGTTACAGGGTTCCTCGGTGCCCTGTTGAGTGCTGGGACAGCTAGTCCCTGCAGAATGTCAAGATTCGGCGTGGTGAGAAGGAATTTACAGCAAAATGCGGACGCAGCACACCGACCCCAGTACGGGATAACTACTAGTACCAGGAGAAAACAAATGTCACGTGTGGAGAAACCCGAATCTCACCAAACAAGTGAAATGGAGATAACGAAATACAAGTGAGGGCTTAACTTAAGTAAACCAGAGTGTTTTTTAGAGTGTCCAGATGGGATAAATGGTGTTGTGCCCTTATACGGACCTCTTTAAAAAAACAGTTGAGCCCATATATTTGTTGACGTTGAAACGTATCAGCATGAGAGAGGTGGAGTGGTCTTTCTCGTACCCATCAGAAAAGTGTAAATACAGGTCTTGTGAGAACGGATGGACGGAGACAAATAGGAAATTGGACTACACAAAAACATATTCCACCCCTCACTGCGCTATTTGGGACTTTCATGAACTGTTGAATAAGCTAACTGTGAGTAGTTGGCCTGGCATATGCTGGTCACTAGTTATAGTGGCCACCTTGCACCAGTCCAATTCGACTCTTATGGTAGATAGGTTTAAGACAACCTTTTAAAGAAAGCTATCCTAGTGGTAGCTGTGGAGAGCAGCCTTCAGGCTAAGTCTTTAGAGGAATGTAAAGCAGCTTGTTTTACCTTATAATCTCTTGAATTACTAAATGAAAGGACATCACGCAGGTACATATATAAAATATATATGTATTTATTACTAGACACACTCTACTAATCTCTTCATGAGATTAGAAGTCAAGGACATATGCACAAATCAACATTTCACAACAAGTTAAGCACAAATATGGCTGGGGCCTTAGGAGCGTATCAGACCATATACTAAAAAAGAGACTTAGGAATATCGACTTGCGAGGAGACAAGGCCTAGGGCCTTCAGAAGCGCTGGGGCCTCACTAATCCACCCAAGGCAGGTAAGTAAAGGACCCACGGGAGACGCATGCAGTGCGAGAACACAGCCGCGGATCCCAATTGACTTCAATGGAGCAAGTCGCGGTTGGAATTTTAACGTTTTAGGATACTTCGGGAGAGTCTACAAGCAAGTCACTTACAGGGTAAGTAGTTCTAGAGCCAACACACACAGGAGCACCGTAGTGCTGGAGTTACCTCACCCAGGGAAGCCGGGTGCATAGGTGTCTTTTGGTGTCGGGTCGCGGCGTCGTTTTCAATGGGAGCCAAAGAAGACTTGCTGCTTGTGAAGACAGGAGAAGTGTCCGGTGGAATCCAAGGCTGGATTCAGAAGAAGGAAGACCTGAAAGCAGAGGGGACAGTGTTCAAAGTCACTTGGCAGTGACCCAGGGCAAGGAAGATGGATACCCACAGTCGTCGGGTAATTTCAGGTGATCACGGGTGTCTTGACTCTTCAACCTCGAGGTCCAGGAGGCGTCACGACAACCAGGAGCTGGATTCGGCGTGTCCCAGAAAGTCTGCAGCATACTGAGGTGTCTGCGACCAGATTGGAGCCAACAAGCCTTGGCAACAGCAAGTCTTGTGGAAAGTGTAAAAAGTCAGCGGGGCAGACCAGCAAGGACTGTGGGACTCACCCAGCAAGGGTAAATCAGGGCAGGCCTGGAGTAACCAGGAGAGCCCTTTGGTTTTGTAGAAAAGTCTTCTGGGGACCCACAAGCCAACCAATAAGGGATCGCAAAGATGCCTCGGGAGGATTCACTCAACAGGGGCCCACGGTCATTCGGGATGGGGTAGGCCTCTGATCTTCGGTAGAAATCCTGCTGGAGGCTTGGACCACACGTGGTCTAAAGCACAAGTTCGTAGAATGTCGTGAAGGGGTGGCACTCGAAAATAGTGCCCGGCACACAGGTATTGCGGTTCCTCATCAATCGTGGGGTCCACTTGCCTCAGCATCGCTGGGGACTCACGATGGCCTTGGAGAATGCAGGAAATCCAGTTCCGGGGTTGCAGGGACTTCGGACTCCAGCGGGAGCAGGAAAGTTTGCGACCATTGATTCAAGGTTTTGGTGCCTGCCAAGCAGGGGAGTCACTCCTTGACTCCAAGGGAGATTCTTCAGTCTTCCAGAGGTAGTGGAACGTCGAAGGTCCAGGATTCTTCTTCAGAGTGTCGTCCAGGGGTTTGCAATGGCAAGGGTTCCCTAACTTATACTGAAAGGAAGGGAGGGACTAGCTATATGACCCCACCTATGGGAGGGTCAGGGGAGTGGGTGGCTACACCCACTTCCCTTTGTCCAGTTTCGTGCCAGAGCAGGGACTGGTAGCCCCTGAACCGGTTTCAGCTGGCATATGCACAGAGGAGCCTACTGCTCCCCCAGTGCAGGACTTCAAAGCACTCTAGGAGTGCAACCATCTAGCCCCAATACACTAAATCCTGTCTGGGAGGTGACCACACCTCCCTGTGACAGGATGCCTATTGTTGGGCCTCCTCCACTGCGAGTTTTGGTCATCAGCAGGAGGGCAGCCCAATGTCTGTGACTGGTGGCATCCATTTTGTGATGCCAGGGCTCTTCAGGATTCTACCGTGTTTCCACAGTGGGTACATGTCTATCCCTCTAGAAGGGTGGGATCATACTCCCACACCAGTTACCGGTGTGGGGGTATGATTCCAAAGCATTTGACACCAAACATGACATGTTTTGATGCAGCCATTCCAAAGTTAGCATTTACCGCTAGGTTATAATGCACTTAAGAGTATATGGTTTAACCGCATCCACAAACAGCCACAGAGAATGGACTCTGAGAGCTGCAGAGGGGCCCTGCTCAGGCAGAGGCACCCCCTCACATGGAAACCAAGCACCCTGCCCTCAGGATTGTTAGGGCCTGCCTTAGGGGTGACTGATAGGTTTATATGTGTGTGTAGGTAGAGATACAGTGAACCTATATCTCAGTGAGGAGTGCTAACACTACCTCACCCAGGCTGCAGTAGCAGGCCTATGGTGTCAGATTTAGTCTGCTTCCCAGGGGTGGCATAATACATGCTTCAGCCCCTGGTAGGCCTGTGAAGTACCTATGCCCTTGGTACCTAAGGTACCATATACTAGGGGCTCATAAGGTACCACAGTATCCAATCACTAGTGCATCTAATATGCACTCCAAGTTGTTTAGAGAGAACAGAGAGGGTGGTGCCCTGATTAGCAGGGTCCCAGCCAGTCTATAGCCAGAAACCAGTGTTAACATCAGAAAAAAAGTGGGGGCAACCTAAGTGCAGATCCTACTCTCCTACACAACCCCCCCCAAACGCAGGGACACTAAACTAACCTTGACCAGTTGAGTCTTCGTGTTCTAAGTGGAAATACCTTTAGAGTCCATCTGCATTGGCATGTTGGGTCCCAGGTATATGTTCCACTGTATAGTCAATCCCCTGTAGGGAAATGGACCACCTTGAAAGTTTGGGGTATTCACCTTTCATCTGTTTGAGCCATAGGAGGGGCTTGTGGTCAGTCTAAACTATGAAGTGAGTGCCAAACAAGTATGGCCTCAGCTTCTTCAGGGCCCACACCACAGCAAAGGCCTCCCTCTCTACAGCTGACCAACGTTTCTCTCTAGGGGTCAGCCTTCTGCTTATAAAAGCTACAGGCTGGTCTTGACCTTCATCATTCAGTTGAGACAGTACAGCTCCCACACCCAGCTCAGAAGCATCCGTTTGGACAATGAACCTTTTGGTGTAGTCTGGACTCTGTAAGATGGGAGCAGTGAACATGGCCTGCTTTAGGTCTTCAAATGCCTTCTGACAGCTAGCTGTCCACTGAACCTTTTTTGGCATTTCCTTTGAGGTAAGGTCATTCAAGGGGGTCACTATAGATCCATATCCCTTAACAAACCTCCTATAGTACCCAGTCAGGCCTAAGAAAGCTCTCACCTGTGTCTGGATGGTTGGAGCAACCCATTCCATGATGGTTTGGACTTTACTCTGTAAAGGTTGAACCTGGCCTCCACCTACAAGGTGGCCCAGGTACAAAACCTGACTCTGCCCTATCTGGCACTTAGTGGCCTTGATAGTGAGGCCTGCTTTTTGCAGGGCCTCCAAAACATTTCTGAGGTGGACCAGGTGATCTTGCCAGGAGGAACTCAAGACAGCAATATCATCAAGATAAGCTGAGCAATAAGTTTCCATCCCCGTCAGAACTTTGTTCACCAACCTCTGAAAAGTGGCAGGTGCATTTTTCAATCCAAAGAGCATCACCACAAAGTGGTAGTGCCCACCAGGGGTTGAGAATGCTGTTTTGGCTTTTGCATCATCAGCTAACCTGATCTTCCAGTAGCCAGCTGTTAGGTCAAATGTACTAAGATACTTGTCTGAGGCCAAAATATCGATCAGCTCATCTGCCCTTGGTATGGGATAGGCATCAGTCCTGGTGACTGCATTGAGGCCTCTGTAGTCTACACAAAACCTAATTTTTTTCTTACCACCCTAGGTATGAGGTTTGGGTACTAGGACTACTGGACTAGCCTATGGGCTATCTGAAGGCTCAATTACACCTAACTCAAACATTTTCTGGACTTCAGTCCTGATACAGTCCCTGACATGGTCAGGTTGCCTGTAGATTTTACTCTTGACAGGCAGACTGTCTCCAGTTTCCACCTCATGGGTGCACCAGGAAGTCTGACTAGGGGTCAGGCTAGACATATGTCTATACTGTTGCAGAACTTGTCTGCATTCAGTTTGCTGATGGTCAGTGAGGCTACTTGCCAAAGCAACACCATCTACTGACCCATCATCAGGGTTCTGTGAGAGCAGGTCCGGGAGAGGGTCACTCTCCTCCTCCCGTTGCTCATCAGTTGCCATGAGCAAGCCCATGTCAGCCCTGTCAACATATGGTTTCAATCTGTTGACATGGAGCACCCTAAGGGGGCTCCTGGGAGTTCCAAGATTCACCAGGTAGGTGACTTCTCCCTTTTGCTCAACAATTTTATGGGGGCCACTCCATTTATCTTGGAGGGCTGCAGGGGCCACAGGCTCCAACACCCACACTTTCTGTCCTGGCTGGTCAGCACAGCCTTTTGGTCATGCCAAGTTTTTTGTAGTTCTTGGCTGGCCTCCAGGTCTTTGGTTGCCTTCTTCATGTATTCGGCCATCCTGGAGTGGAGACCAAGTACATAGTCCATCACATCCTGTTTAGGGGGTTTGAGAGGTCACTCCCAACCCTCCTTCACCAAACATAATGGACCTCTTACAGGATGCCCAAACAGAAGTTCAAATGGGCTGTAGCCAACCCCCTTCTGTGGAACCTCTCTGTATGCAAACAGAAGGCAGGGAAGTAAAAGGTCCCATTTTTGCCTAAGCTTTTCTGGGAGGCCTTTAATCATTCCCTTTAGGGTTATGTTGAAACGCTCAACTAACCCATTGCATTGTGGGTGATAGGGAGTAGTGAATTTATAAGTTACCCCACACTCCTTCCACATTGCTTTAAGATATCCTGACATGACGTTGGTACCTCTTTCAGATATAACCTCCTTTGGGATACCCACTCTGGAGAAAACTCCATTGAGGGCTCTTGCCACCACGGGGGCTGCGGTGGTCCTCAGGGGAATTGCCTCTGGGTGCCTGGTGGCATGATCCACTACCACCAGGATAAATCTGTATCCAGATGCAGTTGGAGGGACAAGGGGACCAACAATGTCAATCCCTACCTGTTAGAAATGGGATTTCTGGTTGGCTAAGGCTTGCGCCAAAGCCAGGCAGAAACCACCACTCTAGGCAGGGCAAGGAAGTTACACGCCAAAGATAACCCCTGCTCATCCCCTTGGTAGCTTGGCACGAGCAGTCAGGCTTATCCCGGAGGCAATGTGTAAAGCATTTGCGCATGCACACAGCAACAACATCCCAGGCACACCACAAAAGAAACTCCACACAAGGTTTTATATAAAAATAGCCTTTGTATTATCATAACACATTAGAATAGTAAGCACATATTATACACTGTGCCACCTGGCACTGGGTCATATTTACAAGGGATTATTTACACCTGACAGGGCCAACTGGACCACTGTCAGTACCATCACAAAGTGAACTTAGTAAATGTAGAACTTATAAACATAGAACACAACCAGTAACTACTGGTAACCACGGTACTTAGCATCAGCCTGTAACATAAACTACATTATGCACAGTATCACATTAGGTGCCAAACGCATTGTACACCAACCTCATCAGCATAAACACATTATGCAATTCTCTCACAAGTCTAAACACATTAGACCCTAACCTCCTAAGCAGAACTACATTAGGGGCGTAAATCACACAGTGGAACATAATCTTACTAGCATAAACCATGATATGCATAACAACCTCATAATCATAAAACACATTTAGAGGTATCAACACCGGTGCGTAAATCATTCTACAGGAATCACATTTCCTAGCACCCAAAATCATAGTAGGCCCTGGGGTCCTATAAACCTAACAATCCCCCTGGCCAACTGGCCATTCAACGGGGCTCAAATGCCCTGTGTCCCAACAGTCAGGGCACGCTGTCTATGCAGCGGAAGTCCAGGTGCGCCATTGAGCAAACCTAAACGTTGCAGCTGGCACTAAGTGCTGCGCAGCTGTGTAGGAAGAGATGGGGGCGAAGGAGTGCGTCTCACTCCTGGTTTCAACATGTCCCCTAAAATAAGGCAAGGCCTAAACGGTGCAGCTGCCCACTACTTGCTGGGCAGCTGGAAATAGTGAAATGAGGCACGGGCTCTCAGTGTGCCTTTTGATCAAAGCGTGAAACGTTGCAGCTGCCCGCGCTGGTGCGGCGCAGCTGAGAACAGGTAAATGGGCCCTGGCACCTCTGTGCCTTCGGGGCCTCACTGGGGCTTCTTACACAATATTGCCCCCATCGGTGCAGCTGCCCATTGTCAGATGGGGCATCTGGGAAAATCACTCAAATTGGTAGGGGCACGGGGAACAGCACGAGCCCTTCTGGCACCCTTAGCACGAAAGACAAGGTATGCTCCTCCTAGAGCGCACTGGCGCTTAAAACAAATTAAACCCTTGATGGAGCCACGCACAGGCTCTAAAGATAAACATGCGCCAATCAAAAAGAACTTGCCCCCAAAAGTAGTGCCGGCCTCCAACATTGGAGCGTCCTGCAACGGCGGACTCGCTCCGGACTCAGGCACTCGCGAGGTACCAACATGCAGCCCCACTCACCGGGCTGCTGCGTACAGACTCCTTCTCCTCTCCTCGACTCTCGGCGTAGGCGGGCTGCGCGGGGAAGGCTTTCCTCCCGCTGGTACTTTCTCTTCACCCAGTCCCTCTTCCTGGGACCGGGACTTTATGCTCCCATGCGCCGGCCACGAGACTCTGCACGGCTTCGTTGTCTTGACTTGGGGCCGGGCTTCCTCGCAAATGCGGAAGTTCCACCCCACGTCAGGCGCCACGTTTGCCTGACTTCCGGTTTCCCCGGCGTTCTCCATCTTGGCGGCTCGGTGCCACGGCGGTGATTCTCTGAAATGCGGGCTGGGCTCCCGCATTAAGATCGGACACAAAGCAGCCATGTGGGGTGGGCACCCACCATTTAATTAAAAATAGCGGGGTGGGCACCCGCGAAAACTACGATCACCGAGCGGGGTAGGCTCTCACTCGGCGTGCACACTGCGGGGTGGGCACCCGCCGAACAAGGCACACGGCAGGGGAATCCCTACGCTGGGGATTCCCTCGCTTTCCTCCGGCAGCGCAGTGATGCAAACACCAGCTCCTCTCTCCTGGCAAAATGAAAATAAGCGCTCACAGGGCGCTGGAAGCACCAAAAGTCCTGTTCTTAAAGGAGGACAAGTCCCAGCAAAGGTTCTGCCCAAATAAAGAAAGAGAATAAGTCCATGGAGAATAAAGGGGGCAATGCAGGGCCCAGGAAGTCCTGGGCATCAAAGATGGAGCAAAACAGCTCCCAGCAAAGGAAAGTCCTCCAGGCATCCAGGGGCAGGGCAGGGCCCAGGGAGGCAAGCCTTTCCCTGGGCCCCAGCAGCAGCACGCCCCTGGTAGTTTCAAGTCCAAGAACAAGAGAATTTTCATGGGGTCACAGCACCTTCTTTTATACAGCATTTTCCTTTGTTCTACAACTGTAGGGCATGGGGAGAACCAGATACAACTGGTTCAGGAGCACTTTGTTTTACTCAGCTCCCCTCTCTATTCAGAGGACAGGCCAGGGACATCAGACGCACCACAGGAGGAGGAGCCATCATTGTGGAGGGAAGGCCCAGCCCTATTCAGGTCCCAGGTGCAACTCCTCCCTCCCATCAACATGCAGATCTCTCCATTCACCACCGGTCAGACTCACCCTGGCACCTGGAATTCCCCAGCCCTCTCAGCTCCTGTCAAACACAAGCCAGACATGCAATTCACATCACACAGCACACAGAAATGCCAACTTCTAGAAGTGGCACTTCTCCACCAGTCACCATAAATCTGCGCACACCATTGCACAGCATTTATTCTCACGAGGTCGCACATACTAAACTCGACCCTGCACTCCACTCACATCAGGAATTACCATGGACACACATATCCTCCATGCATTCCTATGGGAGGGCAGGCCAATCTCACCACACACACTCAGGGAACGCACACACTTTACCCTGGGCCACAGTGCTAAAGTGCCCAGAGGCCTAAAACCACAACCACCATTAGGGCCAAGTCCAACGCTACCCTTTTAAAGGGTACCCCCACCACAGGTAGTGGTATCAGGAGGGCCTTTGTTGTGCCACCTGACTTGCCACTGGCTTGGCAAGTGACACAGGAGCGACAAAACTCCTTAGTGTCCTCTGACATATGTGGCCAATGAAAATGTGGAACAAGCCTATCCCAGGTCTTGTTTTGGCCCAAGTGTCCTGCTAAAGGGATGTCATGTGCTAGGGTCAAGAGGCACTCCCTAAAATTCTGAGGTATTACCAACCTCCTGGTGGCTCCAGGGGTTGGATCTCTAGCCTCAGAATATAATCTCTAGCCTCATCCCAATAAACTTTATGGGACCCACTAGCACTCCCAGCAGCCTCAGCAGCAGTCTGCTATCTGAGGGGTTCAAGAGAGTGGCCGCACTGTTGCTCCTTACTCAGATCTTCCCCAGAAGGTCCCCCTGCCCCCAAGAACTCAACCTGATCAGGCTCAAGTCCCTCTGGGGCAGTTTCTTCTTCAGGATCTGCTTCTCCTCCCTCAAGAGGTGAATCTGTGATCTGAGATAGAGGGGAAGGCACTGCCTTAACCCTACTGCTCCTCTTCTTGGGTAGCACCGGGTCCATAGTTTCAGGATCCAGAGCTGGTTCAGTTTGATGCATTTTGGCCTGTGACCTGGTCACAGCAAATACCTATGCAGGGATGCCCAACATCTCAGCATGAGTCCATAACTCTACTTCAGACCAGGCTGAAGTCTCTAGATCATTGCCCAATAGACATTCGACAGGGAGGTCTGCACTGACTACTACTTTCTTGAGGCCAGTTACCCCTCCCCAGGAGAAATTCACAACTGCCAGACTATGGTTGGTCCTGACATTGCTTGCGTTGGTAACCTGGTACATTTTGCCCAGTATGATCTGCCCAGGGTCCACAAGATCCTCTGCCACCATGGTGACACTAGCACCTGTGTCCCTGAATGCCAAAGCCTGTTTGCCATTTATTACAGGATGCTGTTTGTATTTGCCCAGATTACTGGGGCTCACTAGGAAGGACATATCAATGTCTCCATCACAAATCAGCAATGCCTGAGTGGGTACTCTGACTAGGCCAGAGTCCACTTCAGAACCCAGGGTCAACTCTACTACACCCTTATTCTGATTACCACCTCCACCAGTTGCTGTACTAGGGGGAACAGTTGTCTTAGGGGCAGGAGTGGTGGTGGTTTGGTTTTTGGACTTGTTACAATCAGAAGTCCTGTGCCCTTTCTGTTTACGGAATTTGCACCAGGGCTTCTTTTGGCCTTTTCCTTTGTTGGACTGTGAATCCCCACCAGATGCAGATTTTCGGGGCCCTTGTGAAGACTTCTGGTCTTTTGACTTATCCCCACCTTTCTCAGAGACCTTAGAATCCTGCTTCTTAGTATCAACCCCTTGGTTCTGGGTTTTCTGCCTCACCCTGGTTCTGACCCATTTGTCTGCCTTCTTTCCCAATTCTTGGGGAGAGATCAGATCAGAGTCCACCAGGTACTGATGCAACAACTGTTTTTGGCAATTATTAAGGATCTGTTCTCTCATCATAAGATTATACAATCCCTTAAAATCAGTAACTCTACTACCAACCAGCCAACCCTCCAGAGCCTTGGTTTCACAATCTACACAGTCAGTCCAGTCCTGGGTCTGTGCTTTCTGGGTGTCTCTGAACTTCAATCTGTACTGCTCAGTGGTTAAGCCAAACCCATCTATCAATGCACTCTTCAGGACTTCATAATCATCAGCATCCTCTTCTCGAACAGTGACGAGCTTGTCTCTGCCTTTATCTGAAAAGGAGAGCCACAAGATTGCTGCCCACTGCTTTTGGGGGACCTGTTGTACTCTACAGGCCCTTTCCATAGCAGTTATCCACTTGTGGATATCATCCCCACTCTGGTAGGGAGGAACAACCTTGGACAGTTTCCTATGATCTGGAATATATTCTCTAACTCTAGGGACACTGTTGCTGCCACCGGGGGTTTCTAACCCCTCTCTTCTAGAAGCTCTCTGGAGCTCAAAGGCTTCTCTATCTAATGCCAACTGCTTGGCCTTGAGGGCAAATCTTGCTTCCTCATACTGCAGCAGTTTTTACATTCTGCCAGAGGAGGTCTCCCTTCTAGGAATGTAGGAGTTCCTCTGCTGGACAGATTCCCTGCCAGAGTGATAGGAGTGGTCAGATTCCCTAGAAAGGGACCTAGGCCTCTCCTCCACTCTGTCAGTTCTCTGAGAATTCCTCAGTCCTTTTCAGACCCTTGTGGGTCTGGCCCTTCAACCACAGAGGCCAGGTCATCTTGATTTTCATCATCTGACCCAGACACTGTAATTGAACCACCCCCTGATTCAGACCCCTTAGCTCCTAGAGCTAATCTAAGATCATCTGCTGTCAGCAGATCTATCAGGTGTAGTGTGGAGGGACTCTGTCCTATCCTCAGGTGCCTTGCAGCACACATGGCTTTCAAGTCAAAGAAAGTCATGTCCTTATACTGAGGCTGGGTGGACATTCTAGTGTTGTGCAGTGTTGTACTACCTACACTAGTTTGTGGCCTACTGATCCTAGCTTAAGCTGTAGAAAGGGTGTGCTATCCCTTGACACACAGCTCTAAGTTCAGTAGAACTTATTGATACTAAGCTTGACTTTATATGTACCTTGAGTACCTATAGTGGTTTTCAGTTAGTAATTCAAATAGAGATTTTCTGGTAAAACAATGGCAAGCTGGAATCCCACACGCTGCCCACCAATGTGAGAAGTTGGCCTGGCATATGCTGGTCACTAGTTAAAGTGGCCACCTTGCACCAGTACAATTCGACTCTTATGGTAGATAGGTTTAAGGCAACCTTTTAAAGAAAGCTATCCTAGTGGTAGCTGTGGAGAGCAGCCTTCAGGCTAAGTCTTTAGAGGAATGTAAAGCAGCTTGTTTTACCTTATAATCTCTTGAATTACTAAATGAAAGGACACCACACAGGTATATATATAAAATATATATGTATTTATTACTAGACACACTCTACTAATCTCTTCATGAGATTAGAAGTCAAGGACATATGAAAAAATCAACATTTCACAACAAGTTAAGCACAAATATGGCTGGGGCCCTAGGGGCGCACCAGACCATATACTAAAAAAGAGACTTAGGAATATCGACTTGCGAGGGGACAAGGCCTAGGGCCTTCAGAAGCGCTGGGGCCTCACTAATCCACCCAAGGCAGGTAAGTAAAGGACCCACGGGTGACGCATGCAGTGTGAGAACACAGCCAATTGACTTCAATGGAGCAAGTCGCGGTTGGAATTTTAAAGTTTTAGGATACTTCGGGAGAGTCTACAAGCAAGTCACTTACAGGGTAAGTAGTTCTACAGCCAACACACACAGGAGCACCGTAGTGCTGGAGTTACCTCACCCAGGGAAGCCTTTTTCAATGGGAGCCAAAGAAGACTTGCTGCTTGTGAAGACAGGAGAAGTGTCCGGTGGAATCCAAGGCTGGATTCAGAAGAAGGAAGACCTGAAAGCAGAGGGGACAGTGTTCAAAGTCACTTGGCAGTGACCCGGGGCAAGGAAGATGGATACCCACAGTCGTCGGGTGATTTGAGGTGATCACGGGTGTCTTGACTCTTCAGCCTCGAGGTCCAGGAGGTGTCACAACAACCAGGATCTGGATTCGGCGTGTCTCAGAAAGTCTGCAGCTTACTGAGGTGTCTGCGACCAGATTGGAGCCAACAAGCCTTGGCAACAGCAAGTCTTGTGGAAAGTGTAAAAAGTCAGCGGTGCAGACCAGCAAGGTCTGAGGGACTCACCCAGCAAGGGTAAGTCAGGGCAGGCCTGGAGCAACCAAGGGAGTCCTTTGGTTTTGTAGAAAAGTCTTCTGGGGACCCACAAGCCAACCGGAAAGGGATCGTGAAGATGCCTCTGGAGGATTCACTCAACAGGGGCCCACGGTCACTCGGGATGGGGTAGGCCTCTGATCTTCAGTAGAAATCCTGCTGGAGGCTTGGACCACACGTGGTCTAAAGCACAAGTTCGTAGAATGTCGTGAAGAGGTGGCACTCGAAAATAGTGCCCGGTACCCAGGTATTGCGGTTCCTCATCACTCGTGGGGTCCACTTGCCTCAGCATCGCTGGGAACTCACGATGGCCTTGGAGAATGCAGGAAATCCAGTTCCGGGGCTGCAGGGACTTCGGACTCCGGCGGGAGCAGGAAAGTTTGCGACCATTGATTCAAAGTTTTGGTGCCTGCCAAGCAGGGGAGTCACTCCTTGACTCCAAGGGAGATTCTTCAGTCTTCCAGAGGTAGTGGAACGTCGAAGGTCCAGGATTCTTCTTCAGAGCGTTGTCCAGGGATATCTAGTTTGCAATGGCAAGGGTTCCCTAACTTATACTGAAAGGAAGGGAGGGACTAGCTCTATGACCCCACCTATGGGAGGGTCAGGGGAGTGGGTGGCTACACCCACTTCCCTTTGTCCAGTTTCGTGCCAGAGCAGGGGCTGGTAGACCCTGAACCAGTTTGAGCTGGCATATGCACAGAGGAGCCTACTGCTCCTCCAGTGCGGGACTTCAAAGCACTCTAGGAGTGCACCCACCAAGCCCCAATACACTAAATCCTGTCTGGGAGGTGACCACACCTCCCTGTGACAGGATGCCTATTGTTGGGCCTCCTCCACTGCGAGTTTCGGTCATCAGCAGGAGGGCAGCCCAGTGTCTGTGACTGGTGGCATCCATTTTGTGATGCCAGGGCTCTTCAGGATTCTACAGTGTTTCCACACTGGGTACATGTCTATCGCTCTAGAAGGGTGGGATCATTCTCCCACACCAGTTACTGGTGTGGGGGTATGATTCCAAAATGTTTGACACCAAACACGACATGTTTTGATGCAGCCATTCCAAAGTTAGCATTTACCGCTAGGTTATAATTCACTTAAGAGTATATGGTTTAACCGCATCCACAAACAGCCACAGAGAATGGACTCTGAGAGCTGCAGAGGGGCCCTGCTCAGGCAGAGGCACCCCCTCACATGGAAACCAAGCACCCTGCCCTCAGGATTGTTAGGGCCTGCCTTAGGGGTGACTGAAAGGTTTATATATGTGTGTAGGTAGAGATATAGTGAACCTATATCTCAGTGAGGAGTGCTAACACCACCTCACCCAGGCTGCAGTAGCAGGCCTGTGGTGTCAGATTTAGTGTGCTTCCCAGGGGTGGCATAATACATGCTTCAGCCCCTGGTAGGCCTGTGAAGTGCCTATGCCCTTGGTACCTAAGGTACCATATACTAGGGGCTCATAAGGTACCACAGTATCCAATCACTAGTGCATCTAATATGCCCTCCAAGTTGTTTAGAGAGAACAGAGAGGCTGGGGTCCTGATTAGCAGGGTCCCAGCCAGACTATAGCCAGAAACCAGTGTTAACATCAGAAAAAAAGTGGGGGCAACATAAGTGCAGATCCTACTCTACTACACTAACCCAAAATAGGTTTCAAGGGGTAGCTTTATTTTTATATTTCTTTATGTTATATGGTTCAGGACAAAGTGTAAATATATATGGGACTTATATAGAACTTAGGTTACAACAGTGTTAAATGTTATGGGTTCTATTTGGGTATATAGGGGTGTCTATATTTCACTGATTTTTTAATATGGTTTCTCACTACTAAACTGAAAAAATACTGTGTCAGATGTTATTTTGTGTATCTTGTTAAATGAACAGTGAGATAAGAATAAGACATGATTCATGATAACACACAGGATTAATGTGCTGATTTGTGTATTTTGTAAAAAGAAGATTGATTGATAGCTGGTGGAGGTCTGTGTTTGTCATGTTGTTTCTTATTGATTCCTCCTCTACTCAGTCTTTACAGGATCAAACCTGATTGATTTCTACTGATTTCACCAAGACACAAGGATTCGAAATCAAGTCTCCTATAAACTGTAGCACGTCGAATTGGGTTTATATGATTATTTGTATCTGTCATAAGCAATATGTAGGCTCCACCACACGCAGGTTGAGAGATCGATGGAAGTAACACATTTGTGATATAAAAAATATTGATAGTAAATATCCTTTAGCAACACATTTTAGACAGATTCAGAGTATCACAGACTTGAATAGTGTATAGTTCATTAAACATGAACCCATTGAAGCAAATAGGAGAGGTGGTAATATTGAAAAGAAAGTTAGGATGAGAGAGACATTTTGGATCAATCAACTTAACACAGTTCCAATGGGCTTTAATATGGACAGGGAACCATATACTTTTGTGTAGACAGACATTGATTTATAACAGTGTAATAAGTTTAGTAGAGATATTGAAGCAGAAGAGTATACATAAGAAAGAGTCCAGAATTGATTATATGTCGAATTTGAAATTGGCCCTGCAGGGTGATGGTGATTTAATTCATGAAGCGTAATGAAGGTCATGGTTCAAAGATTAGGTTTAATTTAATTTTTGATGATTATGATTGATGCATTAGGTTTAGTTGAATTTTGAGTAGGGTATACAAGTGAAGGAATCAAAGTTTTCTGTTTATTCTTAGTGCTACACAATCTTAAGAATTTTATTTGGCTCAATGAGTTCTTTTTCCTTGTCAAGACTACCAAATGAAGATTTAGCACATTGGTCGATAGGGGCATTGGGCTGTTTGAGAGAGATGGGAGTTCAATCCTTATCCTGGGAAGAAAGGCACGCTTTGAGGCTTTCAATTTTGTTTTATAGAAATTATTTTAAGGTTTGGTATTACATTTTTGTAAAAAGATATTATAATGAATAGCTTTTTCATGAACACATCATGATTGTATTTGTTTTGATGTACAAATAGGATATTGAATAGCACAGCGGCAAGCTGGAGGTGGGTAGGGTGAGGAAGTATGGGAGTTTCAATCAGGTTCTTTAAATTTGATTGGATGAGATAAGACTTGTGATCTGAAGTTCTGAATTTGTTATTGTAAATTGAAACATTTTTCTAATTGATGGAGTTTCATTTATATTTTAAAATGTTTAATAATTTAGATATCACAATATAAGATTTTGTTTTATTATAATTTTTGCATTAACTATAATAGCAGTAGCTATAAATGTACTCTTTGGATTTCTCCCCCGAGAATGGTTATGTCCAATAGTGGGTGCGATCATGTGACCAAGCGGAAGAGTCAAATTTTGCATTTAAAGCATGGTTAGGAGGAGTATCATGTTTTGAGATTTGATCGTTATTGGCATGTACCCAACACTCAGTAAGAATGTAACAGTTCAACAGTTTTCCAAATGGCTTGTTTCAGTGACTCGTGTAATTTTTCATGTACAATTAAGAATGTTGGTATTATGGTGAGATGTGTGAGACATGTGAATACTTGAGAACAATGAAGAGTTCAACAGTTGTTTATGTTATGGGCTCTAGTTAGTCAAGTTACTTTGCATGTGGCATTCTGTTATTGTTACTGATGTGAGATGTGTGTGACAGGGTTAAGACACTCTTTGTTTGAAAAGAGTAGATCATTTTGGATGCAGAAATTGAATGTGGCCAAGGGGGGCGTAGCCTGGCAAAATGGCTCACAGCACTTAGTCGAGCTCTGCTCCCATCCCATCTGGCCTAATCCTTCACAATCCTGCTCAGTTGTACCTACTTTTGGACAGCAGAGACTGGCATCCTGTTAAACAACCTCCTGACATCACACTGGGGAGAGTTGTGAACTGTTTGGAGACAAGAGCTGCCCTGTGATCGGCGATTAAGTGGCCCCTGTTGCTGCAATGAGGCGTGGCTCGGCATGGAGCCATTCCCTGCAGCAAAGTAATCCTGATCCTGAGCACAGCTGCAAAGCTTTGAGGGGAGCATTCTCCATTAACAGCTGGCGAGGCTCATTCGGGCCAGCAAGGAGCCAGATCGGACTTGCTCTGAAGGGCCCCCGCTGCGAGTGTTAATGATGGAGGAGGTGGTGTCGCTGACCACAAAGAGGAGTGGCGGGACTGCCTCAGTGGTGCTGTGATCCATTCTGTTGGGAGCGGAAACAGAAGGACAAGTTTGGGAAGGAGATGGCCTGTCTAGGAGTGCTTCACCCAAGCGTACTGCTGTCAGCCATCCTGTGGTTGAATGGACCTGGCCCACATCTTGAACAGCAGGAGCTGAGGGCGCTGTCAGGTGGAGAGAGAGATGCAGAGATCGCTGCAGCTGTGCTGCAACACCACCCAGCTGCTGCAGCAAACATATTTTGGGGGACACCTCCTGTAAGCTTTTGACACTGAGAGAGCTGGCTAAAGTCTGGGCAGCAATGAGGAGGCCAGTTGCAGCCGTGGACGGGGCCATTTCGATGGACAGGCCCTACTTGTCACTGTTGGGGGACTCCCTGATGCGATCCCAGACCTGTGGGAGTTGTAGACGGCATAGGAGGGCCTGCAATTGTGGCTGCACGGATCTCGATTCTCACTCCCATTTCAAGCATAGGAGACACAGTAGCTCATGCAGAGGAGGGCCACCATTTCAACAAGTGGAGCGAGCTCTCCCCGACCTGAGCTGTTTTGTGCATTGAGAATCCCTTGATATCCAGAGCGTCAGCATGTAGGGAACATGTTTAGTCTTTGGGGACCTGGTGTCTGCCGCATAGGAGTGCCCCCCCCAGGAGACTGAGGGAGGCAGCAGGGTCAGACTTGCCCCTGGCACATCCCAGGTAAGGACTTTGGGTGGCAGGAGCAGGGGCTCCCAGGGGTCTAGGCTGGTGGAGACTTGCCACGTTTTGGTCACAGTGACGCCTGTGTGCAGGGGCTCTGTTCTGCTTGGGTGCCCAAAAGGTGGCATCTGGGGTGGTCGAGGTTACAGTGGTGAGCAGAGGGTGCTAGTGGCTTGGAACATCCTGACTTGCTGGATAGACTTCCCACTTGGGGACCCTGCAGCCGTTGGGGGCGGTAGTGGGACATCATTGCATTGCCTACGGATCATCTTGGAACTGCTAGAGCTACCTGGGGCTCACAATCCTAAGGGGCCTAACACGTTTGGCTAGAGTTGCAGTTATGAGGTGCCTCCCACACTACTGAGACATTGTTAGAAATGGGGTCTCTAGTAGGCAGAGGTAGGTACCTTTGTCCAAATAGGGACCCTAGCTTCTAGTCAGGGTAAGGGGGATACACACTCTAGATAACTGCACGAGCAGACAGGCTTATCCCAACGGCAATGTGTAAAGTATTTGTACCAAAACTCACAGTAACACAGTGATAACACCACAAATGGACACCACACCGGTTAAGAAAAATAAAGTATCTTTATCTCAACTTAACAAGACCAAAACGACAAAAATCCAACATTCAAGTATTAAGAAAAATGACTTTCAAAAGGTTTTAGCAACTGAGTCCATAGAAAACTATGGATGCGTGATTTCTTGCAAAGTACCTGTCATTGCGACAAAATTCACCAAGCCAAACGGCCACAGCGATGGGACGCTTCAAGAAACAAAAAGATGCATAGTTTCCTGAGACCTTCGTGGATGCGATGTGACAGTTTCGCTGGGCACAGGGGAGCGGTGCGTCGGATCTGGTCTGTAGGGGAAGCGATGTGTTGATTCCGAGACCGCTCCGATCCGCAGGTGAGGCGTCGGGAAAACTTGCCACACAGGGACGATGCATGGAAATCCGGGATGCGGTGGCGAACGATGCGGCGAGCGGCCCTGCGTCGACCTTTTCAGCCGCGATTCCTCGATGTGGCGAGTCTTGCAGCGGCGACAGGCACTGCATCGGTTTCAGCTGTGGCCCAGTGGTGCGGGGAGATTCTTCTCGCACCACGGCGTTGTGTCAGAAGAGCGATGCATTGATTTTTTTTGTTGTTGAGTTGCTTTCCAGCTCCCAGCAGCAGAAACAACCTCCAGAGGCCCCATAGAGTCACAGGCACTCCTTGCAGGTCAGAACTCCCAGCAAGGAAGTTCAGGGTAGCTGGGGGGTGAAGTCTTAGAGTTCCTGCGACTTCAAAACAGGAGGCCAGCTCTACTCAAGCCCTTGACAACTTTCCTCAAGCAGGGGACACAGCACACAGCAAAGTCCTTCTCCTTGCTTTGGCAGAAACAGCAACTGCAGGCCAACCCCAGACACACAGCAAGGGCAGTACTTCTCCAGCTCTTCTCCTTAGCAAAGGTTCCTCTTGATTCCAGAAGTAGTCTAAAGTTCAGTTGTTTTAGGTCTAATACTTATACCCCAAAATGTCTTTGTTCTCTTTGTGCAAGGGTCTCTGAAGCCCAGTCCAAACCAGTTCTGTCGTCTCTTGTGCAGCTGCTCAGCAGGAGGTGGAGAGAGCATTGTGTAAGGCAGACAGACTCTATTCAAGGGAAATCTCCTCCCACCACTCTACATGCAGATAGGGCCTATTCAGGTGCTAGTGAGAACTCCTCCCCCTACTCTGAATGCAGCCCAGGTCCATTCAGCCCAGTCCTGACTCATTAAGGAAAGGCAGGACACACACTGTTGGACTTGGCCCTAATGGTGGTGGTGGTTTTAGGCCTCTGGGCACTTTAGCACTGTGGCCTAGGGTAAAGTGCGTGCGCTCTCTGAGTGCGTGTTGTGAGATTGTCCTGCCCTCCCATAGGAATGCATGGAGAATATGTGTGTCCATGGTAATTCCTGATGTGAGTGGAGTGCAGGGTCGAGTTTAGTATGTGCGAACTCGTGAGACTAAATGCTGCGCAATGGTGTGCGCAGATTTATTGTGACTAGTGGAGAAGTGCCACTTTTAGAAGTTGGCATTTCTGTGTGCTCTGTGATGTGAATTGCATGTCGGGCTTGTGATTGACAGGAGCTGAGAGGGCTGGGGAATTCCAGGAGTCAGGGTGAGTCTGCCCGGTGGTGAATGGAGAGATCTGCATGTAGATGGGAGGGAGGAGTTGCACCGGGAACCTGAATAGGGCTGGACCTTCCCTCCACAATGCTGGCTCCACCCCCTGTGGTGCGTCTGATGTCCCTGGCCTGTCCTGTGAATAGAGAGGGGAGCTGAGCAAAACAAAGTGCTCCTGAACCAGTTGTATCTGGTTCTCCCCTTGCCCTCCAGTTGTAGAACAAAGGTATATGCTGTATAAAAGAAGGGGCTGTGACCCCATGAAGATGTTCTCGTTCGTGTGCTTGAATCTGCGGGGGCGTGCTGCTGCTGGGGCCCAGGAGGGCTTGCCTCCCTGGGCCCAGCCTTGCCCCCTTGCTCCCTAGAGGAACTTTTGCTGGACTGGCTACTCTTTATTCTTTTTAAGGATTCTGTCTCACTAGCGCCTCGTGTGCGCTTTCCTTCAATGCCCCTAGGAGAGGGGAACGCGGGTGCCTCGCAGCGTCGAGCTGCCCATTGCTCCTGAGGGAATCCCCGGCGTAGGGATTCCCCCGCAGTGCCTTGTTCGGCGGGAGCCCACCCCGCACTTGGGTGGTTAATTGTCTACCGTTGTTTGGAGAGTGGGTGCCCACCCCGCTCTCATGCTGTCTTAAATACGGGTGCCCACACCGCTATGCTCTTTTTCCTTTTCGGAGCCGCCGCGATTGAGCACGGCGCCCCGAAAGCCAGGCAAGGCTGCCTAGCATTGGGCGGAGCTGCAAGAAGAAGTCCCACCCGCCGCCGAAGTAAAGCCGTACGGAGCCTCACTGCTCCAGAGCGAAGTCCCGGGTCCCAGGAGGGGGCCCGGGTGAAGTAAGGAGAGGCTCGGTCCCACGTCGGCGAGGCTCTCATGTCGGAAGAGAGCCCCACGTGCTGCAGAACAAGTCCTGGTGAGTGGGCTGCATGCCTATTTCTTGAGCGGCCACCGCCTGATAGGGGGCCGCTCCTACGTTGTCGGCCTTTGTCCTCAAAGGGCCCAGGGGGGCCAGTTCTGTTCCCCAGGTCGCGGCCTATTTTTCAAAGCGGACCCGCCGTTGCGGGCCACTCCGCGATTGGGGCCAAGTTGATTTCGAGGCCCAGAAGGGCAGAGGGGGCAATTCTTTCCTTATAGACCCAGAGGGGGGGCTCCCGAGCCGGTAAGTGTTGGCTCTCCGTGTGGTGCCTGTTGGGGGGCACAGATCCTGAGCGGCCCCGTTTTGGCAGCGGGCCGCTCCAACGTGGCCATATTTGTTTAAAGGGCCCCAGTGGGGGTCCTGAGGGCCCGTGCTGCCCCATATTGGCCATTGTTCTCCAGCTGCCCCACTTTGCAGGGGTCAGCTGCAACGCTTGGTGGCATTATCTATTTACCGAGCCCCGTGTGGCTCCAAGGTTATGCATTATTTAGTTACAGAGCCCCGTGTGGCTCCAACGTGTGGCATATTTGTTTTCAGAGCCCCGTGTGGCTCCAACAAAGGGGTCACATTTGTTTTAAGGGCCACTGAGAACCCATGCCACATTTTAATAGTTCCAGCTGCCCAGCAAGTAGTGGGCAGCTGCACCGTTTAGGTTGTTCTTTATTTGGGGACATGTCTTCTACACTGGGAGTGAGATGCACTCCTCTGCCCCAGTACTTTTCTTCACAGCTGCGCAGCACTTAGTGCCAGCTGCTACGTTTAGGTTTGCACAATTGCGCACCCCTGACTCCTGCTGCATTGGCAGCGTGCCCTGACTTTTGGACCTAGGGCATTTGAGCCCATTAGAGATGGCCAGTTGGCCAGGGGGATTGTTAGGTTTATGGGGCGCCAGGCCCTACTGTGATTTTGGGTGCTAGGAAATGTGATCCATGTAGAATGATTTACGCACCTGTGTTCTATACCTCTAAATGTGGTTCCTATGATTATGAGGTTGTTTTGCATCTAATGCGTTTATGCTAGTGATATTATGTCCCACTGTGTGATTTATGCCCCTAATGTGAGTTATGCTTAGGAGGCTAGGGTCCAATGCGTTTAGATTTATGAGAGAATTGCATAATGTGTTTATGCTGGTGAGGTTGGCGCAGAATGTAATTCGCACCTGATGTGATGCTGTGCATAATGTAGTTGTCACAGGCTGATGCTAAGTACAGTGATTACCAGTAGTTACTGGTTGTATTCTATGTTTATGATAAGTTCTACATTGACTAAGTTCACTTTGTGATGGTACTGACAGTGGTCCAGTTGGCCCTGTCAGGTGTAAATAATTCCTTGTAAATATTGCCAAGTGCCAGTTGGCACAGTGTATCATATGTGCTTACTATTCTAATGTGTTATGATAATAAAAAGGCTATTTTTATATATATAACCTTGTGTGGAGTTCCTTTTGTAGTGTGCCTGGGATGTTGTTTCTGTGTGCGTGCGCAAATGCTTTATACATTGCCTCCGGGATAAGCCTGACTGCTCATGCCAAGCTACCAAGGGGGTGAGCAGGGGTTATCTTTGGCGTGTAACTTCTCTGCCCTGACTAGAGTGGTGGTTTCTGCCTGGCTTTGGCGCAAGCCTTAGCCAACCAGAAATCCCATTTCTAACACACATCAACCTCCCGGTGGCTGTCTGAGAGAATGCACCTTCCCATCCCCCGTCACTTCCAACCAGACAGTCAATGCACAAACAGGCAGAGGCACACAGAATGAATAAAAAAGAAAATGCCTACTTTCTAAAAGTGGCATTTTCAAACACACAATTTAAAAACCATCTTTAGTAAAAGATGTGTTATTAAATTCTGAGTTCAGAAAGCCTAAACTTTATTTTCTATCTTATCCCTATGGGAAGATATGCTTGTAAAATGTTACAAAGCATTCCCTATTCTGTCCTATGGGGCAAGATAGCCTTTCAATAGTGAAAAACGAAATTGGCAGTATTTAACTATCAAGACATCTTACACGCATCAGTACATGTCCTACCTTTCACATATCCTGCACCCTGCCAAGGGGATACCTTGGGCCTACCATAGTGGTGTCCTATATGGGAAGGTTAGGGCCTGGCAAGTGGGTGCACTTGCCAAGTCGACATGGCAGTTAACAACTGCGCACAGACACTGCAGTGGCAAGTCTGAGTTACAGTTTCAGAGCTACTCATGTAGGTGGCACAATCAGTGCTGCCGGCCTACTAGTAGTATTTGATTTACCAGCCCCGGCACACTCAGTACACTTTACTATGGACTGACCAATAAATCAAATATGCCAATCAGGGAGAACCAATAATAATAACAATTTACACAGGGAGCATAAGCACTTTAGCACTGATTAGCTGTGGTAAAGTGCCCAGAGTCCTAAAACCAACAAACACAGGTCAGAAAAAAATATAAGGAAGAAGCAAAAAGTTTGGGGATAACCCTGCAAAAAGGGCCAAGCCCAACACTTCCACCTTCCAGCCTAAAGCTAGGGTAGACCAATCGATACCTCGATGGGCTTTGCTGCTTGGGGCGATAGAACATGGAACCAGGCCCGCAGCAGCAGGTGCCTATTCCCGTTCAACGCCTCCCTGAACCTAGTTGGATCCCTCTATCCATACTCTCAGGGCTCACTAAGCTAACCCATGGAGAACCCTTCTCCTCACCTGTGGATCCCATCTGTGCAGTGCCTAAACTTACTTTGCTCACAGATGTGTCCCAACAGGCAGACAGTACCCACATGGTCAACACAGTTGTGTGGCCCAGTCCTCCCCTCCCCCCCCGGGTGTGACTCCTGTCCCCCTCCCAGGGGCAACTCTGTCCAGCAGGACAGCAAGCCACAGTGGCCACTGACAACTGTCAGTTATGAGAGTCAGGCCTCATGCCTTTCAGGCCTCTCTAACCTCTGTGGCATCGAAAAGTGGGGGCGGTAGCCCCCTGTGCCTTGTACCTTTTATCTACTCTCCCTCCTGCCAAGTCAGGTATGGCATCCTGACACTGGCCCACCAGCCCAAGGTCTCTACCCTGTGGCTGGACAGGAGATGGGGGTGGGCTCTCCCACATCCTGTTCCCCTCCCCAGGGCTCTGCATCCCCCCACTGTGAGCAGTCTCCCTCGATTCCAGAATTGTCAGGGCACCTGTGGCAGGTGTTCTGCACAATTCTCCCACCAGTTCAGGGGTGCTATACGGCAACTGGTACACCAGCCCATGGTCTGTACCCTGTGGTTGGACACGGGACTGGGGTGGGCTCTCCCACACCCGGTCCTCCTCCCTGGGGCTCTGCACATTCCCACCTGGAGCGATAGCCCCAGAAGACAGGGGCACTGTTAGCAGTCGCCTCTTCCTCCAGGTCAGGGGGGACACCCTGAACCTGGTCCCCCAACCCAGGGTCTGTACCCTTAGGCTGGACCTGTGCATGGCAACCCAGGACTTCCGGGGGCATACACCGACCCCCCCAAGGGAAACACAATCCTCATGAGTTGTGCAAGAGTCTGCCTGGCGCAGGTCTCCAGCCTCCTGTCCATCTGACAGAGCATGAAGACCCCCCCAGGCCAGAAATGGCCTCACCAGGGACAGTCCTGGGGTGTTCTGACCTCAGAGCTGGCAACCCCAGACTCATTGGTCCTTCCACTGCATACAGCGTCCCCCCTCACCCTATTCTCTGGACTCATGCACCCTCCCCACCGGAGCAGTGCAGCAAGACACCAGAACTGGTGGGGATGCTTGCTACAGCAGTCCCCCCCAGTCTACTTGACACTTTGGGATCCCCTCAGGGGATGGCCTCTCGGCACAGACTAGGCTCCCCTCCTGGTGTTCACTCCATGAACCAACCAGGCCCTGGGACTGGGTTTCAGGCACCTTCGGACACAGCCCACTCCAACTCCTTCTCCACTGACATGGAGACCCTACATCCCTCCCACTACATTGGGACCTATCTGGGCTCACCAATCTCCCCTACCTCACTTGGTTGGGGAAAACCTGAGCCACCCTCCTCAGGATCACTACCAAAAGCTTCTTCAGACCCTCTGGAATCCACTAAAAGGTCTGCCTCCAGTACAAACTCCCTGGGGTCAGAGAACTCGCACTCCACCGGCTGTTGGCATAGCTCTGGAAAACAGGGACTTAAAATATGCTCTCCAACAATCGGATCACACAGCCCCACACATGTGTTAACCAAGCTACCCTTTTCCTCACCATCCAGTGCCTCACGCAAGTACCCCACACCACTGTCCTGAGATTGGCAAGACAGTGTCTGACTGTGTCTGTCACTCAACTCCACACTCACACACCAGGACTTCTACCATGGGGGAACCCCTCCCCCTGCAGCTCTCATCTAGTCAGTAGAGTGTCCCGCCCACTACTAAGACTATGAACCCCCTGCCAGTTCCCCAATCCACATCAGGGACACTGCACACCACTAACCCCCTGATTTGAGTCTCAACCGCCTCCTTTAAGTCAGGCACCACATCTCTGGGTGTGTGTACTACTCCCTCAGCACTAGACACCACATTTTTGCTGCCACCATCTGAGTTGGACTTCACCTCCAACCCAGCCAAGCTCACTTCATGAGCTAAACACTTTTCCTTTTTCTTGGCTAAGACACTCATGGCCTCAAGCCTCTCGAGCTCCATATCGAGCTCTCTCATTCTCAATTGATGTGGCAAAAGCAACTTCCTTTCTTCCAAGGCATGAGCGTTCTTGCTCTCCTCTCCCTTTAGTCTCATGACCTGCAATTCATGATCCCTGGCCCTTTGCCTTTCCTCCAAATCCTCTGGAGAAAAATTCCTGGAAGAATGATTGCTGCAAGCCCAAGAGGCTGCTCTCCCAACAGGCCAATCCTGGGATCTGAAACAGCCTTCTGGCACACCCCCATCTACATCTGCATCATCTGTCTCCCCAGCTTCTCTGGCCTCTCACCAGGCCCCTAAGGCCTTCTGGAGCTCCTTCTTCCTAGAGTTGCTCCTTTTGGGATATCCAAAACTCCTGCAGAACTGCTTGAGTTGCTCTTCTTTGTAACTACTTAACATTTCAATGTCAAACTCCATTTCTGTAGCCTCGCTTGCTGGTTTACTACTCAGAGACATGGAGCGTGGATACTCATGGGTCAGATGAAAAATAGAACAAAATAAAACAGTATGTGGTTGCGTAGTGGTCTGCACTAAACTAGTAATGTACACCAACCACTGTGGGTCAAGTACAAATACAAGTTCAAATCCTAACCGCTGACCACCAATGTTAGAAATGGGGGTCTCTAATTGGCAGAGGTAGGTACCTTTGTCCAAATAGGGACCCTTGCTTCTAGTCAGGGTAAGGGGGATACACACTCTAGATAACCCCTGTTCACCCCCTTAGTAGCCTGGCACGAGCAGACAGGCTTATCCCAATGGCAATGTGTAAAGTATTTGTACCAACACTCACAGTAACACAGTGATAACATCACAAATGGACACCACACCGGTTGAGAAAAATAAAATATCTTTATCTAAACTTAACAAGACCAAAACGACAAAAAACCAACATGCAAGTATTAAGAAAAATGACTTTCAAAAGGTTTTAGCAACTGAGTCCATAGAAAACTATTGATGCGTGATTTCTTGCAAAGTACCTGTCGTTGCAACAGAATTCACCAAGCCAAACAGCCACAGCGATGGGAAGTGTCGTGAAACAAAGATATGCATAGTTTCCTGAGACCTTTGTGGATGCGATGCGACAGTTCCGCTGGACACAGGGGAACGATGTGTCAGGTCCGGTCTGTAGGGGGAAGTGATGCGTCGATTCCGAGACGACTCCGATCCGTGGGTGATGCGTCGGGGATAACTTGCCGCACAGGGACTATGCGTGGAAATCCGGGATGCGGCGGGGAACGATGCGGCGGGCGGCGCTGTGTCCACCTTTTCAGCCGTGATCCCTCGATGCGTCGATTCTTGCAGCGCTGACAGGCGCAGCATCAGTTTCAGCAACAGCGGTGAGGGAAGGTTCTTCTTGCACCACGGCGTTGCATAGGAAAAACTGTTGCCACAAGAGCGATGCGTCGATTTCCTTGTTGTTGAGCTGCATTCCAGCTCCCAGCAGCAGAAACAACCTCCAGAGGCCCCACACAGTCACACGCACTCCTGGCAGGTCAGAACTCCCAGCAAGAAAGTTCAGGGTAGCTGGGGGATGAAGCCTTTTTGTTCTTGAGACATCAAAACAGGAGGCAACCTCTACTCAAGCCCTTGGAGACTTTCCTCAAGCAGGGGACACAGCACACAGCAAAGTCCTTCTCCTTTCTTTGGCAGAAACAGTAGCTGCAGGCCAACCCCAGACACACAGCAAGGGCAGTACTTCTCCTTAGTTTCTCCAACTCTTCTCATCAGCAAAGGTTCCTCTTTATTCCAGAAGTAGTCTAAAGTTCAGGGGTTTTAGGTCTAATACTTATACCCCAAAATGTCTTTGTTCTCTTTCTGCAAGGGTCCCTGAGTCCAGTCCAAACCAGTTCTGTCCTCTCTTATGCAGCTGTCCGGCAGGAGGTGGAGACAGCATTGTGTAAGGCAGACGGGCCCTATTCAGGTGCAATGGAAATCTCCTCCCACCACTCTATATGCAAACCGGGCCTATTCAGGTGCTAGTGATTACTCCTCCCCCTACTCTGAATGCAGCCCAAGTCTATTCAGCCCAGCCCGACTCATTCAGGAAAGGTAGGACACACATCACCGGCCCCCCCCACTGGCTGTCTGAGAGAATGCACCTCCCCAACCCCTGTCACTCCAAACCCAGACAGTCAATCCACAAACAGGCAGAGGCACACAGAATGATTAAAAAAGAAAATGCCTACTTTCTAAAAGTGGCATTTGCAAACACAAAATTTAAAAACCCTCTTTAGTAAAAGATGTGTTATTAAATTCTGAGTTCAGAAAGCCTAAACTTTATTTTCTATCTTATTCCTATGGGAAGATATGCTTGTAAAATGTTACAAAGCATTCCCCATTCTGTCGTATGGGGCAAAATAGCCTTTCAATAGTGAAAAACGAAATTGGCAGTATTTCACTATCAAGACATGTTACACACATCAGTACATGTCCTACCTTTCACACACACTGCACCCTGCCAAGGGGGGTACCTTGGGCCGACCATAGGGGTGCCCTATATGTAAAAAAGGGAAGGTTAGGGCCTGGCAAGTGGGTGCACTTGCCAAGTCGACATGGTAGTTAACAACTGCGCACAGACACTGCAGTGGCAGGTCTGAGTTACAGTTTCAGAACTACTCATGTGGGTGGCAAAATCAGTGCTGCAGGCCCACAAGTAGTAGTTGATTTACCAGCCCCGGCACACTCAGTGCACTTTACTAGGGACTGACCAGTAAATCAAATATGCCAATCAGGGAGAACCAATCATAATAACAATTTACACAGTGAGCATATGCACTCTTGCACTGATTAGCTGTGGCAAAGTGCCCAGAGTCCTAAAACCAACGAACACAGGTCAGGAAAAAAATAGAATGAAGACGCAAAAAGTTTGGGGATAACCCTGCAGAAAGGGCGAAGTCCAACAGACGTACTAAGTGCCATGGGGAAGGACAAAGTCACCCGCTCCTATTCTACTAACACTATTACGCAAAACACCAAGCTGAGGTAGCCCTCCCAGTGGATCGCTCAGCAGGGAGGCGCCAAGTCCATGAACACTTTCCCCGGGCGGGGCATGGAGACCCCTCACACACGGACCTGATGGCAGCGATACAGGGCTCTTTCATGGCATTAAAAAACAAGATTGACACTGTCTCTATTGATGTTAATATGCTTAGAGCTGACCTGAGAAAGGTGGCTGATAAGGTGACAGAGGGTAACATTGAAAGTCTGCAGGGGGATGTTTCGCAGTTTAAGCAGCAAATGGCCAAGATGACCATTGTGATCCATGAGTTGCAGCACAGAGTTGAGGAAGCAGCGGGACGTGCTTGCCGCAGCAACATTAGAGTGTTGGGCTTCCCGGAGAGGGCATAAGTGGAGGAATTCTTGGAGGACTGGGTACAACGACGGCTATGACCTGAGGGGCTCTCTGAGTTCTTTGTGGTGGAGCAGGCACACAGGGTGCTGGTTCTGCCACCCCCTCCTGTTGGTCCTCCAAGGGCGATTACAGCCAAAATCCTAAACTATTGGGAAAGGGATTGTATTTTGCATGTTTCCAGGGAAGAAGAGGTTCCATTGTTTGAAAATAATAAGTTTGCAATTTATCTGGACTATACCAGGAGGGCGAGGGCGATGTAATTGAAATATATGCCTTTGTACCCCTTCAAATTGAAAGTCATATGTCAAGGGAAGGCTCATTTCTTTGAACACCCGGGCGAGGTCTTGGACTGGCTGGAGCTGTAGGATGGAGCCTCCTAAGATAAGGTGATAAGGCTGTAGAGCCCATACATAGCCCTAGGGGGACCACCCCGGGGGGAGGACAGATAGCGGCTGAATGCCAGGCCTCTACTAAAGTAACAATTCAGGAGGATGGAGCCATACAGATGATGACAGTAGGCGACTCACAGGGGTCTGCCGGGGGAGTCTCGCCTCCTTTCGCAGCCGGACCCTGCGGATGATGGCTTGGGGCTTCTGATTGATGTTGTTCCTGAAACTTTGTTGACTGCACCCGAGAACTCTTAGACACCTAGTGTGGTAATGTAGCCTGACTGTGGTTTTGTCATCTGCGAGGGTCTGGATGTTCCTATATTTGATGTTCATATGGTCTTTTCCTGGCTGGTGGCTGCTGTCGGTAGTGTTGGGACACTTATCAGCACGCACTTATGGACACCTTGGTATGGTTTCTAATGGGGCATGAGCGGGCTGTTCTGGCCTGTATAGGGGGCCCTGATTGTTACCTTTTGTTTCCCTCCTTCTATTTTTTTCTTTTACTTTTCTTATTATTCTCCCTCACATCTTTGTTTTTGCTCTTTTTGTTGTGAGGCTGGGTGGGTTGGGGCTGAGCTTCATGGTCTGTACCTGTTGGACAGGGATTGGGTGTAAGTGTTAGTCCTGGCACTTTTTTGGGTGATGTGTCTAGGCATTATGTTTTTTATATTAGTCAGTAGGTGGGGGGCTGTTTATGGTCGTGATTGTTTGATGTTTGTTGCTGCAGGTGCGCTGGGTTGGTGTGTATTGCTGATTATGGAGTAGTATCTGGTCCTCTTACCACAGTCATATGGGGATAGGTACAGATTCTTGACTTGGAATGTCTGGGAACTGGGATCTTACAGGTACAGGGTGTTGGGGAGGGAACTTAAGGAGAAAGAGGCGGATCTTGCGGAGCTGCACGCTGGGGATCTGGCTAGCAGGGATAGGCAGAGAGAGGCGGCGCATTGAGACAGATTGAATAGATTTACTTTGCTGCAGTATAGACTGCACCTTCATAGTGAAGGCAACAAATCGGGGAGGCTGATAGCCTAGATCTTGCAAAGGGAAGTGGCGGTGGCCCTGGTTGTACACTTGAGAGTGGTGGATGGGGCTCCGGTGGTGGTCATGGATATGTATCAGCATCGCCTCGAGGGGCTTTACAAGAGGGAGCCGAAGTTTACTCAGGTAGGAATACAGAACTTCCTAGGGCATATCGGTCTCACACATGTGGAAGAGGGGGTAAGTCTCGAATTGGAATCCGATCTTACACTGGAAGAGCTGAGGGTGGCGCTCAAATTACTCCCTAAACAGAAAGCTCCTGGAGGGAACGGGTTTCCAGCAGAATTCTATCAGGCGTTCTCAGTGCTTTTTACAGAGGGGCTCCTGCAGGTGGCATGGTTGTCCATTGTCTCACTGGTTCTTTGCTCTGGCTTTTGAGCCCCTATCCATCAGCGTTCAAGGGCACCTGTCTCGCTGGGGCATAAAAATGGGTACAACGACTCATCTTGTATTGCTGTACACGGATGTTGCGCTGTTTTATCTCAGGGCTCCTCTGGAGTCGCTTAGAGTACTCTTGAGTATTTTAGAGGAATTTGGAGCGGTTTCAGGGTTGTGTTTAAATAGGAGAAAATCTCTGATGTTTTCCCCTAGCAGCTCTGGTGAGATCCTCACAAGAGGACCTTCTGAACTTGGGGCTCCAGTGGAGCTGGATAGGATCTGCAATTTGGGGATTATGCCTGCTTATTCCAGGAAGACCCAGATGCAATATAATAGGTGCCGAGTCTTGAACTCTCTTCGGTCCGCGGTTAACTTTTGAAACACCCTACCGCTGTTGCTTATTGGCAGGATTGCTGTCTCCAAGATGGTGCCCCTGCCGCATTGTCTTTATACAATACATCATTCCCTTTGCCCTCTACCCCCTTGGGTCTTTAGTAAATTGGACTCCCTGCTTACTTCCCTGGTATGGGCAGGCAAACGTAGTAGGGTGGCCAGGACTACACTGATGAGAAGCTATGAGGATGGAGGGTTGGAGGTGCCGTGATTGGAGTTCTATTACTTTGCAGCAATGATGCAGCATGCAGCCCAATGGCTGGCGGAAGGTAGTAATAGGGAGAAAGGTTTGTTGGCAGGGACTAAAGGAAGTCAGGATCTCTCAGTGTTAATGATGGAAGGATCGGGGGTGTCCGTGGACAGGCCTTATGTGATCAGGCAGACGGATCGAGTGTGGCAGCGGTTGGTAAATGTAATGCTTCTTAGGGCTCGCTTTCATAGGGAATTGCCTGTATGTATACTTAATCTGATTCAACACATGGAGATCACCATGACTTATCAGGTGTGGCGGAAGGGGGGTTGTGAAAATTGGGGTCATCTATTTCCGTATGAGACTGTTATCTCCTTTGAGGATGCTCGGCGTAATTTGGAGTGGGTCCTGAAGACTTTTCACATTATGAGGGTTTGGCCGAGTTTGCCCAACAGACCTGGGGGACTGTCCCGGCGGCCCTCCCTGTGTCAGGTACCCTGGGGGTCATGTTGTCTTGTGGAACAAGGAGGCATCTGGTACCCTTTCTGTATAAAGCCATGGGGGCGGATGTGGCCAGTGTGCCATTGTGGGCTTTGGAGGTCTGGGAGTGTGACTTTGACAAACCTTTGACAGATGGGGAGTAGGCAAGCGTGAGCGCTCTGACTAGGACAATTTCTGGCAATGAGCGGTTTAAGCTTGTTCATTTCAATTTTCTTCATTGTACTTTTATGACACCCTTACAACTGAGCCATTTATATCCTGATCGACCTTCTTCCAGCCCCGCTTTAGCTTTGTAGAGGTAGATTTTATGCACCTGGCTTGGGAGGCTCGCTCGTTTATGCTCACAGTACTCCGATAGTGGATAGACTGGGGTGAACCTCGTTACTGTAGGGTGACCTTCTGCCTCAGTTCTGCCTTTGGGCAGCATGGTGAGACCCAACTGGAGGAAAATGGCTAAATAAGTTCCTACAATTAGCCCTAGTGTTGGCCAGGAGGCACATTGCTATTGTGTGGATGGGAAGAGGGCACCATCACTGGAACGATAGGCGAGGGATGTGGTGCAGTGGTCTCTGGCAGAGGAGATAGATATGAAGAGTAATAGAACTGTCGAAAAGTTTCAGGAGGACGTGGAAGTATGGGTGACATTGTGTGATCATTTTCTGGCTCCCAAGGGAGTCATCAGTGTTGCAAAGTCATCCTGTGCCCTTGGCACCCCCCAACTTTTTGCTGACTGATACTGATGGTAACTGACTCTTACTGACTCTGGGCTCTGCCTAACCAGGCCCAGGGCCAGTGCTAAGCTGAAAGAGACTGTAGGAGAGTAGGATCTGCACTTATGTTGCCCCCACTTTTTTTCTGATGTTAACACTGGTTTCTGGCTATAGTCTGGCTGGGTCCCTGCTAATCAGGGCCCCAGTCTCTCTGTTCTCTCTAAACAACTTGAAGTGCATATTAGATGCACTAGTGACTGGATACTGTGGTACCTTATGAGCCCCTAGTATTTGGTACCCTAGGTACCAAGGGCATAGGTACTTCACAGGCCTACCAGGGGCTGAAGCATGTATTATGCCACCCCTGGGAAGCAGACTAAATCTGACACCACAGGCCTGCTACTGCAGCCTGGGTGAGGTAGTGTTAGCACTCCTCACAGAGGTATAGGTTCAGTCACCCCTAAGGCAGGCCCTATCAATCCAGTGGGTAGGGTGCTTGGTTTACAATGTGAGGGGGTGCCTCTGCCTGAGCAGGGCCCCTCTGCAGCTGGCAGAGCCTATTCTCTGTGGCTGTTTGTGGATGCGGTTAAACCATATACTCATAAGTGCATTATAACCTAGCGGTAAATGCTAACTTTGGAATGACTGCATCAAAACATGTCGTGTTTGGTGTAAAACAACTTGGAATCATACCTCCTCACCAGTAGCTGGTGTGGGAGTATGATCCCACCCTTCTAGAGGGATAGACATGTACCTACTGTGGAAACACGGTAGAAATCTGAAAGAGCCCTGGCATCACAAAATGGATGCCACCAGCACAGACACTGGGCTGCCCTCCTGCTGCTGACTGAAACTCGCAGTGGAGGAGGCCCAACAATAGGCATCCTGTCACAGGGAGGTGTCACCACCTTCCAGACAGGAATTAGTGTATTGGGGCTGGGTGGATGCACTCTTAGAGTGCTTTGAAGTCCTGCACTGGGGGAGCAGTAGGCTCCTCTGTGCATATGCCAGCTCAAACCGGTTCAGGGGCTACCTGCCCCTGCTCTGGCGTGAAACTGGACAAAGGGAAGTGGGTGTAACCACCCACTCCCCTGACCCTCCCAGAGGAGTGTTCATAGAGCTAGTCCCTCCCTTTCCTTTAGTATAAGATAGGGAAACCTTGCCATTGCAAATCAGATATCCCTGGACGACAGTCTACAAGAAGAATCCTGGCCCTTCGACGTTCCACTACCTTTGGAAGACTGAAGAATCTCCCTTGGAGTCAAGGAGTGATTCCCCTGCTTGGCAGGCACGAAAAACTTGAATCAACGGTCGCAAACTTTCCCGCTCCCGCCGGAGTCCGAAGTCCGTGCAGCCCCAAAAGTGGATTTCCTGACTTCTCGACGGCCATTGTGGGTCCCCAGCAGAGCTGAGGCGAGTGGAACCCACGAGTGACGAGGAACAGCAATACCTGGGTACCGTGCACTATTGTCGAGTGCAACCCCTTCACAACGTTCTATGAACTTATGCATTAGACCACGTGTGGTCCAACCCGCCAGCAGGATGTCCCACGAAAATCAGAGGCCTACCGCGTCCCGAGTGACCGTGGGCTCCTGTCAAGCGAATCCTCACGAGGCGTCTTCACAATCCCTTGCCGGCTGGCTTGTGAGTCCCCTGAAGACTTTCTCATCACACCAAAGGGCTCCCCTGGATGCGCCAGGCCTGCCCTGACTTACCTTTGCTGCGTGTGTCCCTCAGACCTTGCTGGTCTGCACCCCTGACTTTCTTCAATTTCCACAAGACTTGCTGTTGCCAAGGCTTGTTGGCTCCAATCTAACTGCCGACATGTCAGTAAGCTGAAGACTCTGTGGGACACACCGAATCCAGCTCCTGGTCGTCGTCGATGCCTCCTGGACCTCGTGGCTGAAGAGTCAAAACACTCTTGATCACCTGAAATTACCCGACTTCCGTGGGCATCCATCTTCCTGGCCCCGGGTCACTGGCAAGTGACTGTGAACACTGTCCCTTCTGCTTTCAGGACTTCTTCATCTTGAATCCATCCTGGGATTCCACCGGACACTTCTCCAGTCTTCACAAGCAGCAAAACTTCTTCGGCTTCCATTGAAAACGACGACGCGACCCGACACCAAAAGACACCTATGCACCCGGCTTCCCTGGGTGAGGTAACTCGTGCACTCCAGTGCTCCTGTGGGTGTTGGCCCTCGAACTACTTACCTTGTAAGTGGCTTGCTTGTAGACTCTCTAGAAGTACCCTTAAACTTTAAAAATCCAACATGACTTGCTCCATTGAAATCAATAGGGAACCCGCAGCTGTGTTCTCACACTGCACGCGTCTCCCGTGGGTCCTTTACTTACCTACCTTGAGTGGATTAGTGAAGCCCCAGCGATTCTACAGGCCCTAGGCCTTGTCCCCTTGCAAGTCGACTTTCCTAAACCTCTTTTTTAGTATATGGTCTGGTACACCCCTAGGGCCCCAGCCATATTTGTGCTTAACGTATTGTGAAACGTTGATATTTGCATATGTTCCTGACTTCTAATCTCATAAAGAGATTAGTGGAGTGTGTCTAGTAATAAATACATATATATTTGATATATATACCTGTGTGGTGTCCTTTCATTTGGTAATTCAAGAAATTATAAGATAAAACAAGCTGCTTTACATTCCTCTGAGACTTAGCCTGAAGGCTGCTCTCCACAGCTACCACTAGGATAGCTTTCTTTAAAAGGTTGTCTTAAACCTATCTACCAGAAGAGTCGAATTGGACTGGTGCAAGGTGGCCACTATAACTAGTGACCAGCATATGCCAGGCGAACTTCTCACACCTAATACCTTAGTTTAGTGAGCTGAAACAGTTACTGTTTAACTCTGGAAGGCGATATAGTCTTAGATTCTCAGTTGTCAATATAGCAAGGAGTTGACATGTACTGCAGTTGTGTGAAGCTGGGAGTGACCATTTTGATAATAGAAGCCCCTCCTAGCTGAGCCTCTCTTTCCAGAGTCTGCTTAGAAAGGACTCGGAGCCCCCCACATTTGATGGTGATGCTCCAGAAGAGTTTTATGAGATAGGTATCCCCATACTGTAGGCCATAGGGCGGACTGGGAGTAATAGACCAGGGCAAGTAGGCAACAGTTTGGCAAAGAAACCTGCAAAGGGAATTGTATACAGTCCTGTACATTGGTAAATGGCGCCTAGCGGAAATAAAACACAGTTTCTGGTTAGGGTCCCAGTGCAACCACCTCAGCAAGCACACTGTGAAAGGACCCTGAACGGTGAGCTCTATTGGTGCATTTTATGGTAGTGGAGTGTGCTGTGAGTACCTGCAGTTCGCCACGGAAAAAGTGTCCTTGATCCAGGTTGGATGAAGATGGAAAACGGCACCCAGTATGACAAAAATAGGCTGACTGGTTCTGAGTGAGTTGACAAAAAAATGAAGGTCACATTGCAGCCATAGATGTCAAGTACTGTCATGTCTTATAGGATGGTCCCATCATGTATACCCCGTTTTACCTACATTATTCCATCCACACGACTATAATGATTCTAAACAGGTAACCTTTTACCTAATAGCTTGCTCCTGTCTCTTCGACACCAGGCTCTCAACCCTCTATCTGAATCCCTGTACCTGACGTGCATAAACATGTCCCCAGGCACGGCAGATTTATTCTGTATAAGGGTCACCACTTTTTTAATCCTTGGCCAACAGCCAGCTGTGCATGATTGCACATGTTTAGAAAAGCATTGTGATTGTTTTCAAAACACCTATGATTGTTTTCAAAACATCCATGATTGTTTTAAGAACATATTGATTCTAGAAAAAACCCTGGGGTGACCACTTTAGTATAAAAGACACTCACTCCCCCCTACAAATTAGAGGAGAATTCCTTCCAGGCTGACACGGGGATCCTGCATGCCTAATCTTCAAAACACAGCAGTCTGACAACCATTTCAGGTTGTCATCCTCGATGCCGAGACGGGGTCCTTCATTCTAAACCATCAGGTGAGGAGGCTGGTTCATCCCTAGGGGTTTCTTGACTGCAGATACTCATATACTCCTACACCTCTAGGTTAGGCTAGGTACATTTTAATAAATTACTTAGGGTGCACACTTTAGGAATATGCAAGTGTTACTGTTTTTATTTGAACTGTTTCTGTTCATCTTATTAGCACTATGGTAGAAATGTATCTACTATTCACTATATTGGTACTAGCAATCTCTTTTGTATGCTTCAGTCTCCTGATTGTCACAGCACATATGTTTTACATAAAGCTGTCGCTGGACCAATAAATATTTATTGAAACGTCCTAATCGCCATCTTGTGGATCTTCTGAGAGAAAGCAAGCACGAGTGTCTGAGCGAAACGTAATGTACTGTTTTCCACTATCCCTGAGGAATCAGCGATGTCATGTTCAGTGGTTGCCAGAAACTACCAACGCCACTGTAGAATACAGGGGAATGGCAGTGGCACTGTGGAGCTATTTGATCTAATGGCTTACATATCCTGTGGAGTGTCCAGAAGCGGTCGGACACCAAGCCCCCAGTTTAGGTCATCCAAAACTCGCAGGTCCTAGGGGACTTCTAGGAACTACACAACAGTACTGCAGGGGGAACAAACAATCCTTAAGTCTTAAGTACACTGCTTCACACCTATGGTGAAGGCGATGAGCGAGCAGGGACCCATATGAATAGCAGTCTCCGACTGTAATGGTAGCTTACAGTGTTGAAAGAAACAACAACTCTATATTAGACTTTTTCTTGGTTTGTCACTTCATCACAGTCCCCATGAATTAAGGAATCTAAATATGAACAACAGCATAAATTGTCCTTGGGTGCAGAATCTTTTCTTCCACCCCCCCCCCCTCCACCCCCCCACTCCCTGTTGAGTTAGAGAACCCCCACAATCCACTTGTAATACATAACCCAATAGTTTTTCCCCTGCACCTCACAGGGTGCCCTAAACACAGGCAGTAAAGGAAGCAGATCGGGAGCTGAAAGTCCGGGCGAGGCTAATCAGCAGCCAGATGCATCTGGTTTTGAGAGACAGGCTGGTCAGTGCCCTCTCAGACGAGAGGTGGGAGCAGTGGCAGCTTTCTCTCTACCGACTGAGGATGTTCCATTTTCCCCCTCTGGCCCCCATCCAACATAGTAACAGAAACTGAGAAAACCTCAGCCATGAGGAACAGTTAGACCTCTCATCACCAAGTCTCTTTCACCCCCCCCCCGCGAGAACTGGCGAAACACTCCTAATATACCCTTCCCTCCTGAGAGTGATGGGACACTCAGTCAATCCCTGAGTGGGAAGAGACCTTGAACCTAAGGATCTTGTGCCCCTCTCTGAAATATCCACCCCTTCCTAATCTATCAGGTCACCATCTTTTCCAGGTGACAGGCGGAGGCGGTGTTTGACTCTGTACCCAGGACAGGGTTTGGGTATATAATAAGGGTATTAATGTCAGGTCACAAACTTAAAGAGAGGTTGACTGCTCCCAGGAGCTTACTTAGATGGGCTGCTGGGGTCTCACTCCCACTGGGGCCAACCAATCTCTCAACTTCCCTGGAGTGACCTGCGATGGCAAGCCATCATCTAAAGGAGCATACTTTTTAATTGGCCAGGCTTGCCTGTTAGAAGGGGAGGTAAAGACTAAAAGCTTCTGGGTCTCATCAGGTGACCAGAGAGCAAATAATCCCAGGTGGCGAGCTCTGTACTTCAAATATTTATTGCAGATATACAACTGTACTTCTTTATGGGGTCTATATGGCCAGTGGGGCCCTGTGTGATGTTAAATGTGGTGCCTCAGGCATGCCCTGGTGATCAGGACATCAATGGTTCTACCTAGTTCTGCAAACAAGACCTGGAGTTGTGATACTTCATCAAAGCCCGTCCTTGGCATGCCTATGCTGTGTTGTGCACCTGCTCATGCGCTTCTGCGAGACTTGTTGTAGTGGAGTAGGGAATAGAAGTCCCGCCTACTCTCCGCCCATATTTGCCATTGGCTTGTGTCATTGTCCTTCCTCAATGCTGGATTCGCAAATAGGCTTGTTAGTCCCTTCTTAGTACCGCCTCGTCTTCATTTGTCACCTCCCATGGCGACTGGCCCTTTTACTTCGGTTGTTACACAGTACCTGTTATTTAGTCTTTAAGCACTATTTTCTTCATCGAGTTTATCTTACTGCAGGCCCCAAGTGCTTTGGTGCCTTCTTTACAACCCCCCCTCCCATTGTCTGTGCCTTCTTGCACCCCCCTCTGTGCCTTCTTTACCCCCACCCTCCTGTTGTTCGTGCCTTCTTTAACACTCCCGCCCTCCCTCCTGTTGTCGTTCCTTCTTTACCCCCCGCCCTCCCTTTGTCCGTGCTTTCTTTACCCCCCTCCCTCCCTTTTGTCCGTGATGTCTATCATTTTCAATGCAATAGGTCTTGCATTTATGCGGGTTTGAGCTATTGGCATTGTAAATGACAATGCCTTTTATTTATGTTTTGGTTTTTAAAACATAAATAAAACGCACTGTCATTTACAATGCCAGTAGCTTAAACTCGCGTAAATGTGAGACCTATTGCATTTTAAATGCTTGTTGTTATTTGGTGGGAATCCGTTCAGTAGTTTTGAAGATATTAAAGACAATCCAAATGTGTATCTCTAGGGTTGCGATGCCTCTTCAAATATTGACGATCTTGTGAAGTGTTCTGATTGGCCTCGGACATTCCACCCAGGGAGTGTTGGCAGCCAAAAAAATGTAAAAATAAAGAACTACCTTGACCTTCAAGTGCTGGTGCTCCCCAGAGACCCTGGTAGGGGCCAAAAAACATATTTTTTTACTTTTGCAGCAAAATCGTGAACATTTGCGAATGCACAAAAAAAAGAAGCGCAATCACCCGTACTTCTTTACACTTTAGACCCCGCGTGCACCAGGTCCTGGGGGCGTGCTTAAAAACAGAGCCGCAGGGGCCACCACCTCCCTGGGGGTGTATTAATATATTGGAGGGGGTCGCATGGACCTCCTCTCCATTGCCACCTCAATGGGGCCACAAAGTCTAATAACAGAGGGAAGGAGCCCCCGCCCCAGCCATTCATGTCCCCATGGACCACCACCTCCCCGGGACTTTCTAATTTTTTCAGAAGGAGCGGGTCCGTTCTTAGGGGGATGACACCATAACCACAGGGCCAGCTCCTGGTATCTCCTGAGTTGCCCAGCCTCTAGAAATAGGTTTTGCTTGGCAGGAGCTTTGACAGCTCCCGCCAAGCAATAGTAAACAGTTAAGTCGGCTCCCAATGGGTGGGAGCAGGAAAACTGCTCCCACCATCTGAGAGGGAACTTTTCAGTTGTTTAGATGAAAGGATTGCTCCCAAACACAGGGAGCTACATTTTTACTGCTCCCTATGTGTGGGAGCAATGCCGGCTCCCGCTGGAGGTGTGAAGCTGGCAGGGACCGCAGGGGCCTTCCGGCTCCCCCCACGGTTTCCAACATAAGAAACTGGGTGCCCTGGGTGACCCAGTATTGTGTCCAGGCCCCGGGGGTTGGGGTCCCCGGGGGCCAATATCAGCCCAGGAGGGGTGCGCACAGCCCACCTTCCATGTTTTATAATAAATAAATAAAGGGCAGGCCCTGGGAGTTAGAGTCCCCGGGGCCAAAATTGAAAAAGAAAATGCCGGGCCCCATGGGAGGGGGGCTGTGCGACACACCTTCCCATTCTAAAAATACCTGTCCCCAGGGGATGGGGTTCCTGCAGCCAAAATCGGCCCAGGCAAGGGGGTCCACACGGCACCCCTCCCCTTATAATTTAAAAAAAAGAAAGAAAAAGCTACCGGCATGACACTGGAGGCCGGCCCCTTTTCTGCACCAATCTGCAATCGCGCCTTCTGGCGCACTACTGGTTGGGGGATTAAGTCCTCTTGGTTCCTGAGGGCCACAGGACTTTAGTGGTCTTCTTCCCCCAACCACTAGTGTGTCAGGAGGTCGGTTTGCAGACTGGTGGAGAAAGGGGGTGTGGCAACCACTACCACTTATCAATCCAGCTATGTGGGGCTTACTGCAGGTAACAGGAGGGGTAGTTGGCCCCCAAGGATCCTCTGGAGTAAAATGAGCTTTCTCCCTCAACCAGTAGTGCGCCAGGTGGCACATTTGCAGAGTGGTGAGAAAGGGGGTGTGGCCATCAAAGACCCCTCAGCAATCCAGCTGTGTGGGACATTAAACAGAGGAAACAGGAGGGGTAGCTGGTCCCTACGGACCCTCAAGAGCCAAGGGGACTACATGCCCAAACTAGTAGTGCGCCAGGAGGCGTGTTTGCAGGGTGGTGGAGAAAGGGAGTGCGGCCATTGAAAACCTCTCAGCATTCCCACTGTGTGGGACTTACTAAAGGTAACAGGAGGGGTAATTCAGCCATTATAGTTAGTGAGCTAACTAATACTCGGGCCCCTGCAATACATTACTTAAGACATCTCAAATGACATCACTCATGACATCATCCATAGAACCACTCACACCCCATTGAACCTCTCACACACCCACTCCCTACACAATCCCTCTCATTCCCATTCACAGACCCATACCAGTACTCACACAACCAATCACTCATCTGTAGAGCCACTCACAAATCCACTCACTCATACAACACCTCACACATTCACTAACTACCCATCCAGCCACTCATGCACCCACTCACTCACCAACACAACCACTACACACCCACTTACACACTGACAGAACCACGTAATACCCATTCACACATCCATACAGACACTCACACCCACTCACTCATCCTTACAGCCACTCACACAGAAATTCACTCTCCAATATAACCACTCACACCCACTCACTTACATATACATACACTCAAACAGCTGCTCACTCACCCATACAGACACTCACACACACACTCCCTCACCCATACAGCCACTCACACAACCACTCAGTCACCCATACAGTCACTCACATACCCATTCCAACACCTATGCAGTACTCACACAGCCACTAATGCACCCATACAGCCACTCTCACACCTACTCACTCTCCAATACAGCCAATCATATAGCCACTCACTCACCTATACAGCTACTGAACCACAAACACATCCATCCATCCACTCAAACACCCAATTAGCCACTCACACACAGATTCAGACAGTTACAGAGCTACTCAGTATGACTAATTACTAGTACAGAAGAACAGTAATTTAACTTTTACTTTAGTTTAGTATATATCTTTAAGTCTCAGAAATGTTTATAAAGCACAGTCATGGGAAGATGTCATCAGTGATGTAATTTGAGATGTGTCATCAGTAATGTCACTGACCATGTCATGAGTCATGTAATATGTGAAGTCATAAGCAGTGAATCGCAGGGGAGTAAGTTATAGTTAGCTCAGGTAACTATAACTGCTGAATTTCATTGGTTTTGTACGAGCGAAATCTAAGCCTGCACATATAGGAAATAGATTTGTACTCTTCGACTGAATGGAGAGAAGATAAAAAAGAATGAATGCACAACATACTTTATGTAAATTCAGGTTAAAATCTTATTTTGATGATTTGGAGAGGGTTTGAGGGAATAAGAAAAATAAATCTGGAATAGCCAAATTCAAGACTAGATGTAGAATATATATATATTTTTCTGGGATTTTATATAGCAGTGCACGAACTTGACCCAAAGGTATCAGATATCAAAGCGCTTTACATGAGCGCCAGTTGTGTTACACAAGGACACATTCAGTTTTAGGTCTCGCTTTACCCAGTGCATGCGCTGGTCTGGCGAGACTTTTTGAGAGGGCTCCAAAAAGTGCTACCAGGCCAGCCTAGAGCCACAGTGCATGTGTGCGGGTGCGCGCGCCGCGCTTCACCACGATTACTTTCACTTTTGCGGCCGCATGGCCGCTCTGATGTTTGATCGCAAACGCGATCACTTTCGCGGCCGCACGGCTGCTTGTTTTTATAATGCTTTTCTCCCCTGGTGACTTGTTTGCAGACACTGGAGGCTGGACCAGTGCCAGTTTCGCCTCTCTGCCTCCCATAGTCTCCTTCCCATAGGGGGCCACGAGAGTCACTCTGTGGGCAGGATCTATGTACCCCTACTTGGGGAAACAACCCTCTTGCCTCCTGGGCCTCGCTCGCTCTTTCAAGCCTGAGCGGAATTGCTGTTTCACCAAATCAGCACCTCCTGAGAGCAGAGCTTCCTGGCTCCCGCCCAGGAGAGAACTTTAAAATGCACCCTGTGGGTAAATTCAGTCCAGGACTCAGAGGAGTGGTAAGGTTCGTGCTCTCCTTGCGGAACCTCCTCACCCATCTGAAGCAGACGTGAGCTGTCACTGCTGTGGAGCACTCGAAGCTTACACCTCCGGCTAGCGCCTAGAAGCAACTCCCAATGCACTGCAATTATGCTTAACGTACACAGGAGCCTGCTAGTGCTATTCCACTACCGTGGATCTGTAACTAGGCGCTTTTATAGCCGAAACTGTTTGCTCTGTATAAACTCGTCTCTGTCCACAAGGGCTACGCGCGCCGGAGGTAAAATAAATTAAGGGCCTTGTTTTATATTTATTTTTATACTTCCTCTGCCCGGCCTCAGTACTGGGCCATACCTGTGATGCCCAGGCCAGGGAACCTGCCCCATGTGTCTCCTAACAGTGCTGGGTCATAGCTGTGATGTCCGTAGAAGAGTACTCCCCGCCCTAGGCCTCTCAGCGTTACACCATAGCTGTGAGATACAGGAAGTGGCACCCCCTCTACTGGTCCTTGCAGCACTAGAACATGGCGGTGAATCCGAGGGGATAGGATCTCTTGCCATTGCCTTCACAGCTCTGGATTATGGTGGTGAGGTACAGGGGAGGGTACCTCTGCCCCCGGGGTTTCGCAGTGCTAGTCCACGACTACAAGTCCCAGGGAATGGGTCTTTCGTCCCCTGGCCCGTTCAGCTCTAGACCATGGTTGTGCGGCCTATGCGAGAGGGCCTCACAACACTGTACCATGGCTGTGTGCATGGACCCATGTCGGGGGCAGAGCCGTGAATAGTGCAGATGGTACAATAACATCGGGTCCCAGGTGTATTAAGTGCCTCATGTTCCCAAATTTTGACTTTAATTTATTTTGAAGCTATTGGAGGAGGGTGTTGAAGCTTTCATTTTGCACCATGTTAACATTGCTAAGCTACTTGCCTTTCCTCCATGTGGCCTGAAGCCATGTTCCAGGGCTACAAGATTCAGGAGATGCCCTCCCTGCCCGGGGCCTCATAGTTGTGGTCGAGTGCTGCATGGCTTGTGGCGGTGGCATACTGCCATGGAGGTCACAGTGCTGGATAATGTCTGTGAAAACCATGAGGTGCGGTCATGCTCAGAGGTGTAGATATCAGTAGTGCAGCAAATGCAGTGGCTCAAGGGCTCAGTGATGTTAGGGACCTAATTTCACTAAATTATAGCTTTGTTTTACTGATAACCAAATGAAGAGGGTTGCAATTTAATTTGTTTGCATCAGGGCCTGTGGCATTATTTCAGTACAACTGGCCCCTCTATCAGGGGCATTTCACATTATACAGAGCTACAAGACCCAGAAGAGGCCCACCTTTCCCTGGACCTCACAGTACTAGATCTTTGCTGCAAGGCTAAAGAGAAAAGGCTCTCTGAGGGCCATATATTTCAATAGTGCAGCAAATGATGTAGCACTTTTGAGTTATGGACCCAATGCTGCCAAATTATGTCTGATTTTTAGTGTTCAGCCAGCAGACAGGGCTTAGTTAACTTGTTTGCACCAGGGCCGTGGCATAATTCCTACACCACGGGCCCCCTTGCGTGTGCCATAAGGCCTATGGGATGGAGGCGCTTCCCTGTACCTCCCAGTGCTAGATCATGGCTGTGAAGCCCTGGGGATGGCCCCGCACCTGATTTCCTTTGAGCCTTAGATATATGGCCATGGGCTGCAAGGGAGGGAGAGCCATGCCCTGGGTGCGAAGCACAAGGTGGAGTTCTCTCTCCCATAGACCTCACAGCCTGGTCAAGCACTGAAAGGCTCCGGGAAGGGGGTGTGGAGTTAGGTTTGTTTTTGATTCCTTTTGAACTTCAAAGAATAGATGCTTTCATTTACTTGTCTGTATACAAACTGGCACTGATGTCCCAGATCCCAACCAATCTGTGCGCAAAATCCCCTCAACCGTTTGTTGCACCGTGATACTTAAGATTGCATATGGCTATGTCCATTCAACAAAGATCTTTTACGTGTGAAGAAGCTAATCTTTTGTGTTATGCTAAAAGACAATCCACATACTTTTGCTAGGAATGACTGAAATTGTACAATATATAACTTATTGTACCAAGGATGTGACCAGGGTTGCGTTGATGGCATATATTGAATAGTAATATATTCAGTCTTCCAGTTTCCCACTTTCGTTTATATACGTAGTCTACATGACTTTCAGTTTTACTTTAGCTGTCTCACGCCCAGGTCTGGAGATAAAACAAATATTATGGTATTCTACATTTATATGCAGAGCGCACTTAGACTAAGCTTCTTGGCGCAGCAGCAGGTAACACTACTTAAAGAGAGAGAAATAGACGTTATTGATTAAAGAGCAAGGTTTTGAAGGCTTTCCTGATTTTTAATAAAATTGGTTCTGAGTGAAAGGCAGCTTGGAGAGAGTTCCAGAATTTGCAGCCTAAATAGCGAAGAATCTGTTCCTTTATGCATCCGTTCTAGTTTGTAATAGGGTTAGCAACAGTTGATTGGTGGAGGATGAGAATTTATTTGGCTGATAAAGTAAAGATTTGAAAGATATAAAGGTACGACAGTATAAGATTTTATGTATGATCATAAGGGCTTCCTAGATTGAATAGACAGCTCGTGCAGAATAATTAATAATGGGGACATCCTTTCATGTCTTGATATGCCAAATATCAAGGCAGGCAGTGGCCTTTTTTGCAAGTGGAAGTTGATAGAGGAGTTTGTCAGGGAGACCTAAATAAATGACTGAAGTCTAATACACCTAGACTGAATTAAGACTTTGACGACTGGTATGTGCCAATTGCTGTCGATGAAAGGTAAAAGTTTCTTTTGAGATGTTAAGCTGGCAAAAACATACTCTACACTTATGTCACTTGTGTTTCGAGGTATATATTGGTGTAAAGATTGATGCCCAGAGTGCAGATGACTTTGCATGAGGATGGAGAATATTGCATAAATTCAGGCCATGAGACATTAAAATATTTTACGGATTGGCAGCACCTTCGTTATGGTAGAATTTACCTTCATGAAGTTAGAAGGCATCCACTAGTGTGTTGCAGTAAGGCAGTTGGTCAAAGTAGTTTAATTTTCTGCAAGATTTACATTTCCTGTTAGATTAGACAGGCTAAACATTATTTGAGTGTCTTCCAAATAGAAACTGAACCTTAGACTTTGTAGGAGAGTGGTTTGAAAAGTGTGGGCGGGGGCAAGACTGACCCTTGTGGGCACCGCAGTTCAATTGCTTAGGGGTCGAATTAAATGCTATGGTATTGAAGGCTGCTGGCAGATCTTTATGTATCAGTGTCCCGACTCTCCCATTGTCAGGTGACAAAGGATATATCCAAAACCTGTAGGACCACCAGTTCTGTTTAATTAAACTTAAACTGTTCCTGATGAAGCAGGTTCTGATTATCAAAAAGGAGAACAGTTCCATACTGTGTATTACCAATAATCTAGCTTGGAAGGCTTCCAAAGACAAATAGCTGGAGCAGTTTAACAGCCACTTTTTCAAAACATAAGCCAATTTTTGGTAGAAGAGAAATTGGCCAAAATGTCTTAATCTTGTGGGTCAAAGGTGTGAGTATTTCTTTTTTTTTTTTTTTTTTAAAGGGATTTTACAATGTCAGTTTTCCACACAATGGGGAACATACTTTGTCCTAAACGACTGTTCAACAAGTCCAGCAGTTGAGATTTGATCAAAGGGAAAATAAGTTTCCTGAATTTAGCTGATAATAAGCTGGTCTGACGGCAGGTTGTAATAGCTGCATCAAGACCGGCTCCCATTTATTGGTGTGAAATAATTTAAAGTAGTCACAGTTTAGATGTTATGCCTGGTCCTCGACAGACAACCAGATGTAGAATTATTTTTCTGCCTGGATGTTGCCATGTATTAGTTTAATCTTGTTGAAGAAGAATAGAGCACAATGATCCCATAGTTCAGAGTGGTGTATGGTAGCCAAGGAAGCTGAAGGAGATTGTAGTTCTGATACAATATGGAATAATTATTTCAACATTGTTAGAGCTTGGAAGATATTATCAAAGAAGTAGCTTTTCTTGGCTACTCCGATTTCAATTTCTAGGTGGAAGCTCTGTTATATTCTGTTCTTTTATGTATAGCACAGTCTTCACATCATTTTTGTTATACTGTGCCACTTCCAACTTGAGAAATTTAAATTTTTCTGAGAACCAGTTATTTTTTTGTTCCATATAGTAATCTATCAAGACCTACTGTTAAGATGTTCACTCATTTGTTTTGTTAAAAGCAAAAAGTGATTGGAGGAAAACCTTGAATTAATTTCAGACTCTGGTCATTATTTGAGAGGATTTCCAGTTCATGTTTTTATTTATTATGTTCATTTCTGAGCAGGACCAACACTTATTTGCATAAGGGTGGACCCTGGGAGTAGTAACAGTCAAGCCATGCCATGTCCCATCTAAACACAAACAACCCCAGACTGGTCTAAGACTTGCCAGGCCTCCTTAAAGAGGTGCAGGTTGAGTCCTATGGTCCAGTGAACTAACGTGCTCACATCTGGATATCCCCATTGTACTTAGAAAGTTTCACTGGGAGGAAGAACAAGGTGAATAGTAGACTGGTTGAATTAATTTTAGCCCCTGGTAATTATTGTAGTGCACATTTCATGCCATCATTTTTTTGTTCGGTCTGCTACAGGTGAGGACTGACCATATGGAAGGTTTACATATGAATATAGTGGCCATGCTGCTAAAATACTTGCCAAGTGGCAACTTCTCACCTGTGACCTGCAAATATAGCCCAGCACTGTGAGGTCCGTGGTTTGGAACAGATTAATGAACCACACTTGCAGCATATTTTAATTGCATTTGAATGTTTGCTTTCTAGGTGTTCTTTAAAAATTGTGAAAAATCATTGTATGCAAGTGAAATGATATATAAATCTCAGAACTGTTAATTAAATCTGTATCATGCTAATTTGCAAAATGTACTCTTGAACCCCCTAAGTTTATGCTAATAAATCATATCAGAATGTTTAAATACTCTAGAGTGGGTCGATAGGGATCTTATAATCGATTCCAGGGCAACTACCATTGAATCATTTTAGTCTGCGTATTATGTGTTTCTGCTATTTTCACATTGAATAATGTTCATTTGTGCTAAAAAGTCCCAAAATACTTATAACTCTCACGGAAACCCTAAATAACCATGGTTTGTTTGTGCAGAACTTTTTCTAAGTCTGACATGAGCTTCATTAATATTTTGAATAAAAATGTATATGTATCAGAACTCCGATATATCTCAAGTCAAACGGTTTTCAACAGTTTTGTTTGCTTTCATATTTTTCTTTCTCACAAAATGTATGTGTCACACACCTTATCTTGCACTGGGTATCTGTGAAACCATCTTGGAATTTCAGTTCACACTGGCAACCCCTCTAGGGCATCCTATATTTAGCAAGCCTCTTTAAGAATTAGGAACAAATATGACATCACCCTACCTTGATAGAATTCCACCAGTACCCATTGTAAGCCCACACCACCTTCAAAGCCAGCTGAATCATCTACAAAGCCTTCAAGGCTTATATTCACGCTTACTTGATGACAAGATCACCGTCTCCTGTGGCTGTCTGCACATTTTCAGCCAGGATGCCTTCAGCTGGGAGACGAAGTGTAAAACAATAGAAAACAAGCATTGGCATAGCCAATAGGTCTCGCCTTTGGGACCTTATAAGTGTTTAGCCATGCAACAGTTGATGTAGTTGCACCAAGGATATTGTGCTGCAAAACTAAATACTTATAAGGTCCCAAAGGCGAGACCTATTGGCTATGCCAATGCTTGTTTTTGTTGTTGTTGGGCGCAGAGGGCCAGATCTAAGACCATTTGAAATTGCGACTCTCAAAATGTGAGGCTCAACAATATTAATGGGGCACTCGCAGTTTGCAACCCCATTGAGAAAGGCTGGCCCTCCCAGGGATGGTGGCCTACTGGGCTCAGCAGACTACTATGTCTGGAACTGCTTTTAAATAAAGCAGCTTTTTTTTTTTAAATGCAGCCAGTTTTCCTTTAAAAAAAAAAACGGGATGTATGTAAAAAAAATAAACGTTTTCGTTTAATTTTTTAAGGGTAGGTAGTGGTGTATGAGTGATGTAATATGTGATGTCATCAGCAGTGCATTGCGGGGGCGCGAGTTATAGTTAGCTCAAATAACTATACCGGACGTATTTCTTTGGTTTTGTACAAATGAAATGTCCAACTAACTATAACGTCCCTGAAACCTGTGGTTTTCTCAGTGAATATATATATCTTTGAGTTGCTTCCCTTCAAGATATTTTGGCAGTTTATGTTGTGGTTCAACACTTTTGTAGCATGATATCCTCAACATTTGGACGTACAACCGTGGGAAGCACTCCTCTGCTCCACATCCCTCTGACAAGAATGCAACAAGGAAGAGCTAAAGCAGCTTTAGCTGCTTTTCAGCCCTCTCCCAAAGATATGCATCTCTCATCTCTGTCACCGCCTTCCAATTAGAGAGAAGAACAATCGAAAAGGGGGATAAGCAGAAGGGCAATGAGGGGGACATTTGTGGGATTTAAGAGTGAACAGAATGGGGGATTCCAGTCTCCTAGTCCATCAGTTAATTTACATAAGGCTGAACTTTGAGATGGCAACAGATACTTTCATGAGTTAGGTAAATGATGATCTCCTTTCTTAGGAGTTGCATTAAACATTTTTATGTGGACTCCAATATGAGGGCCTACAGCAACACTATGTCATGTATAGTTACCTCTATTACACAGGCGTTGTTACTCAGGGACTTGGCATCCTCTGAGCCACAATCTGTCACAACAGAGAGTAGGCACTAACCTTAAGCCGGGTACAGCAGGAGCGATGCTGGGCGTAAGTAACCCTTTCCCCTTTTGTGTGGCCCACCTGTGAGTAACAATATATTTTACCTCTACAGAGAAGACCACAGAGGGGGGAAAGGGTAAAAAGGGATAAACGAAACAATAAAGATGAGGCAGAAGGGAACTTCAGAAGACACCCGGGAGTTGGACATTCACTCCCCCAACCGTCCTTCGTTCCTGCAGAAAAGACACACACAATATGCTATTAGTGCGGACCCTTTCCCTCCCATAGCAGTGTAAGACAATGAAGCATGAAGGAGTACACTTACTCTGTTTGTCTGCCACAAGCATTCAGGATTCATCAGGCATAGAAAAGAATAAGAATTAAGCAGGGAACCCTGCTAGGGAGTGAGGAACGTATCTCCCCCTCAGGAACGTCAGTGGCCTAGAATTAGCGGTCCTTCTCCAGAGGGGTAACCACTAGCGCTTGTTTGCCAGTGAAGTATGTGCGGTGCGTGCTTCTGCACTTGGGCGCTAAGAAACCAACACCCATGTAGCGTGTGTCAAGTCCTAATATCCGAGCCTTGCAGCGGCACCTATGGGAGTAAGGGAACAACAGGAATAGCGCTCCTATGCGCACATGTGTAGCCAACCGCTACAGTAGCGGTGTCCTTCAGTATCTGAGCCTCCGCTGTGGTGCAAAAGAAAACAAGAAGCGCTCCTGCGCGTGTGTGTAGCCAACCGCTACAGTAGCGGTATGCTTCAATGTGTGAGCCTCTCACCGGCTCTCCAAAAATAAAGTGAATAGCGCTCCTAAGTGCACGGACGGTCAAAGTAGCGGCCAGATGGATGTTAGCGTAAGAGCCCCGCACCGGCTCCTCCGTAGTGCAGGCAAAGTAATTGCGGTGCAGGCGCTCCGCTTCCGGCGCCGTGGGAACGGGCGGCGGCCGGGGTCTCTCTCTGCCAACACACCTCCTAAGCAAGTGCGGCGTATGGCGGGTTACGGGTTTCAGCGCGTGCGGCTGAACCCGTCTGAAGGTGATTCTGCGGGCGCGTCTCGATGCGTCTCTTACCCCTAGTCTCGGCTCTTCCTTCCAGGGATCACCACGGATTACAAGCTCCCAGGACAGCGGGAGGTGTTCAACGGGTTGTCGTGCTGGTTCAAAGGTCGGAGTCATCAGGTGACGAGCCCCGTGTTCTGGGAGGGAGGTGGTTAGATAGGGAGGCCTAGAAAGCAAGGTAGGACAAACACAGGCTACGTGGCAGGCATTCTGGGAGGTGTAGTGCTGCATTCATCCCACATGCACCCTGCATCATAGCCTCGCCGTGACAGAACCCCCTCTCAACGATCGCCGCCTCGGCGGTCCACCAGGCTTAGTAGGAAAGCGTCTGTGGAATCGTCTAAGGATGTGCGGACAATGTAAGTGAGTTACAGGTTCCCAGGACCTCTCTTCCGGACCATAACCCTTCCACTCTATGAGGTATTGCAACCTCCCCCTAACCCGCCTGGAATCTAGGATATCATGAACCTCGTACTCTTCCTCCCCTTCTATTTCCACAGGGTTAGGTGTCTCCGGCCGTCTAGTGCCGGTGCGATATGGTCGTAAGAACGATACGTGAAAGACAGGATGGATGTGCCATCTATCGGGGAGCTGTAGTCTCATAGCTACTGGATTGATTATGCTAACTATGGAATAGGGCCCCACAAACTTGGGTTGTAACCTTGTATTCCCCTTAAGCCGTAAATGTTTTGTGCTAAGGCATACTTTATCCCCTACTTGTTAAGAGGGGGCAGGAATTTGCTTTTTATCTGCATTACTCTTGTCCCTGTCTTGAGCGATGTCTAGGTGTATTTTGGCCTCGGCCAATACGGCCTTCAAGTGGGCATGATGTTCTTGTATGGTAGGAAGCGCAGATGTCCCCGGTTGTTCGAACGGCAACATATTAGGGTGGAAACCATGTAGGCAAAAAAAGGGGGACGTACCTAATGAGGAGTGCTCGGCATTGTTATACGTGAACTCTGCAGTCCATAACAGTGTTCTCCATTCCTCGCTATGTTGCAGGGTGAAACATCTGAGGTACTGTTCTAGGGTTTGATTCAACCTCTCTGTTTTGCCATCTGTTTGCGGGTGATAACTTGTAGACAATCTGGCCTCGATCTTTAGAATATCACATAAGGCCTTCCAAAACCTGGATGTGAACTGGGTCCCTCTGTCGGTGATAATGACGGACGGAATCCCATGCAAGCGGACAATGTGTTGAAGGAAGATGGCAGCTAATGCTCCAGCCGTGGGTAGTTTTGTTAGAGCTATAAAGTGACCCATCTTCGTTAAGTGGTCGATGACCACAAGAATGGTGTTATGGCCTAGACTGGGAGGCATATCAACAATAAAGTCCATGGACACCGTGTGCCATGGTGCAGGAGGTACAGGTATGGGTCTCAGTAGCCCGCTGGGTCTTTGATGTGCAGCTTTGGCTTGGGTACAGATGGCACATTCCGATACATATTGCTCTGAGTCCTTACGTAGTGTCTCCCACCAGAAGTATCGTATCATGTTTTGGATGGTTTTAACTTTCCCCAAATGGCCTCCTAAGGTGGTGTCATGTACCCAGTGTAAGGCTTGAGATTGTAGAGACTTATCCGGAACGTACAACCGTTTATCAAAAAACAGCAATTGATCTTTTATAGAGCGGTGCTCTGGGTCTTGGGTGATCCAAGCCTTTTTGTCCATAACCTCTATCTGTTTCCGTACTTCGTCTAAGAAGACTGCTGTAGTGGATGTTGCCATGACTTCTGTCTGAAATGTGGGTTTGTGCAGTATACATGGTGGCTCTTCAAGGTGATTTACCTCGACATCAGGTGAAATTCGTGATAAGGCATCGGCTTTACCATTCTGAGGCCCAAGTCGAAATTTAATCACAAAGTCAAAGTCTGCAAAAAACAAGGACCAGCGGAGTTGTCGGGGGGTCAGGGCTCTGGCGCTCTTTAAGAAAAGCAAGTTGCGATGATCTGTGTAGATTTCTACCTTATGCCGGGCCCCCATTAAGTGGTGCCGCCATCCCTCGCACGCTCTTTTGATGGCCAGCAATTCTTTATCCGTTATACTGTAGTTAGCTTCACTAAACAACAGTTTTTTCGAAAAGAAGGCCACGGGATGAAGCTGTCCAGTTTCGGGATGACGCTGGGACAAGATGCCTCCCACGGCATAGTACGAGGTGTCTGTTTCTACCACGAAAGGTTCACTCACATCCGGATGGCGTAGAACAGGGGCTGTCGTGAAGCATGATTTCAAGGTTTGAAAAGCTCGTTCAGCAGCATCAGACCAGCAAAAGACAGCTCCTTTTCGCAATAGGAGAGTTAATGGTTGAATGATTCTGGAGAACTCTCGTATGAACCTCCTATAAAAATTCGCAAAGCCTAGGAAGCTCTGTAGTGCCTTAATGCAGGAGGGAGATGTCCACTGCAGGATCGCTTGAATCTTCTTTTGGTCCATGCACAGACCATCGGGGCCGATGACATATCCTAGAAATTCTACTGTGGAGGTGTGAAACAAGCATTTTTCTAGTTTGGCATATAATGCGTTTCGCTGGAGGCGCTCCAGTACTTCTGCCACATGGTGCTTATGTTCTTCCATGGACTTCGAGTAAACCAAGATGTCGTCAATGTACACTATGCACGAGATGTCCAAGAGTCCTCGTAAGACTTCATCCATGAAGTATTGGAATGCGGCGGGGGCGTTGCACAGGCCAAAGGGCATTACCAGGTATTCGTAGAGCCCGAATTTTGTTCGAAAGGCCGTCTTCCATTCGTCCCCACGCCGCACTCGCACCAGGTGATAGGCGCCTCGAAGATCCAATTTAGAGAACACCTTGGCTCCCTTTAACTGATCCAGGAGCACGGGTATCAAAGGCAGGGGGTATCGATTCTTCTTTGTTACCCTATTTAGGGCCCTGTAATCGATGCATTCCCTCAATCCTCCCTCGTGTTTTGGTATAAAAAACAGGGGAGAAGAGGCAGGAGAAGTAGACGGCCGAATGAACCCCAACACTAACAATTTCTCCAGGTATTGCTGTAAATAGGTGGTTTCAGCCTCTGTAAGCGCATATATGCGGCTGCAGGGTATGCTAGCTCCGGGTTCCAATTCTATGACACAGTCGTAATCTCTGTGTGGGGGTAGCTTGTTGGCCTCTTTTTCACTAAACACTTCTTGGTATCTGTTATACTCTACTGGGAGCTCGGAGGTCGAACAGGCCTCCTGTGTGCTGCATCCATGAGCCAGTAGCGCTGCGGGATTTTCCTGAGTGGTAGTAGAATGGACACGGTCATAGGTGCAATGTTCCATACAAAAGGAGGAGTTCAAGGAGACCGTTCTAGCAGCCCACCCCACGTAGGGGTTGTGTAGTGTAAGCCATGGCATTCCCAGGATCAATTTAAAGTGAGGGGCATCTATGAGATCAAACCGAATTGTTTCACAATGCACCGCTGCGATCTGCATTAAGAGTTGATGAGTATGCAAACTCACTGGACCGGACGACAAATCAGTTCCGTCCACAGCCTTCACTGGTTCAGGGATCTTCTTCTTTATACAGGGTACTCCTATGTCCTTGGCATACCTCTGGTCTATAAAATTGCCCGTTGCTCCGGAATCCACTAAGGCATAGCCTACCACAGGCTCTATTCCTGGCCAATTCAGAGTAACACAGACAAGCAGGTGGGGAGCTATGGGTTGTATGACCTGGATGGTGGAGGTTCCCCCGCTCCCCCTTGCTCTTGTGTCTGGTTGGAGGAAGTAGGAGGAGGTAGGGTCCAATTCCTAATGTATGAAGGCCCTCTAACGCCGGCAGGATTCACACGAGACAGGCCAGCCACTTCCCGTCTCATGGTACCCATCTCATTCCTTAATTCCAGGTTCTCTCCTCTAAAGCCGTCCACTTCCATTCTTAAGGCTGTTAATGTTTCCAGCACAGACGTGAGCACTGTGGTAGCATCCATCGCTCAGGCTGCAAGTATCCGTGGGCTCATCACTCTGTCACAACAGAGAGTAGGCACTAACCTTAAGCCGGGTACAGCAGGAGCGATGCTGGGCGTAAGTAACCCTTTCCCCTTTTGTGTGGCCCACCTGTGAGTAACAATATATTTTACCTCTACAGAGAAGACCACAGAGGGGGGGAAAGGGAAAAAAGGGATAAACGAAACAATAAAGATGAGGCAGAAGGGAACTTCGGAAGACACCCGGGAGTTGGGCATTCACTCCCCCAACCGTCCTTCGTTCCTGCAGAAAAGACACACACAATATGCTATTAGTGCGGACCCTTTCCCTCCCATAGCAGTGTAATACAATGAAGCATGAAGGAGTACACTTACTCTGTTTGACTGCCACAAGCATTCAGGATTCATCAGGCATAGAAAAGAATAAGAATTAAGCAGGGAACCCTGCTAGGGAGTGAGGTACTTATCTCCCCCTCAGGAACGTCAGTGGCCTAGAAGTAGCGGTCCTTCTCCAGAGGGGTAACCACTAGCGCGTGTTTGCCAGCGAAGTATGTGCAGCGCGTGCTCCTGCACTTGGGCACCAAGAAACCAACACCCATGTAGCGTGTGTCAAGGTCCTAATATCAGAGCTTTTCAGCGGCTCCTATGGGAGTAAGGGAACAACAGGAATAGCGCTCCTATGCGCACATGTGTAGCCAACCGCTACAGTAACGGTGTCCTTCAGTGTCTGAGCCTCCGCTGTGGTGCAAAAGAAAACAAGAAGCGCTCCTGCGTGTGTGTGTAGCCAACCGCTACAGTAGCGGTATGCTTCAATGTGTGAGCCTCTCACTGGCTCTCCGAAAATAAAGTGAATAGCGCTCCTATGCGCATGGACGGTCAAAGTAGCGGCCAGATGGCCGTTAGCGTAAGAGCCCCGCACCGGCTCCTCCGTAGTGCAGGCAAAGTAATTGCGGTGCACGCGCGCCGCTTCCGGCGCCGTGGGAACGGGCGGCAGCCCAGGGTCTCCCTCTGCCAACACACCTCCTAAGCAAGTGCGGCGTATGGCGGGTTACGGGTTTCAGCGCGTGTGGCTGAACCCGTCTGAAGGTGATTCTGCGGGCGCGTCTCGATGCGTCTCTTACCGCTAGTCTCGGCTCTTCCTTCCAGGGATCACCACGGATTACAAGCTCCTAGGACAGCGGGAGGTGTTCAACGGGTTGTCGTGCTGGTTCAACGGTCGGAGTCATCAGGTGACGAGCCCCGTGTTCTGGGAGGGAGGTGGTTAGATAGGGAGGCCTGGAAAGCGAGGTAGGACAAACACAGGATACGTGGCAGGCATTCTGGGAGGTTTAGTGCTGCATTCATCCCACATGCACCCTGCATCATAGCCTCGCCGTGACACAAGCCTGCCAAGTTACTGTCTAACCACAGGGGAGATATATAAAGATTCCCCAATCAGCCAAATTGCGCTGGTGTCCAGACTTGTTTCTGACATCAGTGGTGTGTCTTTGCTACTTGACAACTATCACAAATTACCTACCCTTCCCTCTCCACTCAGCTCCCCACATGAAGGACGACACATAAATGTACCACCTGCTTACAGCAGGTGGCAAATGTATGGGGAGACCCACATGGATGTGGGAACTTCATGTGGTTTTAAACCCAGAGATATCAGCCCCTGTCAGTAATTCCCCATTCCAGGGCATCTGATAGGATGGTACTGGGGCAGATTTACTGAGCTTAATAATAAATGTGCCCCTGTATTTACCATTGCCTTAGTACTGTTCAACTTCGAATTATGGCCTCAAACACTGTCACCCAAGGTGGGTCTTTCCCATCATCATATTCAAAGTCCTATACCAAAATAGTTTAGAAAAGAGAAACACTATAAACAACTCAAATATACAATGACAATGTATGTCCTAAAAATTTTTTGGAGGATGAAATAATTCAAGACAAGACAAGGAACCCTTTCTTTTGGGCCCTATTGATGGACAATGATACATTACAACTGAAGGTGTAGGGACCTTGCCACAGACTCTCAAGTGTCCATAGTAAACGTAGAGGGTTCCCCAGAAATTATCGACTTCCTACACAGTACACTCTCCAGTTTAAAGTCAACGGGTTTCAAGCTCTATAATCCTTGGCAATATATTTTATGGAGGTTTTCATCAGGACTAAAGGGATCCTGTAGAGACAAGGTATATTATTTCTAGTTTTAAAAAGTAATGTACCAGTCAACCTACTAAGGGCATCTATTATCTTAATTTCAACATAAATATTAAAAAGCTTCTTGTTTATAATACTTGCAGTCGTGTTATGCCCTCGAGTCATTATTGGTTATGCAAATACTACTGTGTAACCAGTGTAAAAAGACTGGCAAATACATCTGATGACACAAGTCTGGACATCAGCATCATCTGGAGTTAACCATAGATTTATTGCTGATATATGGATTGTCAGTCTGAGGAGTTCCTTTCCAGGGGGAGAGCTATAGTCCACACCATAAAGTTTTTAAGGTGTGAGGGTGAACCCTATGATGAAGCATGCCACATAAGAGTGGGTCAGGGTTTTCGCTCTAAAAGGAGGTTGTTCCCTGTGCCTGAGAGACAGAACCTTTATTACCCAGGTCAACAACTCTTTGCGACTTGGTGTCAACATACATTGAGTACCCGTTGTGTGTATTGATTACAATTTAGGTAGTGTCAACTGAATGGTCTTTAATACTCCCTGGCACCCACTTTGTGTTTGAGACAGAGTGGGTGCCAGAGAGTGGGGCCATTAGCAATGAGGGATCTTCCCAAGAGCTGATTGTGTTTGGACTAGTGAGTGGTCAGAAGGTTCAAGGAAGCCGACCTCAGGTGTCTATTTGGACTATGTTTCTGGAAGGTCTTCAGGAGATGGGCTTCAGCTGTTCTATGAACAGACTGCACACTGGGACCTGGTTCACAAAGGTTTTGCGTAGTTGTAACTGACTCCTGTAATCATGCACAATTCTTCCTGAATTCCAGGAGTATGCCATCAGTAAGTTTACTGATGGCATACTGCTGGAAAGCAGGAATAAGTCAGAAGTACTACAAATGTCAGTCACAGCAAAATCTTTGTGGATCTTCCCAGAATCTTTAATGATGCTACTACTCATCTATTTAAAACGAATACAGTACATTACAACACGATGTATTACATTGCGTGCTTTCACAACGCGGTTGTTACAACGACCGCGTTGTTAGTACGCGATACATTTACATCGCAAGTCATTAGAACGACTTGCTGTAGGGGGCGCGCTGGACTTAGGAATAGTATTATTTACTATTCCTACTCCAGTTTGCGCAACAGTAGGGAAGGTGATGGAATTAATTTCCAATACCTCAGCGCCCCCTACAGCAAGTCATTCTAATGGCTTGCGATGTAAATGCATTGCGTGCTAACAACGTGGTTGTTGTAACGACTGCGTTGTAATAGTCTTGTGATGTAATGACGTTTCCCATTTAAAACCCATGTTTCATTCAGATAAACTGATGTTACCCATCTCGTGACAACCGTACAAAATGATGCACGCTGACACAATGGCATTTTTCTGTGATCACAAAACAGTTTTTCCTATCCACCAGTCAAGAGAAGACCGGAAGACATCCGTTCCTTCACAGTCTGACAACACGATCAATTGCTGGATCACTGCATCATTTTTTGCTGGGTCATAAACTGATTTGATCCAAGGGTATTTTGTCATTGCTATATGTTGGACTTGGCCCTTTTTGCAGGGTCATCCCTAAACTTTTTGCCTTCCTCCGGTATTTTTTCTGACCTGGTGTTGGCTGTTTTATGACTCTGGGCACCTTACCACTGCTGACCAGTGCTAAGGTGCATATGCTCTCCCGATGTTAAAATGTATACATTAATTGATATTCATGATTGGTTTATTGGATTTACTGTCAGTCCCCAGTAAAGTGCACCAGGAGTGCCAGGGCTTGTGAATGCCAATGCTGCTAGTGGGCCTGCAGCTCTGGTTGCGCCACCCACAGAAGCGGCCTTGTAAAATGTGTCTAGGGTCTGCCACTGCAGAACCTGCGTGCAGTCTGGTACTGTCATGCTGGCTGGGCAAGTGCACACACTTGCCAGCCTCCAAACCTTCCCTTTGCCTCATGTTAGTCACCCCTATGGTAGGCCCATGGGCAGGGTGCATTGTAGGTGTAAGGTAGGACAAGCCCTGAGTGTGTGGGATGTCCTAATAGTGAATTACAGCCATTTTCGTTTTTCACTATTGAAGGCTACCTGCTCTCCATAGGCCAGAATGGGCTGCTGGAGTCACTACACGCTGTGACCCCAGTGGACTCATAGAGCATGGTAGAATGTCAAGTTTAGTATGCCTGAACTCAGAATAACAAAATACTTCTTTTAGTAAAGTTTATTTTAATATCCTGCGTTTGTAAATACTACTTTTAGAAAGTTAGTATTTACTGACCTGGCCATTTCAGTCCGCCTCTGCTGTGTGTGTGTTCTGCCTAGCAACAGTAAGGAGCAGGGTTGGGGAATCCCCAGAGACAGGCTGGCTGCCAGGTGGTGGGTAGAGAGATTACACCAGGATGGGTGGGAGGAGTACACCTTGACTCTTGAATAGACCTGGGCTCTGCCACCACAAAGCCGGCTCCGCCCCCTGTGGAGCGGCTGATGTCTCTGCCCTGCTGCTGAAAGGAAAGAGCAGAGCCACCATAACAAAGTGCTCCAGAACTGGACTGAGCCAGGCCCAGGCCCCCTGGCGCTAAAGAACAAAAGAATCACTGTATAAAAGTAGGAGCCTGGCTCCTAAGAAATCAGAATCCTGTTTACCACAAAGAACCTCTGCCCGACTAGGAGGAGAAGAAGACGCTGGAAGGACTGGCCTGCTGCTTGCCTTGCTGAGAAAGGAGAGGAAAAGACTTGCTGAAAAGACTTTGCTGCTTTGTGCTTGAACATTCTCCAAGGGCTTGATCTGAGCTTGCCCCCTGAACTGAACCCCAGGACCAGTGGGTTCTCTGTGCTTTTGCTCGTCCTCCAATTCGAGCCGTGTGTGCATCCCGCTGGAAAGGGACTGCGCCCCTCATCGCCCCCTCCTAGGGCCGTGACACTCGGGAGCTCGCGCCGCCTTAACCCCGTGAGAGCCCCGCTCCGTCCGGAGCCGCTCTCTGTCCCCGGGCTAGGTTGCCTGCACCCCTGTCACCGCCTGCCACTGGAGTGCGCTGAACGCGCTGTCACCCATCCCGCCGGAATCCGTCCGACGACTGTGATCTACGCCGGGTCACCCAGCTGCACTGACCGTGCCCTGTAACCCCGCTTCGCTATCCCCGGACATCTCAGGCCGCGCCGCCGCCGCTGTGGAGACCCCCCTGCACCGCCGTGCTAAGGGTCGCTGGCCGCGCCTGCCTGCTGCCCACACCCGCTGATTGAGGATCCAAGAACACTTCCCGAAAGCCGAGAGTCGCACCGATCTGTGCCGACTCTCTCCTCGCAACAGTGCTACAGGAATTCCAGTATCGGGCTCGGGGCCCGCACTGCCTTACTTCCCCGTTAAATCCTCACCGCACGCCCGTCTCACCACCGCTGCCCGGTAGCCACCGGGAGGAGCTGTGCACGGCGCGAGCGCGCCCACGACCGATGCGTGAGCCGCGGTAGGCCTGAAGTAAGTCAAAGACTGGAATCTCCCAAGTGACATTGAAAAGAGACTAAAAGAGCATCCGCTTAAAGAACCGTTTGCCTGCTTGATAATCTGGTGGCATCAAAACAACGTTACTAGTCTTGTGATAAATCTGCATATTGAGATAACTATTTTTATATAAAGAAGCGTATTTTCCCAGATCTAAGCCTGGTGTCCGTTTCTGGGGGGATTGAGGTATTTACTGTGTGTGTGATTGTAAGTGCTTAACCAACAACGCCTGAAGAATCGCCTTGGCTGCTCACGCCACGCACCTAGAGGGTGAGCAAGGGTCATTCCAAAAGGGGTTATCCTTTGCCCTGACGTGGAGGAGAGGGTCCCTGCTTGACACAAGGACATCCTTGCGCCAATCAGAGATCCCCGACTCTAACACTAAATTGCTCAGTGCTTGATGTTCTCACCATATCATATTTTCATCGTTGCCAGTGGTATGTCTGTAACTATATTTTGCACAGCCTTTCGAATACCGCTGAAGTAGTACCACAGAGATAAAATACTGCAAAAACAAATATTTACTAGTTCATGCCCAAATGGCCGACCAATCAGAGACAAGCATGAGAGAAGAAGGGACTCAAGCTCTCTTCATAGCATCCTAGGGAAACAGCGGATGGGAGAAGCTGCTTAAATAAGATAGGGCAGCAGCAACAAGAAAGAAAAGGTGCTTTATTGAAGCAGCCATGGGCGAGTGACTAACACTCAGAGCACCAGCAGCAAACATTCTGGTACTGAAAAAAAAATGCAGCACAAAAACCTGCCGTGGAAGAGTGAAGATTAGAGCAAGTCCCATGCTGTGAATCTGTCTTGTTGATGGAGTCTTTGAGAAGGCGTCTGCGACAGTGTCACGGCCACTGACTTTCTAAGCAATAGATCCCATTGCTAGAAGCTTGTCAAAGAGTGGATAATGAAAGCGTTACATAGACGGACACGGAAAGATCTTCTCTCTCTGTTCTCAGCATCCTGCAGAACCCAGAGTGTCCTCACGCCCTGTGTTTTACAGTGGGCGCCTGCCACTCGCCTTGCTATAAATGGAGTGTAGAAATAGATTTCTAGATTTCTAGATTACTGTGTTCCATACAGCCCAACTTTCCTAAGTTCAGTTGAAGAACACTTTCTTTCAAAAGTAGAGAGCGACAGACAGGACAGAAAAATATGTTCTACAGTTACTTATGAAGATCTGTTTTGACAAGTTATCATTTGACTTTGTTCATTATATACAACTGTAGTCGTTAGAGTTGTTCTCAACATTACAGTCCTCTCTATTTTGGGCCTAGTTTTGCAGATAACATCTCAACTGTATACCCGCTCATCACTCCCTACGGGTAGGGAGAGAAGGGGAACCCACCCTGTTCTGTCTTCAGATAAAAGAGACCCGCTGTAGGTTGTGACAGAGACCGACGGGTTTAACATGGAGAAAGAAAGTACAAAGGTTCAAATTCAAGTTTAAGTTGGAAGACAGGTCGTCACAAGGTTTTATGAAACATGTTTGTTCCAAACCAGACAGCCAACCAGCCAGCCAGCCAACCATTCAGGGCAGGTAGCAGAGTTCAAGATCAAATAGAAATTGTGAGGGTAGATTTGCCAAAATTGTGTCAATCAAACGAGGAAATGAATTGTGAAGTCAAAAGGTTTACAAGCTGTAGAAGCAAAAATAAAAATAAGTCCATGAATAGACAGCACAGTGACTCGCCCATCAAAATACATTACTAGGTATCATACCTTTGCACATTGTCCAAAAACGGGTCATTAGTGCACATCTGGCATAAAACAAATAAAAATACACAAAGAATTACAAACAACAAAACTGAATGTGCATACACAAACACAAGAGCACTGCACCACCCAAAAACATTGTAACCACAAACAGAGCACAGTGTATGGAAAAATTCTATGAACATGAAGCACAGTCTCACGTCTTCTCTCTTGAATATGCACACACAGACAAGAAATCAGAGCATTTCGTACCAGCCATGTGGTGAAGTCCAAACATGGCACAGCACCAAAGTGATTTCATTAAGTACAACACACACATTGGGGTACCAAAAAACACCAAGGTAAAATACGTTAAATAAATATTGGGAAACTACTGCCACTCTGCATCACACAAAGCCCGGAAGGACATGCACCAAAGTACACTAGACATCAGTCTCACTATGAAAGTCATACAAGCTGAGGGAGAGCAGAGAATACACAACAGCAGAATGGACCCAACACCCTAGACATACAACAGTGCTGATGCTCTAGTAATACCAATCATCACGTTCCTGCCCACAACCACACTAACACCTAATGTCAGGTGACAGACCCATAGATACCTCAATGCAAATCGAGAAAGACATAGGGCACAGTTAGTTATGAACAAAAACGGGCATGTAAATTGGCAGAGCCCATAGACAGCAACAGTGACTATACACTTACTAAGTCCAAAACCACCTAACATTCAGCAGGAGAACACACCACTCTCAGTCTAAGGAGATTCCAAGAACAGCCAACTCAGTGGAACCACATCTCAACCATATTCCAATATGGCTTCTGATTCATTATAATGATGTGCAATTCCATCAACCCGCACGCCCCCACTCTTGCTTACAAATGGACAGATTGATAAGTACGATTGACATGGAAGGCACCTGGCAGTGGGGCAAGACACAGCCACGAGTACCGGTTTCTTTCTTTTGGTGAAGAGGGAGAATTTTTGGGCATGTCAAACATGCACATTTTTGCTGTTTTTGTGAGGTGTCCTTTGCTCATTTGGACCCATCAGGCGAGGGTCTCGCTTTATTTGAGACAAATGAGTCTATATATTATTGTAAAGACCAAAGGTTGAAATTAATGATGTTTATCTTTCTTGCATGGCCGATTAATAATTTGTTTTCGCTATTGTGCTATCGAACTTCACAACAGGTAAAAGAAGGGCATGGCCCTTATATGAGAATGTATTATGTATGTCTGAACATGAGCAAGTCAAACTCCAGCAGATTATATTGTCATTGTTTTTTCCTCAAGAGAATGCATCTTCAATCTTTATCATTCGATGTCAGAGCCGTACAGAATCTAGTCTTGACACATTTGCTTCTGAGCACTCCACACTTTAACGTTGATCGGACACTAATGTACGGGACCGATTTAAAGGACTATGTTAATGGGTCTTTATCATTTGCATTATTTTTTTTTTTAACATTCATGCCATCTGCCCTCCTCTGCTTCAAGTGGTAAATGATTGTCTCTCCAATCTAGCCTTCTCTGCCCTCCACCAATTCCACCAGTCTCCTCCCTGCAAGAGCACCCTGTGAATTTTGGCTGGTTTGCGCAGAACTGTTTCTCTGGTGTGTTAGCATGTCAGGACAGATGTGATGTGGATGGTGGAAAAGCACCCTGCTTCAGAGGCACACTCAGTACTTGCATGTTGTGGAAACAATTCCACCATCCCTTCTGGACATGGTCTTTAGAGTTCTCACCCTGATGCTCCTCCTACTGGGCTCCACCTTTGGAGCGGGTCAGGGGATGACCAAGCTTCACCGCGATGGCAGTCTCGAATTAGTAAGGAGAAGATTCCTTTGCCACACTGGCGGACTGAACATCTGCTGTACAAACGCAGTCATTCCCCAATTACTGATTTTCATTTCAGAGAAGATATTCGGAATAGAGCTTGCGCCGGGAAGTATAAACTCAAATCAAAATTACTTTATTTGATTTTACAATAGAAGATCATAAAAGTTTACAGTATAAAAGCACAGTAAATAAACAATAAAACCATGAGTTGCACGAAGAAAATACAATCGCAAAAATTAAAGTCGTTAAAATTAAGATACAAATTCAATAATACTCCTGTTTAGAAGACTAAAAAAGGAAAACCCATAAAACCTAGCAAACGATTAAAAACTACGTGGCCAAGAAAAAAGCATCCCAGGATAAAAGCATCCCAAGTATGCCATAAGACATGAAATGTCATCTCATAACGGAAAGGGGGGCATTTATATGAGCATGAAAGACGGGCTCGCAGTATGTTATGCAGAGGCAAGGCAAGTATCAAGACTCAAAACAGCATAAGTTTACGACAATAAAGTGCACTTTTCACGAAACTACCAACTCCTTTACAAATATCACAGTATTACAGCTGTTGCAAAGCATTTAGGGCCACTCTGCATTTAATACATTTGTATTCCCGCAAGAGGGGAAATAAGAATTTTCTGGTAAGGGGAAAGTAATACTTGCAAAACAAAACCAATTGTAGCAGGGTCTGAGGGGACTGCTGAGGGGGCAGATACAGATGTCTGAGGGAGAAAACTTTCCTAGTGGAAAACATAGTAGCCATCTGATAGACCCGAATCTAAAATGGGTTAACAGCGTTCTTGCCCATGTGCCCTGCACCAGGTTCAAGTAAGGGGTCCATACTTCCATAGTCGTTTGCACAAGGCAATATTCTCTTACAGCTTGTTTCATGACTTCAAGGCCCTCCCTCTGGGCCTTACTGTAGAGAAAAAGACAGTCCTTGACCCAACCTTTATCCTGCTTTGTAATACGTTTCGGATGCTCATAAATACTTGGACAATTTAAGGCAAGGGAAGTCTCTCTGATATATTTTAACCAGGGGATTCTTAACCCATTTGAGCAGGAGAGGCAATCCAAAATAATTGCCCGATTTAAATCAGCTTCTTCATTCACCCAAACTGAGCACCATAACAGTAGCGGACGAGCTTTATAAAACCCTCCACATATTCTAAGCCTAGCTCTTGATGAGAAACAAAATGTGAAGTGGATGGAAGAACCCAAAGCATGTGCCTGCAGACTCTATTTTCCTCGGTTTGTATACTACGGACTTCCCTATAGTCACAAACCCCAGAGCCAGGGATCAATGTAGGGAGATACTTCCTCTTGTATATTTCCATAAGTGGTGCACTGGGTTTTTTCCCTATGGCAGCAGCAAACGAAAAGATAGTGCAAACAGCCCGCATAAAACAATCATTTCTGTGCCTAGTGCACAGGGGCCAGTTACACATATTGTCAAACAGAAGCCCAAGGTATGGGAAGTGACTTACTCTTTCTATTGGCCTTCCTTCCATGCATCAGGTTTTGGTATTTTTTGGGCCACAGACAATGATGTGGGTTTTAGTGAAGTTAGTCTCGAGATCAAGTTTTTTCATAAATGTCACAAACCTTGAGATTAACATCTTGAGGCCGTTGGCTGTCCTGACAAACAATATGGCGTCATCCATGTAAAGGAGAACAGGCAGATTTGTTTTTATTAACCTGTGGCACAGCAGCCCCAGCGTATATATCCAAGTCACTTATACACAACAAAAATAACATTGGGGCTAATACGCAACCTTGGTGCACTCCACGTTTAACTGAAAATGATTATGTACACTCCCCATGATCCCCAAACTTAACAGATGCCATTAAATCCCAATGAAGGTGCCTTTAAAAGGCAACCAGGTCAACCTCGAGACCTAAGGGAAATTAACTTATCCCATAGTTTAGACCTGTTTACGCAATAAAGGCACTTGTTAGGTCCATGAATGTTGTAGGAAGGTGGATATCTGACTATGGTTACCCCCAAATTTTTGCCTAGTGTCTAGCTGGTTTTTCGACTTAGTTGGCCTGAGATCCTGCCATTCAGGCTCTCAGGCTATCTGCTCTCTCTGTAAAATGGACTCCATGTACCCTAGGTACATACCCAATTGGTTGGATCACCCTGTCAGCCCCTGTACCAGTGTACACTAGGTACCCAGGGCATTGGTGTACCCAAGGCCTGCCAGGGGCTGCAGCATGTATTATGCCACCCCAGGCTTGGCCTAACAATCTGACACAACTGGCTGATCACTCAGCTGGGGTAAGTTGGTGTAATCACCTCTTACTTAGGTGTAGTATACCTATACCTAAACTTAAATGGGACACCTGGTAACCTATAAGTCACTCCTATGGCAGGCCTTAACAATCCTGAAGGCAGAGTGCTTGGTTCCATGTGAGATGGTGCTCTGGCATGAGCTGAGCCTGTCTGCAGTGGTCGGAACAACTTCCTTCTACTGTTTCCAGATATCGTCATACCATATACTCTTAAGTGCATTATGAACCTCGCGGTTAAATGCTATCTTTGGTTTGGCTTTATCAAAACATGTCGAGTAAGGTGTCATACGAATTGGAATACTAACCCCTCGCCAATTCTGGCGACGGGGTTAGCATTCCACCCTTCTAGAGGGACACGACATGTACAGTACCTGAAACCCGGGTAAAATCAGACATAGCCTCAGCTCCACAAAATGGATGCTGCCACCACAGACACAAGTCTGCCCTCCTGCTGCTGGGAGTCCTTCCAGCTTGGGAGGTGTGGACAAAGGGTTTCCTGCCAGGGGAGGTGCGTGCACCACCCCAGACAGGATTTTGTGTATTGGTCAGGTAGGGCTTGAAAGAAACCAGACATGCCTGTGGCTCACAAGGAGCCTCGGTGCATATGCCAGTTCAAACCGGTCCTGGGGCACACCAGTCCCGGGCCTGGGGCGAGCTGGACAAAGGATTGGGGGTGTAACCACCCCCCTTCCTGGTCCCACCCTTAGGGAGGGACCTAGCAGGTAGTCCGGCCCCTAGAATCCGCTTAAAGGTAGGAGCTGTGTCCTAAGACTTCAGACATCCTGGAATCAACTTGAAACTAAGAAGAAGACGGGAACTTCGACATTCTGCTGCACAGAAGACTGAAGAAAATCTCCCCTGTGGTCAGGGAGTGACCACCTTGCTAACGCAAGCACCATCCAGCGAATCACCGTCTGCTTTGCCGCCGCCTCCCGCCGGAGCCCGAGCCCAGAGACTGACAAGACCTGGACCTCCAGACCTCTCACCGCCCGATCCACAGTCCCTGAAAAGAGGAGACCCGTGGAGGCACCGAGACACGTGGAGCCAGCCATCTTGGAACGACTACGACAAGCTGACAAGTGCAACAACCGAGGCTCCCTCCAAGTTGTGCTTTGGGTCCTGAGAAGCCCAACCCTCGAGCAGCATCTGCACCAAAGGTGAGCCCTCCAGCATCTCCACGATCTGCGTGGGGCCCTTCTGCATTTTGCCACTCGACGCGCCTAACCGGTTGCTGGCCCGCTGGCTAGTGGCCATCTTGGCGACGAAATCTACGACAAACACCGCTGGTCTGGTTGCTCCAGACTGGCCCTTGCTCCCCTCCAAAGGAGCAATCCCTCTGACCTTGCTGGTCAGAACCAACAGCTGATTTCCGAATCCTCCTACAATTGCTTTTGCCAAGGCTTGTTTGCTTCGATCAAGTCGCCGACACCGCCGACAGCGAGAGCCTGCGTGGGACAGCTCGTGAGCCGACTCCTGGACGTCGTCGACCTTCAGGGACCACGTGGCTGCGGAGACAAGCTACCCCTCATCACCTGTTTGCACCCGACATCGCCTGGTACCCACCTGGTGCCACGCTGGTCACTGGCTAGTGACTGTGAACACTGTCCCCTCTGCTTACAGGTCTTCAACATCTCCGATCCACTCTTGGATCCACTGCATCTCTTCCCGACCGACCGCCTGCAGCACTTTTGTCTACAGGCCCCACGGAACAGATAGAAGAAACCCGACGCACTTCGAGGCCTATGCACCCGCTTCCTGTGGGTGAGGTAAAGCTGGTACTCCGGTGCCCATGTGTAGTAATACATCTCTAGTGCCTGTGTTCCAAATCTTAAGTTCCTAGGTCATCCGGAAGATTCCTTTTGCAGTAACTTTGTACTTTTTACGCACCCATTGAAACCTATGGGAGCACGCGTGTGACTATTTGCTCTGCACACGCCACCCGTGGACCTCCTGGTCACTAACTGACGTTAGCTCCTTGTAGGCCCAGCGATTCTAGAGGCCCTAGGCCTTTTCCCTTTTCTGTTCGTGGTACTTATACCACTATTTTAGTATATGGTTTGAGTGGCCACCAGGGCCTATCCATATAAAGTGCAACTTCTGTGTATTCTGTGATAATCTTGTTTGACGATTTGTGCTCCTGTGCTCATAAAGAGACTAGGGGTTACTTTGAGAAATAAATACATATATATTTTGAATATATATCTGTGTGGTGTCCTTTCATTGGTATAAAAGGGGGTTACTATTGGTAAAACAGCTTGCTTAACACGCATCACGAGTTTAGCCTCAAAGACTGCTTAGCCTACGCTACCACTAGGGCAGCTGGTCCGAAAAGGTTGACTTACAACCACACCATAAGGGTTGCTTGGCATGGTACAAGGTGATCACTTTAACTAGTGAGCATCATATACCAGGCCAACTTCTCACATTGGTGAGCAGCGGTTGGATTTGAGCTTGCTGTGTTTTACCATTGTAATCTCTTGGTTACCAATTGAAAGATCACATAGGTACCTGTAGGTACATATAAAACAAGATTAGATATACTTAAGTTCTACTGAACTTAGTTGTTGTAGAGCAAAGGGAGTAGCACACCCTGACTACAACTACTAGATAGGTTTAGTAGGTAAACCCAAGTGTAGGTAGATTGCAACACATCCACCCACACTTAAGAGCAATGGCCGGGGCAGAGGGGTCCACTGTACCCATCTCTGTTGAGAGTGACCCCCAGAGGGCACCATCCAGCTTTGCTACCCTTAATCAGAATGAGCTCAGGCATTTGGCAACTCTTAGAGGCCTTAAACAGCCCAAGAACCCAAACTCTGCTGAGCTCAGAGAGCTCTTACAGAATGATGAGAATCAGAGAGCACTCAAGAAAGCTTCCCAGTTAGCCCCCTTAGGGACAGGAACAGGAGGCCCCCCTTCTAAAGATGCCACTGAAGTACCCCTTCCCAATAGTCACCCCTTAGATGGGATGCCTACCACAGAGGATGAGAGTGAAAAGGATACTGACAGTAGTGAGGATGAAGGGAGAACTAGCCCAGTGCCAAGTGTTATACTTGGCCCAGCTAAACCAAGGCTATTGGGGACTGACAGTGGGTTCAACCCACTGGATCTCCCCAGTGGACTTAACACAGGGCTGGGAAGGCAAAGGAATCGCTCAGGTGACTCCAATGCTTCCCATGGCTCTAGAGGCTCTCAAGGTCACTCCAGGAGAAGGATGACCACCCCTCAGAGGAGGGAACATGAGGCCAAGATGCAAGAGGCCCAGCTGAGGATCAGGAAGCAGGAGCTAGAAGTAGCCCTGATGGAAGAGAAACTTAGCAAGGCTAGACAGCATAAAGAGAGTGGGTCTATACCCACTGGTGGCAGCATTGTCCCTAAGGACAAAGATAGGGTTTTCGACAATAGAAACCTGTCTAAGGTTGTGCCCCCCTACAAAAGTGGGGATGACATCCACAAGTGGGTAACTGCTCTTGAGAGAGCCTGCAAAGTACAGCAGGTTCCTGAAGATCAGTGGGCAGCAATCCTCTGGCTCTCCTTTGAAGGAAGAGGCAGAGACAGACTCCTCACTGTTAGAGAAGAGGATGTCAGAAATTACAGAGTCCTGAAGAGTGTCCTAGTTGATGGGTTAGGCTTAACCACTGAACAGTACAGGTTAATGTTCAGAGACACCCAGAAGACACAGACTCAGGACTGGTCTGAATATGTGGAATGTGCCACTAAGGCTTTGGAGGGTTGGTTGCTGGGAAGTAAGGTGTCTGATTATACAGGATTGTACCATTTGATGATGAGAGAGCAGATTTTAAGTAATTGTCAAAACCAGCTTCTCCATCAACACCTGGTAGACTCAGATTTGACCTCTCCCCAAGAATTGGGAAAGAGGGCAGATAAATGGGTCAGGACCAGGATCAGGCCTAAAAACCAGGGTGGTGACCAAAAGAAAGATACCACCAAGCCTCAAGAGAAGGGTGGGGATAAAGAAAAAGAGAAACCTTCCTCAGGGCCCCAAAACTCCACACAGGGTGGTGGGTCCCAAGCTCCCTCCTCTACCACAGCTAAAAAGCCCTACTGCCATGAGTGTAAAACTCCTGGGCATTGGAAAACTGACAGCGGTTGCCCAAGGGCTAAAAACAAAACTGTTCCTCCAATTACTCCTGTCACACCACCTATTACTGTCAGCAGTAATCCCCCAGGTGGTGGGAGTGCCCCCAAAAATTTGGGTGGGTTTACTTGGGGAACACAGGGGGACCCTGGCTTAGCCAATTCCCCTACAGCAACCACTCTTGTCTGTGATGGTGGCATGGGGTTTGCCAACTTCACTGCCTGTCCCAACACTTTGGGTAGGTACAGACAGGAGCCCTACATCAATGGTACAAAAGCTGAGGCCTACAGAGACACTGGAGCTAGCATCACAATGGTGGCCCATTGGCTAGTTCCCTCTGAGCAGCTTTTGCCTGGTTTCTCCTACCAGGTGACTAACATTGATGGCAAACAAAACAGTCATCCCATGGCAGAGGTATGTCTCAGCTGGGGAGGGGTCACTGGCCCTAAAAGGGTAGCAGTGTCCCCAACCTTGCCTGTAGACTGCTTACTGGGGAATGACTTAGAACTCTCAGCCTGGGCTGGAGTTGAACAAGACACCCATTCTAAAATGGTAGGCCTGTCACAAAAGGGTAGGGGGGTTGTGCCATTCACAACCCCTGTCCAAATAGATTTCCTCCCTGAAAAGGTTGGAAGGGCAGTGGTAGCCACCGCCCAGGCACAGACAGACTTCCCTGTAGAGACTGGCAGAGCTGTGACGGTCACAGCTCAAACACAAACTGAGTGCCCCCCTGAAAAGGTTGGCAAGGCTGTAATGGTCTCAGCCTATACTCAGACTGACATAGGTGTAGTGAAGCCTGAAACTATGGATCACTCCACACAAACAGAGAGTAGTGGGGAAGAAGAAAAGTCTCCCTCTCCCCAGACATTAGGAAAAAGTCAGCCTCCTCAGGGAGCTGACCTCACCCCTTGTGAAGGAACTGCCCCAGAGGTAGCCAGGCCTGGCCTGGCAGAGCCTCTGATGTCAGTGGCCCCTTCCAAGGTGGGACCCAGTCTGGTGCAGGTAGCCTGCCTCTCTCTACCCTGCCTCAGTCAGCCCAGGGCTGCAGAGGTCAGGGAGGCCAGTGGACCCCCAGAGGGCCCCTGTCCACAAGAACCCCCCCATCAAAAGAATGAGGATTGCCTGGCTAGTAGTCCTAGCCAGGTGATGGGTAAAAACATTCCTGAGGGATCTCCTTTACAGGTAGTTAGGGACCTCCCCCAGAGGGATTCTGTTGGGCACAGGCAAACATGGGACCTTAGGGCCCCAGACCTGACCTGTCCCTCCAGTAAGCCCACAAAAGGGACCCAGCCTCCAGCTTTAGGTAGCCAGAGGCTGACCCTGAGAGCACAGTGCAACTCAGTTAAGGAAAGAAAGGCATCCATGGTGGAGGATGATTGGAGGAAGCTGAGGCCTCACTTTGAGGACACTCACTTCAGTACTCCATCTCAACACCAGCCTTTTACTTTGCCAAGACACACCAAAGGTAGAGATTCCCTATGGTGGAGACCCTCTGATACCCTTAGGGTGAGGGATTGCTTAGTGGACCATGAGACAGGGGGTAACCATGCCAGTGCTGGTTCCTCCTTATATGGCCACTTGGGCAATATAGGCTTACCTGGTCAAGGTCAGCCTTATCTCCCTTCGTTTGGGGGGGGGTTGTGTAGGAAGGTGGATATCTGACTATGGTTACCCCCAAATTTTTGCCTAGTGTCTAGCTGGTTTTTCGACTTAGTTGGCCTGAGATCCTGCCATTCAGGCTCTCAGGCTATCTGCTCTCTCTGTAAAATGGACTCCATGTACCCTAGGTACATACCCAATTGGTTGGATCACCCTGTCAGCCCCTGTACCAGTGTACACTAGGTACCCAGGGCATTGGTGTACCCAAGGCCTGCCAGGGGCTGCAGCATGTATTATGCCACCCCAGGCTTGGCCTAACAATCTGACACAACTGGCTGATCACTCAGCTGGGGTAAGTTGGTGTAATCACCTCTTACTTAGGTGTAGTATACCTATACCTAAACTTAAATGGGACACCTGGTAACCTATAAGTCACTCCTATGGCAGGCCTTAACAATCCTGAAGGCAGAGTGCTTGGTTCCATGTGAGATGGTGCTCTGGCATGAGCTGAGCCTGTCTGCAGTGGTCGGAACAACTTCCTTCTACTGTTTCCAGATATCGTCATACCATATACTCTTAAGTGCATTATGAACCTCGCGGTTAAATGCTATCTTTGGTTTGGCTTTATCAAAACATGTCGAGTAAGGTGTCATACGAATTGGAATACTAACCCCTCGCCAATTCTGGCGACGGGGTTAGCATTCCACCCTTCTAGAGGGACACGACATGTACAGTACCTGAAACCCGGGTAAAATCAGACATAGCCTCAGCTCCACAAAATGGATGCTGCCACCACAGACACAAGTCTGCCCTCCTGCTGCTGGGAGTCCTTCCAGCTTGGGAGGTGTGGACAAAGGGTTTCCTGCCAGGGGAGGTGCGTGCACCACCCCAGACAGGATTTTGTGTATTGGTCAGGTAGGGCTTGAAAGAAACCAGACATGCCTGTGGCTCACAAGGAGCCTCGGTGCATATGCCAGTTCAAACCGGTCCTGGGGCACACCAGTCCCGGGCCTGGGGCGAGCTGGACAAAGGATTGGGGGTGTAACCACCCCCCTTCCTGGTCCCACCCTTAGGGAGGGACCTAGCAGGTAGTCCGGCCCCTAGAATCCGCTTAAAGGTAGGAGCTGTGTCCTAAGACTTCAGACATCCTGGAATCAACTTGAAACTAAGAAGAAGACGGGAACTTCGACATTCTGCTGCACAGAAGACTGAAGAAAATCTCCCCTGTGGTCAGGGAGTGACCACCTTGCTAACGCAAGCACCATCCAGCGAATCACCGTCTGCTTTGCCGCCGCCTCCCGCCGGAGCCCGAGCCCAGAGACTGACAAGACCTGGACCTCCAGACCTCTCACCGCCCGATCCACAGTCCCTGAAAAGAGGAGACCCGTGGAGGCACCGAGACACGTGGAGCCAGCCATCTTGGAACGACTACGACAAGCTGACAAGTGCAACAACCGAGGCTCCCTCCAAGTTGTGCTTTGGGTCCTGAGAAGCCCAACCCTCGAGCAGCATCTGCACCAAAGGTGAGCCCTCCAGCATCTCCACGATCTGCGTGGGGCCCTTCTGCATTTTGCCACTCGACGCGCCTAACCGGTTGCTGGCCCGCTGGCTAGTGGCCATCTTGGCGACGAAATCTACGACAAACACCGCTGGTCTGGTTGCTCCAGACTGGCCCTTGCTCCCCTCCAAAGGAGCAATCCCTCTGACCTTGCTGGTCAGAACCAACAGCTGATTTCCGAATCCTCCTACAATTGCTTTTGCCAAGGCTTGTTTGCTTCGATCAAGTCGCCGACACCGCCGACAGCGAGAGCCTGCGTGGGACAGCTCGTGAGCCGACTCCTGGACGTCGTCGACCTTCAGGGACCACGTGGCTGCGGAGACAAGCTACCCCTCATCACCTGTTTGCACCCGACATCGCCTGGTACCCACCTGGTGCCACGCTGGTCACTGGCTAGTGACTGTGAACACTGTCCCCTCTGCTTACAGGTCTTCAACATCTCCGATCCACTCTTGGATCCACTGCATCTCTTCCCGACCGACCGCCTGCAGCACTTTTGTCTACAGGCCCCACGGAACAGATAGAAGAAACCCGACGCACTTCGAGGCCTATGCACCCGCTTCCTGTGGGTGAGGTAAAGCTGGTACTCCGGTGCCCATGTGTAGTAATACATCTCTAGTGCCTGTGTTCCAAATCTTAAGTTCCTAGGTCATCCGGAAGATTCCTTTTGCAGTAACTTTGTACTTTTTACGCACCCATTGAAACCTATGGGAGCACGCGTGTGACTATTTGCTCTGCACACGCCACCCGTGGACCTCCTGGTCACTAACTGACGTTAGCTCCTTGTAGGCCCAGCGATTCTAGAGGCCCTAGGCCTTTTCCCTTTTCTGTTCGTGGTACTTATACCACTATTTTAGTATATGGTTTGAGTGGCCACCAGGGCCTATCCATATAAAGTGCAACTTCTGTGTATTCTGTGATAATCTTGTTTGACGATTTGTGCTCCTGTGCTCATAAAGAGACTAGGGGTTACTTTGAGAAATAAATACATATATATTTTGAATATATATCTGTGTGGTGTCCTTTCATTGGTATAAAAGGGGGTTACTATTGGTAAAACAGCTTGCTTAACACGCATCACGAGTTTAGCCTCAAAGACTGCTTAGCCTACGCTACCACTAGGGCAGCTGGTCCGAAAAGGTTGACTTACAACCACACCATAAGGGTTGCTTGGCATGGTACAAGGTGATCACTTTAACTAGTGAGCATCATATACCAGGCCAACTTCTCACAAATGTCAACTGTAGGAAGGCCCTTTTTGCAAATGTATGTTTGGAAATGAGGAGATGTAAATTTAAACATTGCTCAATGGTGCCTATACCTTTCCTAAAACCATACTGGGCTGGGAGTGAGGATGTTTCTCTCAGTTATCCATTCCAACATTCGGTCCAATATCACTCTCCCCACTATTTTAGTAACAGAGTCAAGGAGTAAAATTGGCCGATACACTTAGGGTCGTGGGTATTCCCCTTTTTGAAGACAGGCACAACTATGGATTTACGCCAGAATGGCAGGAGCCCTGCTTTCCATGTAGAGTTAATAACGTTAGTAATCCGGGGGCCAGAGACCTGCGTTTTTCTTAAATAAGTTCATGGTGGTCCCATTCAGCCCTGGGGCTTTATCTGAGGGGGTGTTATAGATGGCTTCAGTGACCTCCTCAACTGAAAAGCACACATTCAGAGGGAGTGAGTAATCTTGCAAGGTCCCTTCTGTGCTAGAGCTGCTAGACCAGTAGATTACACTGAAGTGATCTATTCAATTATCAGGACTAATATGGGTGCTTACTTTGTCATGAGAGGCTCTAGTGGCAAAGTCAGCACGTACAGCCGCCAGAAGGCCTTAGGGTCTTTAACCTGGCAGGCAGTTACAAGGGCTTCCCACTTCTCGTTCTTAAGTGCTTGCTTTCTTTTCTTACGGGCCAGGGAATAGGCTTGCCTATATGTGCCAATTACAGCCTGGTCCCTTGGAGATCTTTTCAAAGAAATATGCAAATTATCATTGGCAACCCTACATGCTCTGTCAAACCATGAGTTACTCTTAGTTACACACTGCACATGATAGGCTTAGTGAACATATCCTTTATGCGGCTAGTTAGTTTGGAGAAACTACTTAGTACGATAGTTGGGTCAGCGGTCTTTGTGGAACAGGTAGCAACCAAATCCATAAGCCTATTGGTAACTTTGCCCATTACTAGCTTCATATCAGTTGAGTGCCAGAAAAGCCTGCACCCAGCATCTTTGGTGGTTAAAGTCTGCCGACATTCCTTAACAAATCCTTGGCCCTGAGTAGGTGGTTTGATAGTAAGGACTAGTGGGTTGTGGTCACTATGTGTCATGGGGAGAACTGTTCCCCCCTGAATAAGGTGGAGCACACCCTGGGAGACAAACAAATAGTCGCTTACAGAAGCGCAGCCCCTCCCTATACATGTCGGAGTAGTGGAGGAAATAAAAAATGGGAGTGCGCTTTCAAGATCGTAAGTTACCAAGAAGGTGTACAGTGAACGCCCTCTTAGAACCATATCCCACTCCTCTATGTCTTCGCCTAAGGATGGTGCAAAGGTAGATGCGGAAAGGGAGGGAATGATCTTCGCTTTGGCATTGAAATCGACAGCTAGGATTACATTAAAATCACCCACCTAAGTATGCTTTCTTATCGGTTCGTTTTTCAACCATGGTAAACAACTTTTGCAGATTCTGATTATCCCTGTCGGAAAAATCATTATTGTAAAAATGAACCATAGTTATTACAAAATTAAATGCCCACCACAAGTCGAATGCCTGCATGGTGTTCATCCCCATTAGGTGTGGGACAATTTTGCACCCAATGCCTATTTTGAACCAAGTAGACAAGCCCCCCCTTAGCGTTGCCAGAGGGAGAGGGAGTTGAAGGAAGGCTATAAAAAGTAAATCCTCCATAACCTATATTATTCAGTATCCACGTTTCCTGTAAGAAGTCAATATCAAATGTGTCAAACAGGGTACACCAGCCCTCAACATGTAGCTTGGAGGCCAAGCCCACAATGTTCCAGCTCAAGAAACTCAAATTAGTGAGACCATTACAGGTAGGGGGTGAGGCCATACCTCTATTAATGACTGCAAGATTGCTTTGGGTGTGATCAGGGGTTTGGGCAGCCACATATGTTAGGCCTTGAGAAGAAGAGGGGCTTGTCGTGGACCCAAAGGGAAGGGGTAGAAGTCTTTCATGTTGAACTAGGGTATAATGGCTTTCCAAGGAGGGAGGGGGATCATATAGCTTGCGGGTGTAATGTGCATGCATGCTCCCCGCATGCAACAACTGCTGTACAATCACGCTCCCTTTCACCCTGGCAGTCATTGTCCTCCATTCTGGAAAGTGACATGAATCTGTTCCCATTTAAGTGCAGTAACACACCTTGTGGAAGGGAAGAAAGTTAGGAGGAGGCGTGGCAGCCATTAATCAGCGGGTGCTGGGTTCCAAATGCTTATAGAAGTCTCCAGCGGGAGGATCTCTAACAGACTTGGTTTTACGTTACTGTTCTTGGCTTGTGCCAGAATCTCCCCGCCTACAATGGACCTGCAAAAATTAACAATTATGCAGTCGCCAGTGAGCTGTCTTGGTAAAGGCCTCGACTCCCCCCCAACTCTATGCAGAGAGAGGACTTCATCAGAGATGTTACAAGGGCACCTTCAATTAACACTGAGCAAGTGGCACACTTTGTTTTTTAATTCCATTGTCAATTTTGGGGTGCATGGGATCAGGCTCAGGATGTTGGCTAGGATATTCACGTATGGACAGGAGGCTGGGGAAGGCCGATTACAGGAAGAATTTCAGAGCAAGATTGCCTTCCAGTTACTTGCACGATTTCTAATATGGGGATGATGGGTAGAGCTTCTGGCTAACCTGGGGGAGGTTCCTGCAAGTACTCCAAGTCTCTACTCAATATCTTTACCCCTTACATGACCTTCCTTAGCACTAAACATAGTAGGCATTAATGATTGAGGTTGTGTAGCAGCCACACTAGATTAATTTGGTATTGTTGCTACAGAATGCTCTTTATTGTTCTTAAGCCTACCTTCAGGCTAGGCTCGATGGCAGTAAGACGATCATACACGGGTGTAATTTAAGGTCAAGCAAGTCACTCAGCTGACTTTTTACGCTGTCCCACATGTCTGGCTCTGGCTGAGGACAAATGGGTGAGGACTGTGACTTTTTGCTGGTCTGTGAAGCATTGGAGTTTGAGTTCCCTTGTTTAGACTTCAGTGCCCCTTTTCTTTATTTGGCCGGGTTCAGGAAAAGGCGAGAGGGGCTGTGTAACATTAAGGTCTGCGTCACCAAGCACACCTTCACCACTGTCAATAGCCTGGGCATTCCCTTCTGTGGGTAAGGCGGCAACAGAGCACGGAGAGGTTAAGATATCGCTATTGAGATCGATGGAAGAGTGTGGTAAGATTGGGAAAGGGAGGGGGATATCGTCTGCTGAGAGGGAGATGTGTCGTTTGGCCAGCTCAATCTCTTTTGCGATGACGTCTACAACCCGGACCAAAAAGCTATCAATCGTTGTGCGAGTATGGGGTTGCCAAACCCCCCCACGGAACCATTGGAGTAGCTTTCCTTTTCCCCATTGTACAGAAGCTGGAAAATGTATGAAGATATTATAGTACAGATGGTACAAAGTACCCTGAGACAACGTAGAGAGCTTCCAAGTTACCATCAGAAGAGAATGCTGGTAATCGGGATTGTGAGTTATAGTGGCCACCTTGCACCAGTCCAATTCGACTCTTATGGTAGATAGGTTTAAGACAACCTTTTAAAGAAAGCTATCCTAGTGGTAGCTGTGGAGAGCAGCCTTCAGGCTAAGTCTCAGAGGAATGTAAAGCAGCTTGTTTTACCTTATAATCTCTTGAATTACCAAATGAAAGGACACCACACAAGTATATATATCAAATATATATGTATTTATTTCTAGACACACTCTACTAATCTATTTATGAGATTAGAAGTCAGGAACATATGCACAAATCAATGTTTCACAACAAATTAAGTACTTATATGGCTGGGGCCCTAGGGGCGTACCGGACCATATACTGAAAAAGAGGTATAAGAAGAACGACTTGAGAAGGGAGAAGGCCTAAGGTCTTCAGAAGCGCTGGGGCCTCACGAATCCACCCAAGGCAGGTAAGTAAAGGACCCACATGAGACGCATGCAGTGTGAGAACACAGCCGCAGATTCCAATTGACTTCAATGGAGCAAGTCGCGGTTGGAATTTTAAAGTTTTAGGATACTTTGGGAGAGTCTACAAGCAAGTCACTTACAGGGTAAGTAGTTCTAGAGCCAACACACACAGGAGCACCGGAGTACTCGAGTTACCTCACCCAGAGAAGCCGAGTGCATAGGTGTCTTTTGGTGTCGGGTCGCGGCGTCGTTTTCAATGGGAGCCAAAAAAGACTTGCTGCTTGCGGCGACTGAAGAAGTGTCCGGTGGAATCCAAGGCTGGATTCAAAATGTAGAAGACCTGAAAGCAGAAGGGACAGTGTTCACAGTCACTTGCAAGTGACCCGGGGCCAGGAAGCTGGATGCCCACGGTAGTCGGGTGATTTCAGGTGATCAAGGGTGTCTTGACTCTTCAGCCACGAGGTCCAGGAGGTGTCGACGATGACCAGGAGCTGGATTCGGAGTGTCGCACAAAGTCTGCAGCTTACTGAGGTGTCGGCAACCGGATTGGAGCCAACAAGCCTTGGCAACAGCAAGTCTTGTGGAATGTGAAGAAAGTCAGCGGTGCAGACCAGCAAGGTCTGAGGGACTCGCCCAGCAACAGTAAGTCAGGGCAGGCCTATAACAACCAGGGGAGCCCTTTGGTTTGATGAAAAAGTCTTCAGGGGACCCACAAGCTAACCGGCAAGGGATCGCAAAGACGCCTCGGGAGGATTCACTTCACAGGAGCCCACGGTCACTCAAGATGAGGTAGTCTACTGATTCTCAGTGGAAATCCTGCTGGAGGCTTGGACCACCCGTGGTCCAATGCACAAATTCGTAGAACGTTGTAAAGGGGTTGCACTTGACAATAGTGCACGGTACCCGCGTATTGCTGTTCCTCGTCACTCGTGGGGTCCATTCACCTCAGTTTTGCTGGGGACTCACAGTGGCCGTCGAGAAGTCAGGAAATCCACTTCTGGGGCTGCAGAGACTTCGGACTCCGGCGGGAGTGGGAAAGTTTGCGACCGTTGATTCAAAGTTTTGGTGCCTGCCAAGCAGGGGAGTCACTCCTTGACTCCAAGGGAGATTCTTCAGTCTTCCAAAGGTAGTGGAACATCGAAGGTCCAGGATTCTTCTTCCAGAGCGTCGTCCAGGGATATCTAGTTTGCCATGGCAAGGTTTCCCTATCTTATACTAAAGGAAATGGAGGGACTAGCTCTATGACCACTCCTCTGGGAGGGTCAGGGGAGTGGGTGGTTACACCCACTTCCCTTTGTCCAGTTTCACGCCAGAGCAGGGGCTGGTAGCCCCTGAACCGGTTTGAGCTGGCATATGCACAGAGGAGCCTACTGCTCCCCCATTGCAGGACTTCAAAGCACTGTAGGAGTGCACCCACCCAGCCCCAATACACTAAATCCTGTCTGGAAGGTGGTTACACCTCCCTGTGACAGGATGCCTATTGTTGGGCCTCCTCCACTGCGAGTTTCGGTCAGCAGCAGGAGGGCAGCCCAGTGTCTGTGCTGGTGGCATCCATTTTGTGATGCCAGGGCTCTTTCAGGATTCTACCGTGTTTCCACAGTAGGTACATGTCTATCCCTCTAGAAGGGTGGGATCATACTCCCACACCAGTTACTGGTGTGGGGGTATGATACCAAGGCGTTTGACACCAAACACGACATGCTTTGATGCAGCCATCCCAAAGTTAGCATTTACCGCTAGGTTATAATGCACTTAAGAGTATATGGTTTAACCGCATCCACAAACAGCTACAGAGAATAGACTCTGAGAGCTGCAGAGGGGCCCTGCTCATGCAGAGGCACCCCTTCACATGGAAACCAAGCACCCTGCCCTCAGGATTGATAGGGCCTGCCTTAGGGGTGACTGATAGGTTTATATGTGTGTGTAAGGTGAGATATAGGGAACCTATACCTCAGTGAGGAGTGCTAACACTACCTAACCCAGGCTGCAGTAGCAGGCCTGTGGTGTCAGATTTAGTCTGCTTCCCAGGGGTGACATAATACATACTTCAGCCCCTGGTAGGCCTGTGAAGTACCCATGCCCTTGGTACCTAAGGTACCATATACTAGGGGCTCATAAGGTACCACAGTTTCCAATCACTAGTGCATCTAATATGCACTCCAAGTTGTTTAGAGAGAACAGAGAGGCTGGGACGCTGATTAGCAGGGACCCAGCCAGACTACAGCCAGAAACCAGTGCAAACATCAGAAAAAAAGTGGGGGCAACAAATGTGCAGATCCTACTCTCCTACACACCCCCCCAACAAAGGGACACTAATCTAAGCTTGACCAGTTGAGTCTACGTGTTCTAAGTGGAAATACCTTGAGAGTCCATCTGCATTGGCATGTTGGGTCCCAGGTCTATGTTTCACTGCATAGTCCATCCCCTGTAGGGAAATGGACCACCTTAAAAGTTTTGGGTTTTCACCTTTCATCTGTTTAAGCCATAGGAGGGGCTTGTGGTCAGTCTGAACTATGAAGTGAGTGCCAAACAAGTATGGCCTCAGTTTCTTCAGGGCCCACACCACAGCAAAGGCCTCCCTCTCTATAGCCGACCAATGTTTCTCTCTAGGGGTCAGCCTTCTGCTTATAAAAGCTACTGGCTGGTCTTGACCTTCATCATTCATTTGAGACAGTACAGCTCCCACACCCAGCTCAGAAGCATCTGTTTGGACAATGAACTTGTTGGTGTAGTCTGGACCCTGCAAGATGGGGGCAGTGCATATGGCCTGCTTTAGGTCTTCAAATGCCTTTTGACAGCTAGCTGTCCACTGAACCTTTTTTGGCATTTTCATTGAGGTAAGATTATTTAAGGGGATCACTATAGATCCATGTCCCTTAACAAACCTCCTATAGTACCCAGTCAGGCCCAAAAAGGCTCTCACCTGTGTCTGGGTGGTTGGAGCAACCCATTCCATGATGGTTTGGATTTTGCTCTGTAAAGGTTGAACCTGGCCTCCACCTACAAGGTGGCCCAGGTACACAACCTGACTCTGCCCTATCTGGCACTCAGTGGCCTTGATAGTGAGGCCTGCTCTTTGCAGGGCCTCCAAAACATTTCTGAGGTGGACCAGGTGATCCTGCCAGGTGGAACTAAAGACAGCAATATCATCTAGATAAGCTAAGCAATAAGTTTCCATACCTGTCAGAACTTTGTTCACCAACCTCTGAAAAGTGGCAGGTGCATTTTTCAAACCAAAGGGCATCACCACAAAGTGGTAGTGCCCACCAGGGGTTGAGAATGCAGTTTTGGACTTGGAATCCTCAGCTAACCTGATCTGCAAGTAGCAAGCTGTTAGGTCAAATGTACTAAGATACTTGGCTGAGGCCAAAGTATCAATTAGCTCATCTGTCCTTGGTATGGGATAGGCATCAGTCCTGGTGACTGCATTGAGGCCTCTGTAGTCTATACAAAACCTCATTTCTTTCTTACCACCCTGGGTATAAGGTTTGGGTACTAGGACTACTGGGCTAGCCCAAGGGCTATCTGAAGGCTCAATTACACCTAACTCCAAAATTTTCTGGACTTCAGTCCTGATACCATCCCTGACATGGTCAGGTTGCCTGTAGATTTTACTCTTGACAGGCAGACTGTCTCCAGTGTCCACCTCATGGGTGCACCAGGAAGTCTGACTAGGGGTCTGGCAAAACATATGTCTAAACTGTTGCAGAACTTGTCTGCATTCAGTTTGCTGATGGTCAGTGAGGCTGCTTACCAAAGCAACACCATTGACTGACCGATCATCAGGATTCTGTGAGAGCAGGTCAGGGAGAAGGTCACTCCCCTCCTCCTGTTCCTCATCAGTTGCCATGAGCAAGCCCATGTCAGCCCTGTCAACATATGGTTTCAATCTGTTGACCTGGAGCACCCTAAGGGGGCTCCTGGGAGTTCCAAGATCCACCAAGTAGGTGACTTCTCCCTTTTGCTCAACAATTGTATGGGGGCCACTCCACTTGTCCTGGAGAGCTGCTGGGGCCACAGGCTCCAACACCCACACTTTCTGTCCTGGCTGGTATACAGTCAGCACAACCTTTTGGTCATGCCAAGCTTTTTGTAGTTCTTGGCTGGCCTCCAGGTTTTTAGTTGCCTTCTTCATGTATTCAGCCATCCTGGAGCGCAGACCAAGTACATAGTCCATCACATCCTGTTTGGGAGGATTGAGAGGTAACTCCCAGCCCTCCTTCACCAAACATAATGGACCTCTTACAGGATGCCCAAACAGAAGTTCAAAAGGGCTGTAGCCAACCCCCTTCTGTGGAACCTCTCTGAATGCAAACAGAAGGCAGGGAAGTAAAAGGTCCCATTTTCACCTAAGCTTTTCTGGGAGGCCTTTAATCATTCCCTTTATGGTTTTGTTGAACCTTTCAACTAACCCATTGCATTGTGGGTGATAGGGAGTAGTGAATTTATAGTTTACACCACACTCCTTCCACATTGCTTTTAGATACCCTGACATGAAGTGGGTTCCTCTGTCAGATATAACCTCCTTTGGGAAACCCACTCTGGAGAAAACTCCAATGAGGGCACTTGCCACCACAGGGGCTGTGGTGGTCCTCAGGGGAATTGCTTCTGGGTACCTGTTGGAATGATCCACTACCACCAGGTTAAACCTATGCCCAGATGCTGTTGGAGGGTCAAGGGGACCAACAATGTCAGGTAGTGGTATCAGGGGTCCTTTGTTGTGCCACCTGACTTGCCACTGGCTTGGCAAGTGACACAGGAGTGACAAAACTCCTTGGTGTCCTCTGACATATGTGGCCATAAAAATGTGGAACAAGCCTATCCCAGGTCTTGTTTTGGCCCAAGTGTCCTGCTAAAGGGATGTAATGTGCTAGGGTCAAGATGAACCCCCTAAACTTCTGAGGTATTACCAACCTCCTGGTGGCTCCAGGGGTAGGATCTCTAGCCTCCGAATATAGGAGACCCTCATCTCAATAAACATTATGGGACCCACTAGCACTCCCAGCAGCCTCAGCAGCAGCCTGCTGTCTGAGAGGTTCAAGAGATGGGCAGCACTGTTGCTCCTTGCTAAGATCATCCCTAGAAGGTCCCCCTGCCCCCAAGAACTCAACCTGATCAGGTTCAAGCCCTCTGGGGCAGTTCCTCCTTCAGGATCAGCATCTCCTCCCTCAGGAGGGGAATTTGTGATCTGAGACAGAGGGGAAGGCACTGCCTTAACCCTACTGCTCCTCCTCTTGGGTAGCATCTGGTCCATAGTATCAGGATCCAGAGCTGGTTCAGCTTTATGAATTTTGGCCTGTGACCTGGTCACAGCAAATACCTCTGCAGGTATGCCCAACATATCAGCATGAGTCCATAACTCTACTTCAGACCATGCTGAAGTCTCCAGATCATTGCCCAATAGACATTCAACAGGGAGGTCTGCACTGACTACTACCTTCTTGAGGCCAGTTACCCCTCCCCAGGAGAAATTCACAACTGCCACACTATGGTTGGTCCTGACATTGCTTGTATTGGTAACCTGGTACATTTCACCCAGGATGATCTGCCCACGGTCCACAAGATCCTCTGCCACCATGGTGACACTAGCATCTGTGTCCCTGAATGCCAAAGCCTGTTTGCCATTTATTACAGGCTGCTGTTTGTATTTGCCCAGATTACTGGGGCTCACTAGGAAGGACATATCAATGTCTCCATCACAAATCAGCAATGCCTGAGTGGGTACTCTGACTAGGCCAGAGTCCACTTCAGACCCCAGGGTCAACCCTACTACACCCTTATTCTGATTACCACCTCCACCAGTAGCTGTACTATGGGGAACAGTTGCCTTAGGGGCAGGAGTGGTGGTGGTTTGGTCTTTGGACTAGTTACAGTCAGAAGTCCAGTGCCCATTCTGTTTACAGAATTTGCACCAGGGCTTCTTTTGGCCTTTTCCCTTGTTGGACTGTGAATCCCCACCATATGCAGATTTCTGGGGCCCTTGTGAAGACTTCTGGTCTTTTGACGTATCCCCATCGTTCTCAGAGACTTTAGGATCTTGCATCTTAGTGTCACTCCCTTGGTTCTGGGTTTTCTGCCTCACCCTGGTTCTGACCCACTTGTCTGCCTTCTTTCCCAATTCTTGGGGAGAGGTCAGATCAGAGTCCACCAAGTGTTGATGCAACAACTGGTATTGGCAATTATTAAGGATCTGTTCTCTCATCATAAGATTATACAATCCCTTAAAATCAGTAACTCTACTACCAACCAGCAAACCCTCCAGAGCCTTGGTTGCACAATCAACAAAGTCAGTCCAGTCCTGAGTCTGTGCTTTCTGGGTGTCTCTGAACTTCACCCTGTACTTTTCAGTGGTCATGCCAAACCCATCTAGTTATGCACTCTTCAGGACTTCATAATCATCAGCATCCTCTTATCTAACAGTGAGGAGTTTGTCTCTACCTTTATCATAAAAGGAGAGCCACACGATTGCTGCCCACTGTTTCTGGGGGACCTGTTGTACTCTACAGGCCCTCTCCATAGCAGTTATCCATTTGTGGATATCATCCCCACTCTGGTAGGGAGGAACAACCTTGGACAGGTTCCTATGGTCCGGAATGTAATCTCTGACTCTAGGGACACTGTTGCTGCCACCAGGGGGTTCTAACCCCTCTTTTCTAGAAGCTCTCTGGAGCTCCAAGGCTTCTCTATCTAATGCCAACTGCTTGGCCTTGAGGGCAACTCTTGCTTCCTCATACTGTAGCAGTTTGTACATTCTTTCAGAGGAGGTTTCTCTTCTAGGAAGATATAAGTTCCTCTGGTGGACAGATTCTCTGCCAGAGTGATATGAGTGGTCAGATTCCCTAGAAAGGGACTTAGGCCTCTCCTCCACTCTGTCAGTTCTCTTAGGGATAATTCCTCTGTCCTTTTCAGATCCATGTGGCTCTGACCCTTTAACCACAGAGTCCAGGTCATCTTGATTTTCATCATCTGACCCAGAGACTATAGCTGACCCACTCCCTGATTCAGGCCCCTTAGCTCCTAGAGCTAACTTAAGATCATCTGCTGTCAGCAGATCTATCAGGTGTAGTGTGGAGGGACTCTGTCCTATCCTCAGGTGCCTTGCAGCACACATGGCTTTCAAGTCAAAGAAAGTCATGTCCTTATACTGAGGCTGGGTGGACCCACTGGCTCCAACCCTTAAGGACATTCTAGTGTTGTGCAGTGTTGTACTACCTACACTCGTTTGTGGCCTACTGATCCTAGCTTGAGCTGTAGCAAGGGTGTGCTATCCCTTCACTCACATCTCTAAGTTCAGCAGAACTTGTTGATACTAATCTTGACTTTATATGTACCTTGAGTACCTTTAGTGTTTTTCTGTTAGTAATTCAAATAGAGATTTTCTGGTAAAACAATGGCAAGCTGTAACCACACACGCTGCCCACCAGTGTGAGAAGTTGGCCTGGCATATGCTGGTCACTAGTTATAGTGGCCACCTTGCACCAGTCCAATTCGACTCTTATGGTAGATAGGTTTAAGATAACCTTTTAAAGAAAGCTATCCTAGTGGTAGCTGTGGAGAGCAGCCTTCAGGCTAAGTCTCTGAGGAATGTAAAGCAGCTTGTTTTACCTTATAATCTCTTGAATTACCAATTGAAAAGACACCACACAGGTATATATATAAAATATATATGTATTTATTTCTAGACACACTCTACTAATCTCTTTATGAGGTTAGAAGTCAGGAACATATGCACAAATCAATGTTTCACAACAAATTAAGCACTTATATGGCTGGGGCCCTAGGGGCGTACCAGACCATATACTAAAAAAGAGGTATAAGAAGAACGACTTGAGAAGGGAGAAGGCCTAAGGTCTTCAGAAGCGCTGGGGCCTCACTAATCCACCCAAGTCAGGTAAGTAAAGGACCCACGGGAGATGCATGCAGTGTGAGAACACAGCCACGGATCCCAATAGACTTCAATGGAGCAAGTCACGGTTGGAATTTTAAAGTTTTAGGATACTTCGGGAGAGTCTACAAGCAAGTCACTTACAGGGTAAGTAGTTCTAGAGTCAACACACACAGGAGCACTGCAGTACTCGAGTTACCTCACCCAGGGAAGCCGGGTGCATAGGTGTCTTTTGGTGTCGGGTCGCGGCGTCGTTTTCAATGGGAGCCAAAGAAGACTTGCTGCTTGTGAAGATAGGAGAAGTGTCCGGTGGAATCCAAGGCTGGATTCTGAAGAAAGAAGACCTGAAAGCAGTGGAGACAGTGTTCAAAGTCACTTGCCAGTGACCCGGGGCCAGGAAGCTGGATGCCCACAGATGTCGGGGGATTTCAGGTGATCACGGGTGTCTTGACTCTTCAGCCATGAGGTCCAGGAGGCGTTGACGATGACCAGGAGCTAGATTCAGAGTGTCCCACAAAGTCTGCAGCTTACTGAGGTATCGGCAACCGGATTGGAGCCAACAAGCCTTGGCAACAGCAAGTCTCGTGCAATGTGAAGAAAGTCAGCGGTGCAAACCAGCAAGGTCTGAGGGACTCACCCAGAAAGGGTAAGTCAGGGCAGGCCTGGTGCAACCAGGGGAGCCCTTTGGTTTGATGAAAAAGTCTTCAGGGGACCCACAAGCCAACCGGCAAGAGATCGCAAAGACACCTTGGGAGGATTCACTTCACAGGAGCCCACGGTCACTCGGGATGAGGTAGGCCACTGATTCTCAGTAGAAATCCTGCTGGACGCTTGGACCACTTGTGGTCCAATGCTCAAGTTCATAGAACATCGTGAAGGGGTTGCACTCGACAATAGTCCATGGTACCCAGGTATTGCTGTTCCTCGTCACTCGTGGGGTCCACTCACCTTAGTTTTGCTGGGGACTCACAATGGCTATGGAGAAGTCAGGAAATCCCCTTCCGGGGCTGCAGGGACTTCAGACTCCGGCGGGAGCTGGAAAGTTTGCAACCGTTAATTCAAGGTTTTGGTGCCTGCCAAGCAGGGGAGTCACTCCTTGACTCCAAGGGAGATTCTTCAGTCTTTCAAAGGTAGTGGAACGTCAAAGGTCCAGGATTCTTCTTCCAGAGCGTCATCCAGGGATATCTAGTTTGCCATGGCAAGGTTTCCCTATCTTATACTAAAGGAAAGGGAGGGACTAGCTCTATGACCACTCCTATGGGAGGGTCAGGGGAGTGGGTGGTTATACCCACTTCCCTTTGTCCAGTTTCGTGCCAGAGCAGGGGCTGGTAGCCCCTGAACCGGTTGGAGCTGGCATATGCACAGAGGAGCCTACTGCTCCCCCAGTGCAGGACTTCAAAGCACTCTAGGAGTGCACCCACCCAGCCCCAATACACTAAATCCTGTCTGGAAGGTGGTTACACCTCCCTGTGACAGGATGCCTATTGTTGGGCCTCCTCCACTGCGAGTTTCCGTCAGCAGCAGGAGGGCAGCCCAGTGTCTGTGCCTGTGGCATCCATTTTGTGATGCCAGGGCTCTTTCAGGATTCTACCGTGATTCCACAGTAGGTACATGCCTATCCCTCTAGAAGGGTGGGATCATACTCCCACACCAGTTACTGGTGTGGGGGTATGATTCCAAGTTGTTTGACACCAAACACGACATGTTTTGATGCAGTCATTCCAAAGTGAGCATTTACAGCTGAGTTATAATGCACTTAAGTGTATATGGTTTAACCGCATCCACAAACAGCTATAGAGAATAGACTCGGAGAGCTGTAGAGGGGCCCTGCTCAGGCAGAGGCACCCCCTCACATGGAAACCAAGCACCCTGCCCTAAGAATTGATAGGGCCTTCCTTAGGGGTGACTGATAGGTTTATATGTGTGTGTAAGGTGAGATATAGGGAACCTATACCTCAGTGAGGAGTGCTAACACTACTTCACCCAGTCTGCAGTAGCAGGCCTGCGGTGTCAGATTTAGTCTGCTTCCCAGGGGTGGCATAATACATGCTTCAGTCCCTGGTAGGCCTGTGAAGTACCCATGCCCTTGGTACCTAAGGTACCATATACTAGGGGCTCATAAGGTACCACAGTATCCAATCACTAGTGCATCTAATATGCACTCCAAGTTGTTTAGAGAGAACAGAGAGGCTGGGGCCCTGATTAGCAGGTACCCAGGCAGACTAAAGCCAGAAACCAGTGTAAACATCAGAAAAAAAGTGGGGGCAACATATGTGCAGATCCTACTCTCCTACAGGGATGAAGTGCCAAGGAGGGGGGCCCAGCCCCTTTCTGACAGGCATAGACTGGCCCGTTTTGGTCCAGTCTTTGCCCAGGCACATGCTGCGAGTCCCATGCTGTGGGAGAAGGCTGGCGCTAATAAAGCGTGTACCCATCAGTCCCCTCCTATGCTCGGGTTGGCTGGTGGACGAAGTCCCAACCCAGCCAAGGCCTTTATCGCCAAAGCAGGGAAACCTGCTTCTGGTGTGTCCCCACCAGACCTCAGGATACCAAAGGTGGAAACCTGTCTTCTGCATTTCACCCTATCGTGTGATCCAAACAATTTTATCTCCCTCTGTTTAGTTCCCATATTCACACAACTTGAGTGCATGTATAAAGCACTGTAGTCTAATAAAGCTACTATAAACAAACTCATCTTGTAGAACTTAAGTTAATGATTATATCTGAGCTAATCAGGCTGGTTGGGGCATGCATCAGGAATGCCCATTATTAGACCTGCTCTTTGCTCTGGCAGGGGAGCAGTTAGCCAGTCGGCTAAGAGAATATTGCAGTGAGCTATCCGGCCGTCACATCGTGGATGCCCCATCACCTGGAGATTGGGCTCAGCTGAAGGGGTAAATAAAGAGACCTGCGGCAGCTCATGGTGCATTCCACATTATAACTACTGTGTGCATGTGCTGTGATGCCGGGGTCCTCCTAACCTGGCATGCAGCCCCACTGAGTACTTTTTTTTACATATGTTTTTATCAGAGCTGCATTTCCTTCCCAAACACAAGAGTACTAGTACTGGTATACATGGACTATATATTAGTATTTGCCAAGAATCCTGACTCCAATTTACTGCCTGCAATGAGGCAGGTAAAAGGTGCCTACAAGGGATTCACTTGAACACACTTAGTCTGATAATTCATTCAATGATACATCAAGGTTCCAGCCGGTAACCTATAGATAAAAAAAACACTATTTCAATATTAAATTTCTTCCCAAAGGATCAATAAATGATACTAATGCAAACGGGTGTGATTTCTTCATTGATCAAATTTATGTGATATGAATATAAAGGGTACAAAAAGATTGAAGCAATACGCAAAAATGTCCGTGGTTTACACAATGATTCAATGTTGTTAGTACCTCTGAATCATTTTTGCAAACATCTATTCCAAACCAAAAATACATAAACAAAAAAGTGAGTGTGAACAAAGCAGAAAACACTTCCAAGAATAAAACTAAACAATAAGGAAAAAGATGTAGTTGTCGATGTTTCGGTCTTATTGGTGTATACATCCGTCAGACCATCTTCAGGACGATGAAATGGGCTGTTGTGTGATCCTTATGAACATTCTATTAGGAATGTCCAATCGTGATTGAATAGATTAGATTAATAAAACTTCCTGGTCATTTATACGGAAGGAGAAGCTATTGAAGAGCTTGTAGAATTGATGTACTTCCCAACAAATGTTAAGGCTTGAATACAATCACCATAGTTAATTAAATGGCGAATTTGCTTGCAGAAGTCAAGCAAGAGACAGAATGAAACCCCTCCAGCACACTGCTGGCACTTCAGTCTAGTCTAATCTGAACTTGCTCAAAGCTGCTTTGTCTTGCTTAAAACCTTCAAGGAGTATCTGAGGTGACAGCTGCTGCTTGTGGAGAACTGACCTGTTGGATGTTGTGAAGAAAGCACTGTTAGGCCAGCAGGACCCACCATTCCACCCACCATCTGGGCTAGAATACTCTCTGAAGGTTTTAGGGAAAATAAGGCATCTTTCATGGCAAGTTCATATTATGGTCCCGGCTTTCTTGGGTGAACAAACACAGATTGGTTTGGTATTTATTTGTTGGCAGATGTTCAAGATGTGATGTCGGCTAGGGTGTTTATGGGCTTGGGAAATGAAAAATCTTCTTGGGTTGGGGATAATCTTCTGTGTTAATTCAAGAGCCCCCCCCTTGATTCCACTAAGAAACTGAGTGAAAAAAACTTCAAGAAACGTATTCACATTCAGTTCTTTGATTAAAAATAGTGATAATACCTACATTTTTACACCTTTTTGCTTATACTCCAATACCCCTATGTACATTGTTAAGCCGCAGTTTGATGACTTACATGGGCCAGGAAACAGCCTAGAGTACGCTGGAGTATTATAATGTATAATATGATAAAGGCGGATTTGCAGTTCCAGATTTTTGAAGATATTATGCCTATGCCACACAGTCCGACTTTGCCGCACACTGTTTTGCCCCAGATTGACATATGCTGAAGTCGGTGGCATATGGCATGGCCACTTATATTATATTATTATATACAGCCTTCCATTCATGAGCAGCTCCTTCTTGCCCCTGTGGCAAGGTGTGGTGGTTGGAGAGGTGCTGCTCATAGAGAAATAATGGCTCTAGGGTAATTTTTCTGGGACGGCACGTTTCTGGCGCATGACCAGCTCAGGGATACGCAGCTAGCAAAGGCATTGGACATACTGGCGTCCTTCAGACTGACACAAGCCATTCGCACAACCTATTCTTCCTTCCCAGATATATAACCTTGCTTCCAGCCATTCACAGTGTTATTAAAATTCCATAATATCAGATGCCGAGCCTCTAATTTATACCCCCTGTTCATGACAGCATGTGGTCCTGCAATACATCCAGCCCGTGGGGAATGGGAAGCCGACTGGGAGATGAGATGGGGGATGGAACCTGGCAGTAGTGTTGTGCACAGACAAAGGTAATCTTTAGGAACTACCAGTAGACACATCACCTCCTCCCCTTTCGCTAAAGGGCGCCCCTCCCTTGTTTGAAGCACGGATCTCGGAAGACACTGATACTCACTCTGAAATCCATCATCAGCTGCCTCTACAATGGAAGGGGATCTTCAAGGTGAAGTAATCTTAGATAACTGACTAGCGCTGAGATTTGGCTTCTGGGCACATGTAAGTACTATATATAACTGGGGGGGGGGGGTGTGGCCGGCTGCACAGCGGAATGGCCGCTTTCTGAGTGCGCTCCGCCGGCCAGGAGAAAATCCTTCAAAAATCCTACATTGTGGGGAGATCTTGGTCTGCCGGAACCTGCTGTATCCTGCGCTGATGTGATCGAGGCCCCAGCGCTGCCTTCCCAGTGCTTCACCGACGGGCCGGGCTGAGATAATTGCCGGGCTGGAGCCGAGCTGCGGCCTGACGTCGCCGAGCGGGCGGGGAAACTAAGCTAGCCTGTGGTCGCGGCCGCGGCGAGGACCTGGTGCCGGAGTGCTGGGATCCCGTGGCCTCTATACCTCAGCGGGGAAGGAGGAGTGTCCTTGGTGGATCGTCTGACCCTGCGGTGAGCCGGAGGTACGGGCGGCTGCGTCCATTCGAGGAGCTAGGGCGCGAGGACCTGGGAGGTGAGATCGGTGGCGCCTGGGGCTGCTGCGCGGCTCGGAGCCGGCCCGGCCATGCTGGGGATGCGGCTGCAGCGGATCGCTCTTTTGCGGTGGTGGCATCGTGGGGGCCAAGGAAGATTGTCGAGCTGCTGATGTGCCCCCCGCGCTGCTGCAGAGTACGGAGCTAAACGCTGGGAGGGCCATTGGGCCGCTTGTGCAGGCTGCCTTGCTTGCTTTGTGAGGCTGGGAGATGAGGTGGCTGGCCCCTGCTGCCAGTGTATATACTGCTCCAGAGGGAGCATTTGGAGGTGCTAACTGGTCCGTGCTGGGGCCCCATTCTGTGGATATCCAGGCGTGGGTGTGACAGGAGTACCTGGGAACAACGAGGTTGAGGACGTTGCTGGACACACTGGGGAGCTGCTAACCGCCGCTGCTGGCCCCGCCATCGCCGCGTGTGAGGAGCTGGTGGACCGGGGGAGCATCGCGTTACCCTGGGTGCGGCGCTGCCCTGTAGAGGTCATGAGACTTTGCTGCAGAGGCCTGACCCTGTTACCCTTGGTTGGTTGATTCTGTAGGTGGCCTGGCCGGCTTAGCGGTACGAAGTGGGAGCTGTGGTGGTACCTGACACTGCTGCGGCGGCTTGGTGGTAGCGCCGCGCTGCCGTGACACAGAGGACGAGCAATTGTGTGATTCACTGCTGGGCCGCTTCTGGGCTGGGTCTCCTGACTAGGCCTGCGGCACCGAGACAACCATGGGCAAGCACGACGCCAAACAACCGAAGTTGAACTTCGACAACAAGCGCGTCTCCCGCCACACCGAGGCGGAACACAACTCGCGGGAGGGGGGGTCCCAGGACTCGCAGGCGGAAGATCAGGGGGGAGACCTGAGATCCCTAATGTTAGAAATGAGATCTAGCCTGGGCAACATAGATTCCAAGCTGGATACCCTAACCGCGCAGTTGGACTCCGTCAAGTCGCAGGTGTCAACTCACGAGACTCGCCTGGATGCTCTGGAAGGCAGACACACGGAGTATCACGAATTCCAAGTTGAGACAAAGGAACAGCTACTCCACATGGATAATCTCCTGAGGGTCATCAGAGCTAAAAACGAGGATTTAGAGGCGAGGTCGCGACGCAGCAACCTTCGCATCACGGGGATTCCGGAGACAACGGCCATCTCAAAAATGGAGTCCTACGTAACAGAGTTGCTGCACGAGCTGTTCGATCCTCACCTCTCCCCAGTCTTTGTGGTGGAGCGAGCCCACAGGTCGCTGGGCCAACGACCTCCTGTGGGTGCCCTGCCCAGACCCATCATAACGAAACTCCTAAATTATCAGGATAGGGACCTTGTCCTCAGGAAGGCACGGGAGAAAGGCGCTATCACACACAAAGGAAATACCATCTCCTTCTACCCGGATTTCACCCCGGCGGCGCAGGCGGCGAGACGTGAGTTTCTTCAAGTAAAGCGGATGCTATTACAAGCACAGATCCCGTACTCGCTGTTGTACCCGGCGAAGCTAAAGGTGTCGATTGAAGGGCAGTCCCACTTTTTCACGGATGCGAAGTCTGCGTTAAAGTTTGCTAAACACGCCTGTGGGAAACAGAAGAAGGGGCATCGCGAGGTTGATGGGAGGGCGGAAGCCAACCTGAGTGACAATGACTAGCATGGACAGACCTGGCCCGCGCTCTGTCCGGTGGGCCCGTGCAGACTGGAGCCCTGTGCTCTGCCAAGAGAGGAACTGCCCGTTGTTTTACAGATCTAATCAGCATCATTTTAGATTATGAAGTGCATAGCAGGTTGTGTGTGGATAGACTCACCCGCAGTCCTCCCGGCCACCTTGCACGAAGCGAGGAAGTTCGCCAGTGCTGCCGCGCCCTCATGGGAAGGATCCCGATTGTTATGCTGTGGGTTGTATGTTTTGGTTACTTTAGGGGGGGTTTCCTACAACCTGTTTGGGGGGTTGGAGTGGGTGGGGGGAAGGGGGTAGGGTCCATGTTATTGTTTAATGCCAGTATTGGAGGTACGCTTTGGGCAAACTATATTGCAGTGGGTCGAATTATTGCACAGTGGGCATAGGCAAAACGCTTGGAAAAGAGAACCTAGCCTATGGTTGTTAGCACTCTAAATTGCCTTACTTGGAATGTCCGGGGGCTTAATGATGGCAGGAAAGCAAGACTGGTCCACGCATATCTGACACGTCATAACATAGACATCTGCATATTGCAGGAGACGCACCTGAATGTAACACCTTCACAGAGACTCCGCCATAATCGATGGGGCCATGTCTATTCATCGGTATTTTCTAACTATGCACGAGGGGTGGCCGTGCTGGTCAAGACGGGGCTGGATTGGAGGGAGAGGTATACACAGGGTGACCCTGAGGGTCGGTATGTTCTGGTGCAGGGGCTCCTATGTGGCGCTCTTGTGACTGTCGTGGCTGTATATGGTCCCAATGTTGATTCTCCTGATTTCTTCCGCACCATCTGGTCCAAGATTAGGGCTGCTGGCTGTTCGACTGTGATATGGGGTGGAGACTTCAACACTGTCCTAGATGATACGCTAGATAGGAGGGGAACTGCCCGTGCCTTGCACCCAGCGGCTAGCGCCGCACTGGGGACGATAGTGGCCGATGGGATCTTATTGACATCTGGCGCGACAGACACCCCCAGCTGAGGGAGGGCATGTGCATTTCTGATCACCACAACTCATGGTCCCGGCTGGATTACTGGCTGGTGTCCCGGGATGTCACCACCTGGTCTGTAGATGTTGCGCACATGCCCAGATCACTTTCGTATCACTCCCCGTGTGTGTTGCGATTGGCACTTCCCGGCGTGCCACAGAGGGGCTTTGCCTGGCGTCTTCCACATCACGCTCTATTAGACGAAGCCTTTAAAGAAGAAATTAGGTCTGACATCATCGAATACTTTGATCTGAACACGGGCTCGGTTGATACCGAGGCCTCTCTGTGGGAGGCTTTTCAAGTAGTAATTAGAGAAATGTATAGCTCGACAGGCGGGAGTCCTCAAGGCAATCAGGGGGACACTTGCCTCATTGGAGACCAGCATCAAGGCGCTGGAGGACGAATTCTATGCCACAGGGGACCCGAAAACAACTGGCTTGATTAAAGCTAAACTACTAGACTACTCTGAGGAGGCACAGCGGTAGCTCAAGTTCCTGGGGAAGTATGCAGAGGCCAGGAGGTATGGGGTAGGAGACAGACCGGGGCGAACGTTGGCCGGCATGACAAGGGCGCCCAGAGCTGCAACGTTTATCCACGAGATCCACACTGCGACTGGGGAGGTGCTTAGAGGTAGGGGGGAGATTTTGGCAGCCTTCTCTGCCTTCTACACTAATCTATACAAGGCTACACTGGATGGCTGCCCTGAGGGTATGCAATCATTTTTAGACTCAATCGCACTAGCCTGGTTCAATAATAACCATAGGAAATACATGGATCTTCCATACACCGCTGCTGATGTTGCGCAGGTTATAAAAAGTTTACCCCTCGACAAGGCCCCCGGCCCCGATGGTCTGACCACAGCTTTTTACAAAGCTTACGCTGACGAACTGGCGCCAAGGCTGCTGGAGGTATATGGGGAAGCCCTGGAAACGGGAGTGTTACCTAGTTCCTAGAAGCTATAATAATTACGCTAATAAAGCCAGGGAAACCAGACTCCCAGTTGGATTCGTATAGGCCACTTTCGTTGATCAATGTAGATGTCAAAATATACGCGAAATTGATTGCTAATCGATTGCACCCACTCCCCTGACCCTCCCAGAGGAGTGGTCATAGAGCTAGTCCCTCCCTTTCCTTTAGAATAAGATATCCCTGGACGACGCTCTACAAGAAGATGCCTGGCCCTTCGACGTTCCACTACCTTTGGAAGACGGAAGAATCTTTCCCGCCGGAGTCCGAAGTCCCTGCAGCCCCGGAAGTGGATTTCCTGACTTCTCGACGGCCATTGTGAGTCCCCAGCAGAGCTGAGGCGAGTGGACCCCACGAGTGACGAGGAACAGCAATACCTGGGTACCATGCACTATTGTCGAGTGCAACTCCTTCACGACGTTCTACGAACTTGTGCATTGAACCACGTGTGGTCAAAGCCGCCAGCAGGATTTCCCACGAAAATCAGAGGCCTACCTCGTCCCGAGTGACCGTGGGCTCCTGTGAAGCGAATCCTCACAAGGCGTCTTCGCGATCCCTTGCTGGTTGGCTTGTGGGTCCCCTGAAGACTTTCTCATCAAACCAAAGGGCTCCTCTGGTTGCTCCAGGCCTGCCCTGACTTACCCTCGCTGGGTGAGTCCCTCAGACCTTGCTGGTCTGCACCGCTGACTTTCTTCACACGAGACTTGCTGTTGCCAAGGCTTGTTGGCTCCAATCCGGTTGCCGACACCTCAGTAAGCTGCAGACTTCGTGTGCACTCCGAATCCAGCTCCTGGCCGTCGTCGACGCCTCCTGGACCTCGTGGCTGAAAAATCAAAACACGCTTGATCACCTGAAATCACCCGACTTCCGTGGTCATCCATCTTCCTGGCCCCAGGTCACTGGCAAGTAACTGTGAACACTGTCCCTTCTGCTTTCAGGTCTTCTTCATCTTGAATCCAGCCTTGGATTCCACCGGACACTTCTCCAGTCTTCACAAGCAGCAAAACTTCTTCGGCTTCCAAGAGACACCAAAAGACACTTATGCACCCGGCTTCCCTGGGTGAGGTAACTCGTGCACTCCGGTGCTCCTGTGGGTGTTGGCCCTCAAACTACTTACCTTGTAAGTGGCTTGCTTGTAGACTCTCTAAAAGTACCCTTAAACTTTAAAAATCCAACCGCGACTTGCTCCATTGAAATTAATAGGGAACCCGCGGTTGTGTTCTCACACTGCACGCGTCTCCCGTGGGTCTTTTACTTACCTGCCTTGGGTGGATTAGTGAAGCCCCAGCGATTCGACAGGCCCTGGGCCTTGTCCCCTTGCAAGTCGACTTTCCTAAACCTCTTCATTTGGTAATTCAAGAGATTATAAGGTAAAACAAGCTGCTTTACATTCCTCTGAGACTTAGCCTGAAGGCTGCTCTCCACAGCCACCACTAGGATAGCTTTCTTTAAAAGGTTGCCTTAAACCTATCTACCATAAGAGTCGAATTGGACTGGTGCAAGGTGGCCACTATAACTAGTGACCAGCATATGCCAGGCCAACTTCTCACAATAGGTAAGGAGGGTCAGGCATTTCATCATTTTGGTATTCACCAAAAAGACCTTTTCATTGTTATCAGTGCAATGGTACCTGGATTTTCGTTGTTACCGGCTCCCCATTACTGTATTCCGTCATTATTCTATTTTATTTTAATTGATTCAAAGTGCAAAGCACTCAAACCAACTAAACAGTCTGAACATGTTTCGGCATTCCATGTTAAATATGAGGGTGTAGAGTCAGCTGAAAACAGTGTAAGCAGTCTTTCCCACCAGAAGACTGAGAAACAGTGAATGACTTGACTGATGTCCATGGGGATCATGGAAACCACTGAGTGTCTGTGGTATTTCTATAGCGCAAACCTAGCCAAAAACTAATGCTCATCGTAAAGTGGTTGGACACCTCCCCAGGGGGAAAAAGCACTATATAAATGGAATTACAATATTATACAATACAGGGTCCAAGGCAAGCATTAAGTCAAGAAGTGACAGGAGAGTCTGCTAGTTTGTGGACTGTTAATGAATTGTGATACATTGGTCTTTAAAGAAGAGCATCTACAACTCTTTGAAATGCCTGCTGCCTTTTGTTCTGTTTTACTCCTCTAAATCTGCAGCTTGATAGTATCCTGGCTGTGTGTGTGTGCTGCAAACCACTGAAGATGGTGAGCTTGTCCACAAGATAAGCAGGGGTCCTAGTCGTGATGGCTTGCAAATGATGCAGCTGGTTTTGAAGATGGTGAGGGCCAGCAAGGAGAGCCAATGTAGTTCCCACAGGATGGGGTGATGTGATCATACTTCTTCAGAGCATAGATGAGTAGTGCTGTGGTGTGTAGGAAGCCCTTAAGGGTTGCCGGTGTGGATTTTGAGAAGCCATGGAGTCAGGTGTTCTCACCATCATGATGCTCTTAGTTTGAAAATATCACCCATATCAGCAGTGATACTATATTTACAATTCTATTACATATTGTTGTGATAGAGTATGTTAGTACAATTTGTGCAGGTAAAATGAATCATAACCACAACACTCAGAAGGTGATAGCTCACGGAATAAAAAAAGAGGACGTGCATCTGGGTAACGAGGGGGATTGTGCCATATGGTGAACCTAAATACTCTTGATAAACACAAGGTTGTCCATAGAACCTTCACTTACCTTCTTGCTGGGAAAATGCACTGATATTCTAGTTAAAAGAAACATTTTCTCTGCCTCTCAGTGGATCTGGGGTCCTGTCTAACTACCAAATTTGGTGAACATGGAGTAATACATCCATTATCCCTGTGCAACTGCCATGGGCCGATATCCTGGTTTAAGCTGATTATTGCAGCTTAGTTTACTGCCTCCATTTGATGACGCCACACTGTACTATCAGACTACTGGCAAAAATGTCAAATTTCAAGCCTTTCAGTACTGAACTGTAAACAGCAATGTTCTGTTGGGACGGAGACATAAAAATCCATAGTGGCATATTGGTGACTTGCCTGTTGGGGCACCTCTTGAAATTAATACATACAGATCAGTGCGGGTTTGACCTGAAATGGAATACCCCTTATAATTTGCAGCGCCTTTTGCATGTTTATAATGCTTCACACCTGTTTGGGGAAGCCTATGCCATAGCATTTCTAGATATCGAATAAGCATTCAACTTGGTGGACTGGGGCTACCTCTGGCTGGTGCTCGAAAAAGTTGGGATTGGTCCCAAATACATACAGTGGTTTAAAATACTGTATACTGTATATGGGCCAGAGTGCTCAAGTGCAGATGGGCAGGATGGTTTCAGACAGTTTCCAGTTGTACTTAGGGCACTCGGCAGGGGCGCCCACTTTTGCCACTGCTGTTTGCTCTGCCAACGGATCCGATGGTGGGTGTGTTGCGTCTAGCGCTTGGCCCCTGGCGAATCACGGTGAGGGAGATCATTCATGTGGTTTCCCTATATGCTGATGATCGTCTGGTCTACCTGGGACAACCAGAGAATTCAGTACCCGTATTACTGAACCTAATGTGCAAATTCGGGGAGGTCTCAGGACTCTATGTCAATCGAAGAAAGTCTAGTCTTTTCCCACTGGGTGCACTGGTAGGAGCCATGACAGAAGGGCTACCAGACGTGGGTCTCCCCTGTGAGACCGACAACGTGAGATACTCGGGGATGAACGTTGCCCACACAGAAGAGGTGTGTTTAGACCTTAACGTGGGCAGGGTGGTGGAAGGGGTGCGGCTGGTTCTGGAGGGACCTACCCCTGTCCTTAATATGCAGAATTGCACTGGTCAAAATGGTTGCGCTGCCTCATTGCCTGTACTCCTTGCAAGGCACATTTTACGAGATTCCCCGCCGTTACTTCACTGAAATAGATAGTCTTATCATGGACTATGGGCGAATAAGCAGAAGCGTGTTGGGCTGGCTATGCTCAAGTGGACATGGGTAACGGGGGGCATAGAAGTCCCAAATATGGACATGTACCACATGGTGGTGCACTTACAGCATGCCATCCACTGGCTGGACCCAGAAGATAACTGGGAAAAGGGCTACTACGAGGCTCCTTTTGTGTAACATCACTGCCGGTCCTGTTGATGGGGGGAGCAAGGGTGCCACTGGACCCAACATATGTCAAGTGTGTTGGTTCTGGTAAATGGCAGTTAGGAGAGTGATACACCAAGCCCCACATGCACCAGATATGTCTCTATGGTCTCTGCAACCGTTTGTTATGATAACTGGGGCTATGTCGCTTCATAAATGGAAGGACAGAGGCTGCTACACATTAGGTGACCTATACCCCGAAAATAAGTTTATGATGAGAGAGAATGCTATCATTTAATTGAGCTGGGGACTGGCCAATACCTGCAATATGCGAAGATTACTGCCACGGTGTGAGAGTTGTGGCTGTGCTGCCGGGAGGTGCCACCGCACTCCCAGGCTTTGACAATGCTCCTGGCCATTGCAGGGGAGCGATGATTGATATCCAATGTATAGCGACCATTGAGAGATGACCTCCCAGTGCCATCACTCTAGATACATGAAAAATGAGACGAGGTGGTTAAGGAGCCCATGACTGCCAGAGACGGAACGAGTGCATGAAGGGGTGAGGTCGGACGGTTAATTCTAACACCTGTTTCAAACTGATACTATACAACAATGTACCTATCTTTCCCCCAAAACAATGCACATTATATATGGCACCCATGTGGCTTGCTGAACCTAATGTGGGGAACCTGAGGCGAACCTTCTACATATTGTCTGGTCCTGTCCTTCACTGGCACCTTACTGGCGGGAGGTGATAGAGCAATTAAACAGGGACACTTGCTGGGTAGTCAAACCCACACATATGCAGATACTGTTAGGCCTGTTCCCATCCCCTGAAAACAAGAAACTTAGCAGGAAATTCATATTGCTCGACCTGTGTACGTTTTTGCAGCATACAATGGCCACAGACTTGCTATAGTGAGTTTCTATGTTGCTTTATTCCAGGTTCAACACAGAAAGTAATTAAGAAAAGTCCTTCTTTTTTTCATCTTCCTGGGGGACTGGCATCAGGGTTCACCACAGAGGCCAGCAGTATCTCTCCTCAGAACAAGTAAAGGAGGAGAGAAAAAAAAGCAAAGGAACAGGTCAGTGTTGTATTCATGATCAACTGTGTCAGGGGAAGGGAGTGTGGGAGGAACACCGCTTCTATTATAAAACGAGGAAAAGAAGATAGTTCCTTTACCTGAGAAAGAAAAATAATTGCTCTAATTTGCTTTTATCGGGACGAGAATCATTGCGAGTGTTCTTTGTAGTGAGCAACCCTTTAATTATGGTGACGGGTATTTCCTCCTCTCGAGGAAGGTCCGTTTCCTCTGTACACCTCCTGCCTCCTCCCCAGAGCTGGGCACGCATCTGTGCAAGCCACGCACCTCCTGGAATGTGGTTAGCACTGGGTGGGAACATTGGCCTCCTGGCGTCCCTCCGGTCCTCGCTGGTCTTTCGTCCTTGATCCATGATTCCCACTCTGGTTTATCGGCTACGGTGAAGTAATTCCATCGGGGTCGGGTGCTCGTCTTCCTTGGCGTACTCCTTTGGGAGGGAGGGGGATAAGCCAAACCAAGACCAATTGTTGTGTGTGTAAAAGGCAACTTTAATGAAACAGGTGCATATCACGATGATCAACACTGGCAACTGCCTTACAAAACGAAAACCTCACTATACATAAAATAACTGATCCCCTGTTCCCCCCACCCGTACGATCCCCACATCAAATCTCCCACCCTGCCGATAACAATAATAACATTACATAACAAGCATATTACAATATATTGCATTTACAAATCCTGCCCTCCAATGACCCAAACCCCTACCTGCCTTTGTGCAACTGTAACTACCAAACATCTAGTCTAAACTTAGCCTAACTGCCTACCCTTTCCCTGCCCCTGCTCACAAACTTCCAACACTTAACTAAAAACTTCTGCCAATCTTGGCCAACTTTTAACAACCCCGCCTGCACCTGTTCCAAGTGACAAATATACAATTGGCAAAACTCCTTTGCTCCTGTCTCCACAAACCTGGCCTTGAAAGAAAAACACTGACCCAAAATAAGCTAACCCCAAAAAACCAAAATATAGGGTGGGAGGGAGGAAAAAACGCTAACTACCACTACTACGCTCCCAGCCACCAGGTCACCAAACCTAAAATGGTGGCTGGGAGCCCGCTAAACCCCCAAATATACCACTTGGGCTACAAATACAAGTTGGGCTACAATTGGAGTATTCCCAATGCAGCCCATCTGAAGCCTGGAGGGACACCCCTTTTCCCACGCCCCTCTGATCCGTTTTAGCTTTTCGCAGCCATATGCAAACTCTATCATGACTTGGTACCACATCACCCCATTCAATCCCTCCCCCCAACTTTTGGCCCAACAACTCCGACACTCGAAACGCCCCCAAAAACATCCAGACCATCATCTTGGAAAAAAGGCATGACTCATAACCGTTTGCACATAACCCTGGCAATACCTGTATTACCCTGCCCAGCAAAGTCCATGACAGAGGGTTCCTCGCCCTACCTATCCGGCCTTGCTCCAGAGCCCACCCCTCCAACATCTGCAAGCCGATTTCCCCTGTGGATCGAGTATAACCCATAACAGTTTACCTACAAATACAATTCCTGCTAGCTTACACGCAATCGTCACCCTAGAAAGCCCTTTGTCATTCACATCCAGAATGAATTGTATCACATCTTCCATTCTACGCTCTACCGTGGACCGCTGCTGAGCTACAGAGAGCAAAAATTCGTCCCAAGCTAGCCTGTAAGCCATCCTCGTAGATTGTGCCAGGGACCTTAAAACCAGTTGTAACATCCTTTGTTGCCTACATACCACAACTGCTGTGGCATGGGGGTCTGCGTCCTGTCTGCGCCCTTGGCTAGCCCACAGAATCTCCCCCACTGTGAACGAGACAAAGCATCCGCTATGTCATTGTCCATGCCTGGCACATACATCACTCTAAAAGCTATATCATTACGTAATCGCTGTCATCCGGCATTTAGCTTGCCGCGCGGTATCTGACTCCCGCTTGGATCTATTACGGGCACAAGTTGAAGAGGATTTACTCGTTCTGTGGCCCCATGAAATCGCCATTATTTTAATCGGCCTTGGAAGCCTCTGTTGCTGAATTGAATTTACAGCAATATCCAATTTGTTTGAGATATTAATTGCTCATTTGGGATGCTCAGTAAATTTTATGTCCTGGCGATGACCGTGGATTAATGCCACCGTCGACGCTATTGTGGCCGCAACTTTTGGAGGACAAATTTTTTGTTTGTTGGAGTTTTACGCAAAGTTTTGAAACTCCGCTTTTTATGTAATCATCTCCTTGTCTGCCACTTGTCTGGTTATGTATATGTTTTTATATGTTATGTGTACCAGCTTACAACACTGAGCCCTGTTGATATGTCTCACTCCCGCGGACAATTGCACATGATGGTGTGGAGGTCTCTGCCCTGCAAGTGCCCTGCCCAGTTGTCTGCAAAACGTCCTCCATACTCTCACTACCCTGCAAGCAAAGTTGAGATGATCCAGCAACACCTGAATCTCCCTTACTGTGACTTTGCCCTTTGCCAACATTGCCGCCAGCAGCCCCAACATTTGCTGCTTTTTATCTTCTGGTAGGCGTGCCTCCATCAATTGAGAATCCAACTCAATACCCAAAATGGAAAGAGCCGTGCAGGGCCCCATTGGCTTTTCCGGCGCCAAAGGCACCCCATGTTCCCTCATGACCTCTTTGAAGCTGTCCAAAGCTGCTTGGCAGTCTGTGGAGTCTGAGGTGCCCACAAAGAAAAAGTAATATAGGTAATGTGTTACCAGCTGGTGACCCGCCCGCTTTGAAAATAACCACTGAAGAAACATGCTAAAGCACTCAAATAATGCGCATGACATAGAGCAGCCCATCGGTAATGCTTTGACCACGTACCATTTTCCATTGAAATGGATGCCCAGGAGATGCCAATCATCCGGGTGGACTGAAAGCAAACGGAAAACTGATTTAATGTCGCATTTTGCCATCATCGCCATTGCACCCGCGGTCACTACCAGTGACATGGCCACGTCAACCGACGAATAAGAAACAGTAGCCTCCCTTTCATCAATGAAATCATTCACAGAGCCCCCTTCTGGGCACGACAAATGCTGAATTAAATGGAATTGCCTCTGTTCCTTTTTGGGCACCACTCCTATGGGAGACACAATCAAATTTTCCAAAGGTCAATCCTCAAATGGGCCCGCCATGCTGCCCTCGCACACCTCTTTGTCCAAATTTTCCTGCACTATCTCAGGGTGTTACTTTGCAGATTGTAAATTGTCTGCCCACTTTCTCTTCCTAGGTCGCCTTACCCTAGTCTAAAGCCCTCTTGAAACCCTGCCTGCAAGATTTTTGCAGCCTTTTGGTTACCGTAACCCTGTAAGGCTGCCGCTAATTTATCTGCCCTAACCGGTATACGAGCCCTTTGGCCCAGTACCCTTAGCCCCCTGCCCTCCTGCGAAGGGCTGCTTCTGCTGTCCGCCCGTGTTAAACGTCCCTTGCTGCCACTGCTGACCCCCCTGTTGCTGCCCCTGCCTTCCCCCGAAGCAATTAACCAAGGCGTGTCTGCCTCCACATTTTGAGCAGTCATGCCGAAATCTATAGACCTCCCGGGTGCACATTCCCTTATTAAAATCCCAGCAGGCCCCCCCTGATCCTGTCTGCCCTCTGCCTGTACTGCCCACCCCTCCATGGGTGGGTCGCCCCTGAAAGAGCCAATACACAAGCGGTAGCCCGCTGGATGTGAAAATAGTCTTCCCTGCCCGGGACACCCCCATCGTATGCTGCCACAAATCTGTGTCTAATTCCCCCCATTTTGCCTCAGTGTCTCATGCCATGCGTGCCCTAAATTCTTCATTGTATTGAGCCCATGCGTATCCACCCCCAGTGATCTGTGCCTTCCGGATCACATCCATGTACTTAAAATGCGCCACGCACCTCTCTGGGTACGCTTGCATATATCAAAAAGGCCGCTGTCTAGTTCTCAATTGTGAGAGGCACTCTCGGCCACTTGGCCAATTTGTACTCCTCCTCCTTCGATCCCTCTTTTGTGCGCACTTCCTTGTGTAGTAGTTTGAGCATCTCGACATACTCGCCTTTCCATATCCGCTCCTTAGTGGCCAACATTAAGTGTGCGCCCAGAGGTTTGGTTACCCCCATATAAGGCAGTCTTTTTATTTTTAACTCCTTTCTCTCTAGTTTGTCGTCTGCCTCGACCTGCGTTGCCCTTCGTCTTAATATCTTCCCCTGCGCTTACTGACGCCTTACCTGCGTCATCTGTGCCCACTCCCACATCCAAAACATACTTGCCTCTTCGTAGCTTCCCCCCTCCTCCCCCACCCCTTCCCCCTCCGATCCCCACTGATACCATTATTGGCCTCAATCCTCCATCCCGCCTTCTACCTGGCTCTAAGGAGGGTGCCCGTCGTACTGCAGTCCGCCTTGCCAAGTGAGCCGTATGTTCCTCCAACCTCGATGTCCGACCCGTAGGCTCTGCCGGGCATCGTGACACCTGCAACATACTAGAAAAAACATTACTCGGCCCCCTGCACCCCTATCCTCATTTTCACGTAACTCGCCCTCTTCCAGGCTGTCCTCATCATAATCTAACTCCTTGGGGTCCACGTGTCCCCATATCATCTCAGCCGGAGGTGCTGACTGCACTCTCCTAAACCCACTAATAGACTTTCCGCCAGCGCTCCTGTGTCCTCGATGCCCCGTGAACCGCTGAGGCCCATCGGGTGTTGGGGCCAGTGAGACCACTCGGGCCTACTTGTCCCAGCCGTGCCGTGATCCCACGCCTGTACTGGGCATGTCTTGCGAGGCTCTACACTCCCTTCACCTCGGGGCCTTTGAGCCACTCCCAGCTCTGCAAAGTCTGGCGCCCGCTGTTGCACCACTGCCTGAAATAAAAAGGAATAGTCTGGTGTGCTGGGCCTACCTTCCCTGTCTCTCCCTTCCCAACTCCTCTTACTACCCATCCCTAGAGTACAAGCCGCCCACGCATGCCCCACTTTGCTAAGATCCACAGCTTCCCCCTCCATCGCCCTGTTCGTCCTCCTCGTCACTCCACTTCAAACCTGCCGTGCCCCCAGCACTAGCCCAACTGGGCCCAGCCCCAGACCCAAAGGATTCCCCCCCCAAACCCCACTCTTCCCCTCCGCTGGCCCCCACCCCCTTTGCCCAAGCCCCTTCGCCACCAAACCCACCGACCCATCTTGCGACATGTATGCATCCATCTGGCCCACCCTATCTAAACCTCGGCACCTCCTCATTCCAGGAGGTGAAAATATCCAGGCCCTCCAAGTCCCGGCCACCCCCGTCAGACTCCAGCTCATCAGGTAAACAATCCCCCTCCTCCTCTAATACCCAGGTACCACCCCCGCCACCCCCAACCTCTGCCACCCCTGGGAAAACCTGTATGTCCCCCCAGACCCCAACCCATCTCCTTCCTCCCCACTGGCCCAGTAGGGGTGGGCTGGGCCAACAGCTCCATGCCCTCCCTGTACCTGATATTAGTGGCCCCCTAATGCCTGAATGCCCACCCAAACCTGGAGCTTCCCCAGACTGCAAGCCTCCATCTGAAGGGGCAGCCATGCCTGCCACCCCCTTCTTGCTCCTTTTCCCGCCCTCCTTTCCCTTCACCACTCTTGCAGTCCCAGGGGCTTCCCTCCCGCCCTTCCCCGCGGCCTACTGCCGCCCGGGGAGCCATGCGGCGAAACATTCCTCCGGCGGACCCCGCCCCCTTGACTCCCCACGGAAGCCTCTACCATAGCGGGAGGCTCAGCTCATTGCGCACAAGCGGGGCTGCTCTCCGAACATAGGAGCGGCCCCGGACCTTGGGAGACCCGACCGGGGAGACGCGCGACGTGCTCCCCTGCCAGGCCCCATCCCCCCATCTCTCAGCCCCAGCCTTCAAATTCCCACTGGGCCGCGGCGAGAGACGACCAAAGGGGTCCCAGTTTCACCATATGTGTGGCCCCTGTCGCTGTCAAGTCTTTATTCCAAACTCCCGGGATCGGTGCGTTGCTCAAATGGGTCCACCTCTCAATCGCTCCACCCTCTGATGCTATAACAGTGCAGAGTGTAGGAATGATTAAGCGAGGGAAGGAAAGGATGGGGACAGCAGGAGGGAGACCTACAAAACAAGATAAAACTCAATTACCATCCTATTCTACGTCTAATAGTTCAAAACCAAGAACCCACAACATACACTTGAGCAATAACTACCTGTAAAGGAAAATAACATGTGCGTTTTCATAAACAAGCTCTTGATGAAGGTGCCTCCTGTAAGCAGACTTTTACTATGCAATATAAGGAGACAAAATGGTTCAGGTGAGTTGTTAACACACACTAACCGTAATCACTTACACACACACACTCACACCTGCTAGTGCATACACTGTACCCACCACTTGGAAAGTATCTACTTGCATCGCAGAGGGGGGTTGAACCTACTTCACACCACAGCCCCTGCTAGAAGAGAGAAGGCGCACAAGAACTTATACAGTAGTTGATAGCAATATTCATAACAAATAGAACAAGTGAAAACTGGCATTATCATCATACAGAGCTTTCCTGTAAAACCCAAATCAACAAAGTCTCTTCCTCCTGCTTTGGAAAACTACGAATGATAAAAAAAAATCATCCCTTTTTTGCCTCATGAGTCCCGTAGAACAGTAGTCCATGCTCTAATAACTTCTCATTTAGACTACGCAAAGAGTCTGTACCTCGGGGCTCCAGAGTTCCTTATTAATCGTTTGCAGATGGTGCAGAATTCGGCGGCCAGGCTGATTTATAACATCCCTTATCGCCATTCAATTTCACCGTACTTGGCCAAACTGCACTGGTTACCAGTGAACTACCGCATTCAATTTAAAGCCCTAGTTCTTACCTTCAGAGCTCTTAATGGCCGAGGTCCTGCATACTTAATGCATAGACTCAGGCTGACTCAGGCGACACGGAACCTGAGATCTAATCATCTTCGCCTCATGTTCTGCCCTCGATACCATCTGGCACGCATGGGAGGCAGGGCTTTTGCCGTGGCCACCTCTAGACTGTGGAACCGATTACCGATGGAACTCAGATTTGCGACATCTGAGCCTCTATTTCGAAGAAAATTAAAGACCTGGTTTTTCTCCTGCTTTTAGCTACATTGTTCATTCTCAGCTTGTCCTCTTTTACCGTCACATTCTCTTGTTGTCAGCGCCGGGACACCCCCGTTAGGGGTAGCTGAGCACTTTACAAATTTCTAAAATAAAATATTAAATTCTAAAATAAATGCCCAGCGCTTCATTTGGTTGCAACAGCCCATCTGAATATACTAAGTACTCCTCTGTTGATGCAGCACAGAGAAATTGACATGAAAGTTTCATCCATACACATGACACAGCCTTTCGTAATATATGTTCAACGTCACTGAATCATGCCCAAGTTGGAGGGAGCGCGTCCCACCTCCGTAATTTAGAAACAAAGTTGTGCCCTTGCTCCTAGCGTCAATAAATGCCTTTAGTAGCAGAAGCAACGTTAGGCGCTGACTTCAACATCCATGAAAGCCTTAATTATCCGAATCAAGGATTGAGCGTTTGCACCCATGCCGGTAATTGCCCCCGTAATGTTCGGAACGTTTAGCTTTCCCTACTCGCTACAGGCAGTGACCATGTCACCCTTACCGCCCTTCATTTGGAGTCCACTGCTTTAGGATTCTCTTGTGGGTGTTCCAGCAGCGCTTCCGCGATGTTCTAAATTCGCAGCACTGATCGCTGCCACCGCCCTTCCTTAAGAATGCTGGGTAATGCGTCATTACCCAGCGCGCGCGCCTACCCAGAAACGCTCCTGGGAAATGTAGTTTTTTACGGGCGATAAGCCCGTGCGTACTCCGCGCCCGTGCAAAGTCACGCCATAGCCGGAATATATGACAGTCACTCACCTGACCCTTCTTAGCCCTCTTGGGGGGCGAGCAAGCTGCGACGGCGGAGCCACCCCCACCGACGCATGCCTCGCAGGACATGCGCTCCCCGAGGCCTCTGGCAATAGGAAATCAAGCCGGCCGGCCTCACTCTGAAGATGCACCGCCTCCAAAACGCGGTAATCCTCAGTTGCCATCTCGAAAATCCTTGCCTACTATTATAATGCCAACTCACTACCAAAACGTTATACAGCAAAAAAACGCTAACTACCACTACTACGCTTTCAGCCACCAGGTCACCAAACCTAAAATGGTGGCTGGGAGCGCGCTAAACCCCCGAATATACCACTTGGGCTACAAATACAAGTTGGGCTACAATTGAGCTATTCCCAATGCAGCCCAACCAACAAAATGGCCGCTATCCGGCTCGCCCCTCCCTCTCCCAATCTGCCTGGGGGCAGACCTTACCGGGCTCTGCTGCCCCCCAAACCCCCCTTTTTACCACATCTATGGCTTCCTCTGGGTCTGTTGCTCCTTCCTGTCCAGGTCTCTCTTCCCGAGATTCTAGTTCCATACAGGTATGTTGGGGAGGGGGCGGACGTTTGTGTCATAGGTCACATAGCCGGGAAGTAGTGAAGATTTAAAAGGACCATAACTTTCGTATTCGTCATAGGCCTGATTACCACATGACTAATATTGGTCATGCACTTGCTTATCTCTGAAGGTAGGCTGAAAATAAAGAAGAGGTTCGGGCAAATAAGGAATAGACCATTCCTCTTTCATGTCATCTGGGGTGGTTGGTTGTGACACATGACAGCTTGCTGTTGACAAAATACTACATAGCTATAAAATGGGTGGTACTGATGCCCCGAGTTTCGGGACTGGTTCAGGGACATTTCCAAGTGGTCAGTGGCAGATGAAGTACACATGAAACATACAAGGAGGGACAAACAAGTTAAGGATGACCTGCGGGCGTAGGTAGCCATGCTGGCTGATCTGAGGGGCCCTACAGATGCCAGACCGCCATGAAGTACTCCGGGGTGGTGCAAGTATGGATAATGGAATATACAGGACTAAGGGCTGACTCTGGTGGTTTGAGGTCCAACTGAAGCCCATCCTTGTGTGCCTGGCAAGGGTGAGTGTGAGGGTCCAGTGGTGGGGCCAGCCTGCTTAGCGAAGAGGAATGGAATGGGAGCAGTGCGGCTCTCAAGAGATAACTGTTTCTGATTGCCACTTGTGAATAGTGTCAAGGGCAGAAGGATTGGAAAGGGGGTGTTGGGGAAATCTTTTGGTTAATAGCAGGACATAACACAGATTGAGAGAACCTGGTATGATATGTATGCACCAATGTGTGATATGTCCTTACAAACTTTAATAATTAATATATTAAAAAAACATTTCTGTTGGGATGGAAATGTCTACTGCATGGTAAATGAGTATGTGCAGAGGCCTAGGTCTGTCCATGACAATGAGATATCCGAGAACTATCCTGTAACCTTGAGAAGTACAGCAAGTGTGTCATCACAGTAGGAAGTAGACTACTGTCCATGTCTAGGATGTGTCACAATAAGTGATAGTGACAGCGCACCATGCCCTTTAAATTTATACTGTCACAAGACCTTTTTCCTGTGTCAGTGTGAGTGTGGTCTACTGACCCAACTTGTGTAAAGTTTGGCTCGGATGTCAAACTGACAAAACGTGTGTGTGTGCGTCTGTTAAGTGTGTGTGAGTGTGTGTGTGTAGTGCATGTGTAGCACATGCATAGTCATAGGAGTCAATAGGATCCATTTTGGATGCCTCTGGTTTCCATGGCCCAGATGGAGGATGAGAATAGGTTCTCCCAGACAATTAAACTGTTTTGCCTGCATTCCTGTGGCTGGAAATTGGAGACCCTGAGATTGAAGTGAGAAGGATGGAGACATGGATGCCTTTAGAAATTAATTGAGGACTTTGTTAGCAAAGGATTGCTGATTAGTTCTTACCGAGCATTGATATTTGGTGGATGGTATGAGAAAAGAGTATGACTGTAGTTTCTGTCTGCCTGAACAGGTACCATACCAATGAGCATCTGAAATCTCTGGCCGACCCTGACAATGTTAGCAGGTAACAGGGCCTCACATGAGACATTAAAGCTGCTGGGCAGAACACGTTCTACAGCAGGAACAGTGGCTGTTGCCTAAAAAATCCATTTAAGTTGGGAGCAAATTCTTGAACTTAACATCTCCGAGTGAGCAGAGTCTTAATGAACTGCACCTGTGCTTGATTTTTGCCTATGATTAGAATCAACGCGCTATAGACACTATACCAACTCGTAGAACAGGCATAGGGCACCATAGAAGGTGAGTTGTTTTCACAGTCATTATAGTTGCAATCATAATCTTGCCCCAGAACTCCACTGAATTGTATGGTATCATGTTTTGTGATAGTATAAAGTTAGTTAGTATTATGAAAGACAAATACCGGGCTGAACAACGTAAATTTTGAGTCTGTTGGTTGACAGTTCTACCTCCCCCTCACACTACCTCCTTGAAAATCCTCTCTGACCGCTCGCTCTTACTACCTTGAGAATCACGTGAAGAAAAGGTTGTACTTGGTCCAGTTTGCAGAACCATAGTAGAATGGATCCCAGGACACCAGTGCCAAACTGCCTCAACCCCCACAGTTGAAGCCCGGTAGCCCCCGTCTGCTCTGTGGCAATCGAATAGGATGTGACATTACCTGGAAGCTTTTGGCATTTGAAACATGATTTAAAGTATTTCAGGGCACATCTCTGATTTTCTATTACCGCGTGTTTCCATGATTTGGCTTCATTGGTGCTGTAACAGAAAGTCTGTGCTTCGCTTTGATGGCAGAATTCAGTAGGTGAACATGGCATGTGTGCTGGTATTACAGCTTTGCATTTGAGTAGTGCATAGCTATGGAAAATTGATTTCACTGTGAAACTGGCAGAAGGTCCCTAATGTACATAATGTATTCATCCCAGAATGCAGCTGTACGGTCTAAACTTCAAATGACAAAAAAACATGACTTTCTTCTAATGTTGGCAAGTGTACCCATTTTAAATATGCTTGGGGCTTGCTGTTCTTTTAAATGTGATAATCCACATGTCCTGCTTTGGGTCTATGGAGTAAATGAGGATAAATGTCAAGTGGGTGCGGGGGAGGTAAAGGTGAGGAAGGATGAAGTGTGCAGAGTGATCATGGGTAACGGCTAATTTGCATTAAACAACAAAGTGGCTTTTCTCCATCTTCATACACAGCATAGTAGGAGTGGGCGAACCAGCAAACTATCAGATAGAGCCAAGCCAAGTGTCTGATGTGGCACTAAGAGGCTGAGCCAAGAAAATATTTTGCATGTAAATCATGTAACAAACATCAAGTAAAATACGATAAATTCTGTTCAACATTTAAAATAGTTTATTTCTTTAACATGAGAAAGCGTTTCACTTTTTGTACATTAGATTAAGGGGCAGATGTACGACCATTTGTTGAGATTGCAAACGGGAATTCGGCCCGTTTGCGACTGCAAAATAGGTCAGCCCCTTGTATAAACCTTATATTGCGAGTCGCTAACCAAAATATGGTTGGCGACTCGCTATTAGGAAGGGGCGTGCCAAGGACGTCCCTTCCTAATAGCGAGTCAAACTCTAATGTATGATTGTTTGGCGACCGCATTTACGGTCGCAAAACACTCGCAGTTTACCACCCTTTTTAAAAGGGTTGTAAACCATTCTCAAATAGGAAGGGGTCCCCAGGAGACCCCTTCCCCTTTGTGAGCGGTTGGGAAAATATTTTTTAAGAGGAGGCAGTGGTCCCAGGGACCACTGCCTGCCCTTAAAAAATGAAACTGAAAAGTTTCATTTTTCTTTTTTAAATGCATCCTGATTTCCTTTAAAGAAAACGGGATGCATTTTTTTAAAAACTGCTTTATTTAAAAAGCAGTCCCAGACATGGTGGTCTGCTGACCCCAGCAGGCCACCATCCCTGAGAGTACTAGCCATTACCAATGGGGTCGCAAATTGAGCTTGCCTCATGAATATTGATAAAGCATGCAATTTGCGACCCCATTGGGAAACACTAACAGTGTCTGTGACACTGATGTACATTGCATTTTGCAACTGGCAAATTGCGAGTCACAAAGCGACAATTTACGAGTCGCAAAATGCAAGGGTCGTATATCTGGCCCTAAATCACTTCCTTCAAACCTGGGTTTTTAGACAAGATCTTAGAAACATTTGTGCCCCCAAGCCCTAATGAGAATGCTAATATTTGTAGTTTTATATAGTATAAACTTGACCCGAAACCTATTGGAGTGCTTTACATGAGCACCCGTTACATTAAGCAAGGTCACATTCATTTATTTCAGACATGTGTAGATTAAATGATTTTAAAGAATGACAGGTTTTAGGCTGACGACGAAACTCAAACCAATTTCGGCAGCTCTGACCATAACGCAATATCTTTTTCCCAATTATTAGACATTAGTGGATTGAAAGGCAAGTCAGTTGTGGTGAGTTTGCGAAATATGACCTACATTCTTATTCTACTTGGATAGCATTATAGCCTATTAAGTCAAACATGTGGTTTTGTACAGCTCACACCCTGAACTCATGTATTTGAAGGTGCGCTTGTGTGATAATGTAGAAAAAGGAAGCTTGGTGAAATAAAATGTTTGCCTAGGATCGCCACATTTGGTCGAGGGGCAGCTGAGATTTATACCAGGTTCTCTGGTTTCACGTTGTCTATTTTAGACACAAGAAGGGTATCACTCTCCTGTTTTACATCAAAGGCTAATGTTTAGTCTTAACGTATTGGTGCATGAGGTTAGATTGTGAGTGGCAAGGAGAAGCTGCATGAAGACTCGGCTCGTTTTGGACTTGCGGGTCAAAGAAGACCTCGAGCTGAGCTGAAGTCAGGAACCTGGCTTGATCAACTCGCCCACCTCCACACCATAGCATACACATTGTTGGGTACAGGGCCGGACTGGCCGTAGCGGGCACCGGGCAATCCACCGGTGCACCGCATGGTCGGGTGCCAGTTTTGGGCCCCTTGGGGCCGTTTTTGTTATAGGGCCGTTTTTGAAGCATAGCTGCAAAATCGGCCCTGTAACACAATCGTCCGAAAACCGGCCCTGGCAAAGAGCTCGGCGGCACCCACATCCCCCCGCGTGGGGGGGGAGGCGGCCGAGCACTTTGCCAGGGCCGGTTTTGATTCCCAGTCCGGCCCTGGTTTGGTAGACGTCACTTCTGAGGAGCCTCGCCATAGCGAAGAATTTATTACATTGTTCTGAGATGTTGAATGTCTATTTTTGGCAGGCAAAACCTGGGCCGGCCTTGGAGCCAAAAGCAGCCCTGTCCGAAATATTCACACGAGTCCAGGTTTCACTGTTTCCCCTCCCTCTCTCATGCCTCCACTGTCACTGTTGCCATAGCCCCTGGAGAGCTGAAGAGAGTGACAGAGGTAGCAGCCCTGGGTCTTAAAAAACAGCCTCAATCACTCGACCTCCTCTCGGCCCCACCCCTTGTGGAAATGTCTGGGCAGTTGCCCTAGGTTGATACTTTGTTCCTACTTCCAACCCCTCCCCTGTTGAGTACACTGTTGCTCTGCAACAATTTGCTTCGGTCACCTGCCCACATACTCCCAGTGCCCTCCTGGCCCCACATGTTCAGTTTCAACAATACGTATGCCACCGTGCCCACTTGCTTGAAGCCCACCACCACAACCTCTGGGCTCCCCTCTTTTGTCCAATCCCTCGCTTTCATCCCACACTACTCCGCTCACATCCACCACCTTTCTAGCAGGAAATGAACCCCCCATTCTGCTGTCATTGAAGCCCAGGCCAGGGTTCTCCACCACCAGCTCGTTTCTGACTTCGTCTCCAGCACCAGCATTTATCAGCTGTGTTTTGTATGGAGTAAAAACAGCGTATTTGTGACTGCAACACCTGCACACAAGGGTAGTCTCCCAGATACTAAGTGAAGAACCTGAAGAGAGCTGTTTCCAGAGGTGGTGGCGTCACAGAGTCACCTACATAGAAACCATCTCCTTCAGCACATTCCCATTTCCCATCCAATGCCAAATGCAGAAAGTCTGAGCCTTCACACGGCTCTCTCGCAGGACTGGTGGAGGAATTAAAGCCAGACCGAGCAAAGTTTTCAAACCAGCCAACAGTGAGTGTAGAGAGCAGACATCACCGTCTCTAATGGGTTATGGGTGTTTTCTACCCTCCAAAATGTATTAAAACGGCAAAAATAATATATATATTGATTCATAAGAATTAGAAAGTTCAGAAGGAGATGGAGTGACCTACTACGTGCCGAAGTAATACACACTTTGGAGAAAGGAGCAGGAATGCAAGTTCGGGTGAATGCTGGGAGACCCCAACGGAGGGAGCATATGCACGCCGTGGTTGGGCAATTGTTTGCTTTTAGTTCCAGTGAATTATTACTCACAGACAAATAGGAGACTGCACTACATTGTGTGGCAGTGATTTTTCCTCCCCATTTTGGATTTTATGTACAAGGAGCTTGAGCCAGAGCCTAAATTCCATTTAAGGCCAAGTTGTTTTCCTTTACCCTTGTCCTGATGAAGCCCAGAAGGAATGGGGGCTGAAACGCGTTGACAGTTTTGATGAGAGGAATCCACTTGAAATCAAGACTTAGAATTGTATTTCAAGGCTGTAGGAGAGTAGGATCTGCACTTATGTTGTTTCTGATGTTTACACTGGTTTCTGGCTATAGTCTGGCTGGGTCCCTGCTAATCAGGGCCCCAGCCTCTCTGTTCTCTCTAAACAACTTGGAGTGCATATTAGATGCACTAGTGATTGGATACTGTGGTACCTTATGAGCCCCTAGTATATGGTACCTTAGGTACCAAGGGCATAGGTACTTCACAGGCCTTCCAGGGGCTGAAGCATGTATTATGCCACCCCTGGGAAGCAGACTAAATCTGACACCACAGGCCTGCTATTGCAGCCTGGGTGAGGTAGTGTTAGCACTCCTCATTGAGGTATAGGTTCCCTATATCTCACCTTACACACACATATAAACCTATCAGTCACCCCTAAGGCAGGCCCTATCAATCCTGATGGCAGGGTGCTTGGTTTCCATGTGAGGGGGTGCCTCTGCCTGAGCAGGGCCCCTCTGCAGCTCTCAGAGTCTATTCTCTTTAGCTGTTTGTGGATGCGGTTAAACCATATACTCTTAAGTGCATTATAACCTAGCGGTAAATGCTAACTTTGGGATGGCTGCATCAAAACATGTTGTGTTTGGTGTCAAACGCCTTGGAATCATACCCCCACACCAGTAACTAGTGTGGGAGTATGATCCCACCCTTCTAGAGGGATAGACATGTACCTACTGTGGAAACACAGTAGATTCCTGAAAGAGCCCTGGCATCACAAAATGGATGCCACCAGCACAGACACTGGGCTGCCCTCCTGCTGCTGACCGAAACTCGCAGTGGAGGAGGCCCAACAACAGGCATCCTGTCACAGGGAGGTGTAACCACCTTCCAGACAGGATTTAGTATATTGGGGCTGGGTGGGTGCACTCCTAGAGTGCTTTGAAGTCCTGCACTGGGGGAGCAGTAGGCTCCTCTGGGCATATGCCAGCTCGAACCGGTTCAGGGGCTACCAGCCCCTGCTGTGGCGTGAAACTGGACAAAGGGAAGTGGGTGTAGCCACCCACTCCCCTGACCCTCCCATAGGAGTGGTCATAGAGGTAGTCCCTCCCTTTCCTTTAGTATAAGATAGGGAAACCTTGCCATTGCAAACTAGATATCCCTGGACGACGCTCTGGAAGAAGAATTCTGGACCTTCGACTTTCCACTACCTTTGGAAGACTGAAGAATCTCCCTTGGAGTCAAGGAGTGACTCCCCTGCTTGGCAGGCACTAAAACTTTAAATAAATGGTCTCAAACTTTCCCGCTCCCGCCCGAGTCCGAAGTCTCTACAGCCCCGGAAGTGGATTTCCTGACTTGTCGACGGGCATTGTGAGTCCCCAGCAAAACTGAGGTGAGTGGACCCCACGAGTGACGAGGAACAGCAATACCCGGGTACCGTGCACTATTGTCGAGTGCAACCCCTTCACGACGTTCTACGAACTTGTGCATTGGACCACGTGTGGTCCAAGCCTCCAGCAGGATTTCCACGGAAAATCAGAGGCCTACCTCATCCCGAGTGACCGTGGGCTCTTCGCGATCCCTTGCCGGTTGGCTTGTGGGTCCCCCGAAGACTTTTTCATCAAACCAAAGGGCTTGCCCTGACTTACCCTTGCTTGGTGAGTCCCTCAGACCTTGCTGGTCTGCACCGCTTTCTTCACATTCCACAAGACTTGCTGTTGCCAAGGCTTGTTGGCTCCAATGCGACTTGCCGACACCTCAATAAGCTGCAGACTTCATGGGACACTCCGAATCCAGCTCCTGGTTGTCGTCGTCACCTCCTGGACCTCGTGGCTGAAGAGTCAAGACACCTGTGATCACCTGAAATCACCCGACTTCTGTGGGCATCCAGCTTCCTGGCCCCGGGTCACTGGCAAGTGACTTTGAACACCGTCTCCACTGCTTTCAGGTCTTCTTTCTTCAGAATCCAGCCTTGGATTCCACCGGACACTTCTCCTGTCTTCACAAGCAGCAAGTCTTCTTTGGCTCCCATTGAAAACGACACCGCGACCCGACACCAAAAGACACCTATGCACCCGGCTTCCCTGGGTGAGGTAACTCGTGCACTCCGGTGCTCCTGTGTGTGTTGGCTCTAGAGCTACTTACCCTGTAAGTGAGAGCCATGAGAAAAATATTTTCTCATGCTTTTCCCACAGAGGTTTGGAAGGTGATCTATAAGCTAAACTGAGAGCTTATTTTCTGTAAATTCACATTATCTTTCTCAGTCATGTGAGAATGAAGTCTGACATTCTCAGTAAAACATGTACATCCAACAAGGGCAGAGACTGTCAGTTGATTCCTTTGTGTTCTACTGCAGCTTCCCAGAGTGTTCCAAAGAACAACTAGAGCGCTAACAGTCCTACTTATGATAAACGTATGGCACACCTGAAGCCATCTTGCTTGGATTAAAGTGGTAACTCTGAAAACATTTAATTTAAAAAGGAACAAAATGAGGGGGTTCATTTTTCCATAAAAAGTATGATTAGTGCTGCAGAAAGAAAAACGAGGGCACATTTTGAGTGACTTCTCAAATCCTCTTCTAAAAAATTCTGACATGCAGACTGAAACATGCACTTTCAATACCAGGAGCAGTTTTCCCTGGTGAGCAGTAGCTTTACTACAGTGATCTAATGAGCAACTAGAGTGCTAACATTCAGAATTTATGGCAAATGTGTGACATATCTGAATGCCGTCTTGATGGAACCAAAGTAAAAAACTGAAACTATTTCATACTGAGGAGACTGCAGTATATGAGGAAATTAGGAAACTTCATAAAAAATAAATCTCCCAAGATGGCCACCAGAGACAAAAGAGCCCAAATGTAGCCCAAATATCACCAAGATGTAGCCCAAGTATAGCCCAATGACAGAATGTCCCAGAGTGTTCTTAAAAACAACTAGAGCGCTTACTGTCTTTATTATGACAAAAGTATGGCACACCTGAAGCCATCTTGATTGGAATAAACTGGTAACACTTAAAACTTGTAATTTAAAAAGGAACACAATGAGGGGGTTCATTTTGCCATAGAAATTATGATTAATGCTGAAGAAAGAACATGAGGGCACATTTTGAGTGACTTCTCAAATCCTCTTCTATTTCATTAAAAAATTCTGACATGCAGACTGAAACATGCACTTTTAATATCAGGAGCAGACTTCCATGGTGAACAGTAGTTTTACTACAGTGATCTAATGAGCAACTAGAGTGTTAACATTCAGAATTTATGGCATACCTTCATGATGGAATCAAAGTAAAAAACTGAAAGCATTTCCTACTGAGGAGACTGCAGTACATGAGGAAATTAGGAAACTTCATAACAAATAAATCTCCCAAGATGGCCACCGGAGACAAAAGAGCCCAAATGTAGCCCAAAATCACCCAGATGTAGCCCAAATATAGCCCAATGACAGTAGTGTGCAAAACACTTATTATTTTGTGTTTTTTCAGTGTTATATAGTGCAGACTTGTCAGGTATTGGAGTGCTTTACATGAGCATTGGTTACATCACACAAGAACAAATTCATTTTGGTTGTAGACATGGGGAGACTAAGTGATTTGACCAGAATCACAGAATGTCGAGCTGAAGCAGAAACTCCAACCTGGTTCCCCAGTTGCAAAGTCTGCAGCTCTGGAAGTAACACCACATCCTCTCCCCTAAGTGCAACATTTAATCAAGTGGTCAACTGGATAAAAAAAAAAAAAAGTTAACAAATAATTTAAAAGTGCTTTGTCGCTATTTGAAAACTCAGAAAATATGTCCTTATTTTAGTCTTTTAGAGCACTAACCATAATTTTGATGGCAATAAGACACTCTCATATATGTAATTTCTAAAGGAAATGCTCTAGGTATTACAGTTTTGATTACATCAAGATGACGTCAGGCGTTCCACACTTTTGTAATAAATATAGAATGTTAGTAATCTATTTGTTCATTAGGATACTGTTGAGAGGCAGAGGCCAGGGGCACGGACTCTGAAAATTGAAGGCAGGTAGGAGGGTGCAAAGGCAACAATTTAACCACACTGAGCAGGCAGGAAGGGCCGTGGCAGCACAACAGACTATGGAGGGCAGGGGCAACAAACCAACAATACAGGACTTGCAAGAGAGGCTGTGGCAATGTAATAGACCATTGTGGGCAGAAGGAAGAGGCAATGGTAGTACAACCATACATGCCAACAGACCCGATTCAGCCAGGAAACGTCCAATGTTTTTAAGCTCAAATGGGCTTTATTTGATCTGTCTCCTGTCTACAATCTCCTCTTTTTCAATGTAACTCAAAGGGGAAAATCAATACCCCAATTTTTTTTCAAAATCTCCCTCTTACCAAGTTCAAAATGTTCGCAAGTATGGTACATTGGATCATGGAAGGAAATGGGGTAGGGACATGGACTTGGATAACAGAGGACAGGAGGGACATGGAGAGGTGCACCAAACTGACCCTGCAGGGCAGGCATCAGGGTTTGCAGCAGCACAATACACCACACAGGGCATGCGGGACGGGAGTGCAGCACAACAATCCATAGAAAGCAAGAGGGAGGGGACAGGACCATGCACATGGGCAACAGAGAACAGAGGGGCAAGAGGCAATGGTAGCTAGCTGACCATAATGGACAGACAGGAGAGAAAGCTGCAGCATAACAGACCATAAAGGGTAGGAGGGACGGATCAGGGGCATTACAATGGAACAGACAAGCCAGGAGGGAGGGAGTAGGGGTCTGCACATGTAAACAGAGGGCTAGGGGCAAGGGGGCAGGGCAGGAGCAGCAAGATAGCCATGGAGGTCAGGCAGGATGGGCACTAGAAGCAAGACACACCATGAAGAGCAACAGTGAGACTGTGATGGAATACACACAGACCATGGAAGGAAGGTGGGAGGGGGTCAGGGGCAGCTAACTGACCACACAGGGAAGGTGGGAGGGGCCATGGCAGCACAGAAGACCATGCATGGCAAGTGGGAGGGTTAGTGGCAGCACAATGGCTATGATGGGCAAGAAGGAGTGTGCAGGGGCATGCACAAAGGACGATGGAGGATAGAAGGGAGGGTCAGGACCTGTGCACAGACAAGAAAGTTCAGGGGAAGGGGCCTCACAACAGACTGCACGGGGCAGGCAGGAGGAGCAGTTGCAGCACAACAGACCAGGGAGGGCAGAAGGGTGTGGCAGTACAATGGACCATGTAGGACAGGAGGAAGAGGATAGGGGCATGGCATGTGGACAGGCAGAGTGGAGGTGGCAGGGACAGGTTACAGTCATTTGACAATGCTAGGCAGGTGGGAGGGGAGTGGCAGCTCAACAGAACACTCAGAGTAGATAGGAGTGGCAGGTCCATGGAACATGGTGGGCAAAAAGGATGGAGCAGGGGCATGCACAAAGACATTGGAGGGCAGGGAGAAGGAGAATAGGGGCAGCAAGCTAAGCACAGAGTTTAAGCAGGAGGTCAATGATGGGGCATAGAATTTGGCAATGGAGGGCAGGAGGAGTGGACTGGTACATCATACTAAATTGAGGGCAGTGGCAGCACATCAGACCATGCATGGCAGGAGGGAGGAGGCTAGTACATGGATTCACACAATAGAGGATAAGGAGGAGGGAGATGGGGCAGCAAGCTAACTGTTCAGAGAAGGCGGGTATTAGGAACTTTATTGTTTTTAAAACGTGTGTCTGTGCGAACTACTTAAAATATAAACAAGTATGCAGCATAATCTCACTTTTTCAGGAAGAAGAGGACGTTTGTGACTGTGACTCCGGGCTCACTTGGCAGAAACACCCCCTGACCCTCCACCCCCTATCGCAAAATGTAATGCCCGTGAAAAGGGTAGGTGAACACAGTGTTATATAGAACATAGTCCTGAGAGCACGATTGAAAATGAAAACTAGATATAGTGTATGGTATAAACTATGCACCAAAATGTGTGATATAAGATGAACCGGGCGTGAAATATAATATGCAATACATTGTGCGCAATGACAGATTCATTGGAGAGCGCGAGATAGCACAGGCACTAGCGCGTGCTATGCGATATGCGCCTTGGAGTGTAATATGCACAGGGCAGTGTTGTGTAACCTAACTAGTCTCTAAAGTTGTAATATAAAATATGTGCTGGGGAGTGTAACGTTGCATATGCACTGTGACAAAGATATGGATCCCAGATTGTAATATGTATGGCATAGCACTGTGCATTATAACATAGGCATCGAGGAAGGCACGTTAGATGGGGCAATATAACCCGTGCAAAGACAAGTGTGGCATGACATATTCACGGGGTGGTGTTACAGTGCATATGGGCTAAAGAGTGTCATAGCATATGCACTAGCTGGTGGAATACAACACAGAGGTGTGTGGCACTCAGCAGGCACTGGTGGGTGTAACACAGCATTGGGCTCTGCCAGGAGCGCGCTGTGACTCTCAAGTGATGTTCGTCCCCTTTCCAGAGAGTAAAATAAAAAGTATTACACATCTGGCAGTGGATGTGTGTTTTATTAACCGTGAGGGGGGTTTCTTGCATAGTTTTGGTCGAATTTTTGTCGAATCCCCTTTGAATGGCTTGGTGTGCATGTGTATTAAATGTGCCCGTCAATAGCTACCCATGTTTGTATAAATAAACTACAAGGGTGTCTACCGGGATTAGGCACGGTAGGGGATCAGAAATGTCAGAGCTTCACTAGTGGTGTAAATACATTCCACGTGGATTCATTGTATGCATAGTCGCCTTTTAATGAATATCACGCAAATCGTCATGGTAATAGGTACATACGGTTTGTCCAGCATGTCCTAGGTGTGTCAACAAATATATATTTTTTAAAAATAATAAAAAACAGTGGCCGGCCCTGGGGATTGGGGTCAAACAAAAAAAAATTAGGAGACAGGCCCTGGGGGATGGGGTCATCAGGGCCAATAAATTAGAATAAGAAGGGGAACCACACAGCCCCCCTTCTTAAAAAATTAAAATAAATAAAAGACTGGCATCGTGCCAGAGGCCACGCCGCCTCCTTGCAGCACTCTGCAAACGCGCCCCCTGGCGAGTTGTAAGTTGGGGAATTAATTCCTCTTCAATACTGAGGGTCCCTGAGGGCCAACTGGCCCAACAGGCATCTCCAGTATGCGCCAGGGAGCTGCGCTGCAGACAGGTGTTCTGAGGCCAAGCCCCTTTTTACACCTCTCTGCAACGCAGCTCTGTGGCGCTTACTGGAGGTACCTAGTGGTCTAGTTTGACCCTAGGGACCCTTAGGATTCAAGGGGACTTAATCTCTCAACTTAGAACAGCCACAGGGCTCGTTTACACAGTGGTGAAGGGAGGGGACGGGGCCTGAGGTGACGTGTGCAAACACGCACTATGGCACGTTTTAAATTGGGGATATAATTTCCCTTCAATACTGAGGGCCCCTGGGGGCTAACTAGCCCACCAAGTGCTTCCAGTAAGTGCCACTGAGCTGCATTGCAGAGAGGTGGTCCAGGCCGTGCCACTTTTTACACCTCTCTGCAACGCAGCTCTGTGGCACTTACTGGAGGTACCTAGTGGGCTAGTTGGACCCTAGGGACCCTCAGGATTCAAATGAACTTAATCTCCCAACTAAAAACGGACACAGGGCGTGTTTACACAGTGGCGAAGGGAGGGGACGGGGCCTGAGTTAACATGTGCAAAAACGCCCTGTGGCCTGTTTGAAGAGGTAGTTTTAATCCCCCTGCCCTATTATATACTAGGGGCTTACAGAGGAGGTCATGCTAATCACAGGGGGACCCCAACGCATAATGTTCCCTAGTGTATGTAGGTGTTTTCACTGTATTCTAAGTGTCTTTTAACATAGCACTGGCTCTAGGACTGGTTAGTAAGACTCAGTTACCACCAGTATCCGTCTGAAAAAGTTGAGGGTACAGGATGATTTTGCAACAAGGCTTCTTTCTGCTCTTCTTTTTGTTCTTTCTGCACGTTATCCTTCTTCCTGCACTTTTCTTCGTCTTTGAGGACTTCTGTTGCTTCTTTCTGCACTTCTTTTTTTCTTTCTGTGCATTTTTTCTTCTTTTTTCACATCTCCTATCTCTGTAGGCATAGTTAGAAATTAGCATTTAAAAAACCTTTGAAATTCACAGAAAAAAACATAGGTTTCAGGCACGTTATAGTTAGGAATTAGCATTTAAAAAACCTCAGAAATTCACTGAAAAAACCATAGGTTTCAGGGGTTTTATAGTTAGCTGGACTTTTCACTTGTACAAAACCATTGAAATTCCCCCGTTATAGTTAGTTCAGCTAACTATAACTCGCGCGCCCGCAATGCACTGCTGATGACGTCACATATTACATCACTCATGACATGGTCAGTGACATCACTCATGACATCACTGATGACATCTCAAATGACATCACTGATGACATCACTGATGACATCATCCTTGTGATAGAGTGGCAGACCTCCTCTCACCCTAATATAACATTTGATACACACATTCAAAAATAGAGACTAAAATTTTCAAAACAATGGACATACCAATACCAGTTACAACAACCTCTTCAGTAATTCTAAGATCCACATACACATCCACTCATTCACCAATTGTCCTATACAGTCACTCATACATGTACTCACTCATCATATGTACTCATACACCTATACATCCTGTTACACAATGCCACTCATCCATAGAGTTACTCACACACATAGTCACTCATGCTAATAAAGAGTCAAACATACATTTACTTGCATATACAGTTATACACACACCACCACACTTACTTCTACGGAAACTTACACATACTTAGTCTTTTAAACAATCACTTATAGAAACACATACTTATTCATACAGGAACTCTTTCAATCTCTCACTCTCAGATATACTCACTTATATACACCAATAGTCACATATACTAGTTTAAAACATATGTAGTTACTCATAAAGACACTATTGAGACAGTCATTCAGTCACTAACACACCCATACACACACTCATCCACCCATACAGTCCTGCACACATGCTGTCTTCAACACATACAAACAGTGAGTCACTCATTCATGCACCTATGCACTACATAATACCCCCCACCGAACCATGCAGACACTCAGACTGATACTCAAAAAACCAACTAATAACCTATATAGACACCCATGTAGCTACTCACCAACCCATGCAGCCACTTATACACAAAGTGAGAGACTGATACAGATATTTACATATTTAAACATTACTCACTAAGCCATGTATTCACTATGATACACTTAATCAGTCAGTTACACAATCAATTTTTCAAAAACAAATCATCCATTTAGACACTTATATACCCATTTATTCTTCCATCGACTTTGAGTTATACATATATAAAACATATTTAATTTTCAGAAAAACACACATTCACTGGATTATGTCATCAGTGATGTCATCAGTGATGTCATTTGAGATGTCATCAGTGATGTCATGAGTGATGTCACTGACCATGTCATGAGTGATGTAATATGTGACGTCATCAGCAGTGCATTGCGGGCGCGCGAGTTATAGTTAGCTGAACTAACTATAACGGGGGAATTTCAATGGTTTTGTACAAGTGAAAAGTCCAGCTAACTATAAAACCCCTGAAACCTATGGTTTTTTCAGTGAATTTCTGAGGTTTTTTAAATGCTAATTCCTAACTATAACGTGCCTGAAACCTATGGTTTTTTCTGTGAATATATATATATATATATATATATATATATATATATATATATATATATATGTGTGTGTAACTGTTGTGGTTATTGCTTTGTTATTTATCAAAATAATTAAAAATCTTTCCCAAAGGGAGTCATTGTGGTATGTGTGGTTCTTGAGAAATGTATACATTGTAATGGGACTGTGTATCATTTATAGGGTAATTTGATGTTCCCTATTGTTAGGTAATTGATATTATTTCCTCCATGAAGTTTCACAAAATCTGGAATAGCAGAAATAAAAACCTAACCGTGGGGAAGAACAGGGTTTTCATTGAACATGTATGAAAATCCTCTTTACAGAAAGAAAAATTATTTTCTAGAGTCCCCTCACACACCATGGTTTCCCCTAGGTAGCATACTTCACCAATGGGGTCCTCTCAATCCGCTGCGGATTGAGGCGTGCTGCAACTTGCTGAACTACGTAGGAGCAATAAGTTGTGGAAAATGTGTAGTGCAGTGAAAGTGGAGACCTAAGCAAGCAAAGGCGGGAGAATTAGACCCAATGTACCAATAAAAACCCCTTATTTCTAAATGGCACAACAACAAACAAATGGCAATTCATGGGCATGCCAAAAGCCGATAGAGGAGATAAGAGCGCATGTTCGCTGCCTAGGCTCGACCTAAAAAATGTGTAGGAAATCGTGCCTGTAAAGAAATCGTGTATACAAAACAGTGATGGAAGAAATACTTGAATTAATCTCAGCCACTGTAATCACACAGGGCCGCATCCCAATCCATTGTTATTTTACCCACCATGCCACCTTAGTTTGGACCCAGCCACATGCTAATAAGTCCGGACTCTGCTATATTAGAACAGTCCAGCCCAAACTGCCAAGCCAGGTCCTCCTTGAACCGGACACAAGCAACCCTGGACCGCTTTCGCCCTAGTTATCGGCTCATCAGCCGTGTACAGCTTGGTTCTAGTGACACAATGAGCACAGGACTCACATCTGGGCATACCCTTCTCACTTAGGGCTACAGAATAAGTATACAAAACAGTGATGGATGGAATGGGTCCAAGCTGTGGTGAGATGATGAGGTGAGACGCAGCCTGATTGATTGTCAGTTACTGATATAAGTTCAAACATTCAATCCATCACCGTATTGTTCTTGCATTATAAAGAAAATGTGTGCCACAATTAAAATGTGGATGCAAAGGCGGCAAAGGTTTGTGTTACTGAAGTTGCAACAACTCTACGATGCCAAATTGAGTCGCTGCCCTTGCAAAATCCAATGCAAAGAAAAAAGCTGAGTTGCTCTTAATACGATGTTAAATATGTCAACTCCCAGTGGTGCTGCTTACATATAAGAAAACACTGCTCAAAATGTCTTCTTGTTAGGTGTGATCACTGATGCTCATAAGGTTGTCTTAATAGGTACCAGCATGGACCAGTGTCTACATTGCCACAGTATGAAAGTCAAACATCACCATGGATGTGTCTACTCTATGAACAGAGGTGCAGTGGCAAAAACCACATTGTGGAGGTATGTAAATCACAACTGTCAGGTCAGCATTTATATAACTCCCTGTGAAAAACACTCCTCGCCCTGGTAGGCAACGCACCACTGCCATGTCAGAACGAACATGTCTCTAGTATGTAAAAAACAATTGCAAATGTCAGCATGCACATCCACGTTTGTACATGGATGACATTGTAAAATGTGTATTGGTGCCATGGTTATGCCAGTAACCAAACTGCTAAAGCTATGACACACAATCCAACATTAGTTTGGCACTGTGGTGCCTTTTAGGGTTCTGACGTATGACTTTACACATCTTTCCTTTGAAACCGGAGTCGGGTTTGTTTCTGAGCAGGTGTGTGGCCAGTTTTAGTGAGTTGCACCGTTTATTCCTTTTGTTAGTGTTCTGGTAGGTATGACCAGAGGGCTGTGAGAAACTGAACGGACAGTGAGAGCCAGGAAATGTACACATTTGTTAGGTATGTGAAGAAGCTATATGATGCGAGTTAGTGCGAATACTTGTATGTTTAATATTAACCAACTGCATCACCCTCAACCCTCCCCACTGAATCTGGATTCCTAATTCCTACAGTACAATGCCATTCACTTTCCTGCTTTTTATGTGGGGTCCAGGTTCTGTAGTATTGCAGGTTGCTTTTCTTCTACACATATTAAAGGTGGGGCAGACTCTGTCTCAAATGACCGGGTGATTCTAATTACCTGCACTAATGAGCTGTTTCAAAATTAACATTGTGGGCTGCTTACATTTAATAATAGGGAGAGCATTTCCCTGCATCATTACAAAGGACTGATTCCTACCCTGATGTTCGCTGTAGTTTTGGGTACGAGTTGATGAACTGTTGTGTGGGGCAGTTTATTGCCCGGATAGCACTGAGGTGTGGGGCAGTTACCTACACTGATATATGGGGCACCGTCTGATTCTGATTTGCGGGGCAGTGTCCAGGACTGGGGTTTGTCCCACACGTGGGGCAGCTCCCTACTCTGACATCGGGGGCAATTTCCTCATTTCCTCAACGATATGCTGGTGCTATCTGAAGGTGTTGTCAAGGGCCTGGGACTGGAGCTGTGGTTACTTTAAGTCACAAACAAATGCCAGGAATAAAATGCACACGGCCTGTGCTTTGAAAATGATACAATATTTATATGTAAATAGCAGGAGGTTTAATCAAGCAAATCTCTTCTGACTCATTCATTTCTTAATTAGGGCCTCGCACACTCCGTGAAACCCTCACTCGCAGGGATACAATGTGCGTTAAAGGGGCGATGTCAAGCCATTAGGATGGTTGTGTCTCTACAAAGACTGCATTTTGCAGCCTGGAACCCTATTTGGAGGCATATTATGCGGGCTTAGTGCATGGACCCCACTCTGAAATGCTCCCTTAGACTTTACCAAGGAAAGGAAGGTGAGAGCTACATGTTAAGTGTGAAAGGGTAAGCTATATAAAAGTGAGGACCGGGATGGAATTTCGAAAAGCATCTACATCACAATGTGCTATCTGAGCCGAAGACGATCACCTGCTAGTATCACCAGGAGTTACAATATAAAACAAGCTTTGGCAGCGCCAAAGTGCTTGTCTTTGAGAAACTGTAGCAGTGGTTTACATTTTTGAAAAATTATGTTTATTGTAAAGATACGCCCAGGGACATTTTTAAGGATTTTGGGGGGCCCTGTTCAGAAAAGCTTTGAATTTATAATCCAATTTCAGCTCTTTCATGCCCTCTTTGACCAGGTTACTATCAGTGCATAGGCGCACTAGTTCAAATTCTAAAGTCGTTACCTCTAATATTTAGAGATAGTAACGTGTTTTCAATATTGTAACACAGCAGCATCTCTCTAATATTACTGTGAATAATCTCTGTGACACCCTCCCATTTCGGACATGTGAGGTCGTATTTTGATCTCAAACAAGCTTTTTGTAATGGCTATTGCATGAAACATAAATACAACATTTCTCTGCAAAATGTCTGTAAAGGATTCTCACGCATCACCCACGTAAAAAAAATTATTAAAGAAAAATGGTATTTAAGCAATTTGTTTAAGAATTATTTAATGTCATCAGGGCAAGAGTCCCTGCAGAACAGAGCTGGCTTTATCAGGGGGCCCCCTGAAAATCTGGGGTCAGATCCCACTTTTTCCATGCCTTAAAAAGTCTCTGTATACAGCATAAAAAGCTAAAAAAAACAGTCTGCCCCGCCCTTCGCAGCCATATGCTTACAATAAAGAAATTAAATAAATACGTATTGCCTGTTATTTTAATTCAACGGTGCCATGCCTCCTAGCACATAGATATAACTAGAAAAGATATAGACACATTTATATAGTTTTAATACAGATAACCAGAAAACGTGAACCTTATTGTTGCAAAGTAAGGGCACTATTGGCTTTGGCATGCTGGAACCTGAGACTTAGTTTAAGCACACAAGACAGACAGACCATACATTGTGGGGAACGTTTTTTGATTTTTGAAGTCCATGTGCTGTGTATTGTAGTATGGTGTGTGATATACTGCTACATGCTGGTAGTGTATGCTCTCGTTTCATTTCTGTCTTTGCCTTATAAGAGGAGGAAGACAGGGGTGTCCTGTTTATGCTGTACTTCCTCACTGCAAGGCTGTCTTTATGAAAATGGCAGGTCTGTGAGATGAAAGTATGGTGCACTTTTCTGTATATCTGCAACTAGAATCTGGAGGGCGTCAGCTCACAAAGTCAGCCTGGCTTGAAGCTAGTTTTGTTCCGAGTGCTGTTAAAATGGGAAGCTGTTTGTATTATAGATGCTGTGTTACTCAGTTTATCTGAGATGGGGAGGCTGAATCTGGACCTTTAGATGTCCACATTTTGTAGCGGCACTGGTGGACGCCCCTTCCCCATGAACAGCTCCCCATAGACGGCTGCCCGAGATTGAGCCACTGGCCGGCTGCAATAGCAGTGCAACTGCCAGGCAATAAAAGGCAATAACAAACATTTTTGGAGGCTTATACACTAACAAGCAGTGGCAAAGTCAATAAGTCTTGCCTATGCAAAATCTACTGGTGTTATCAATATATTTAGCCATGTTATACAGCAAACCAACTGCTGTGTAGTGTTGCTGAAAGTGTAAACAAAAAGTGCTATGACGTAGTCAATGCTGGCCACGTCATAGTCCTTTTGAGGTTGAAGCCAACCAGACAGCACAGCTTTCTAGTTTGCTAACAACATCTTGGGGACATTCGGGAAGCTTCCCTGGGAATGCATTCTGCCCGTTTCTTACCATTGAATTTTTGGTTTGTAACTCACATTTGCTTGCTTTTTATTTCCTTGCTTTATTTGCTTTAGGCTGTCCAGCTTGAGTCCGTCCCTTCCATTGCCTAAACCCTATTTACTTTATTCTTCCATCAGTGCTCGATTTCTGTGAACAGGCCTTTAAATTTTGTTGTTATATTTGCTGTGCATTCAAAGACAGAGGTCAAATATCAGGCTCTGTCTTCCAGGGAGCTTGGTGTTTGCTTTCCTTTCTCTAACTTCAAAGTGAGAGGATTTATGTGACAATCATAAAGGCTACTAAGGGTGTGCTGGAGGAATGCTGTGAAGTATGCTGTAAACAAATATTTTAATACAATTAAAACAAATCAATACACTAGGTGATAACATTTCCACACATTATTGTTTGTGTGCTGTATACTTTTGTCAGTAAAACTGTATGTTTGTGCAAGTGTAATGGTTATTTCAATTGAATATATGTTGTGTGTAATGGCACTGCGCTACCATACTATGCATACTCGACCTTACCCCACTCCACTCTACAACACTCCATCCCACTCCACTCTACACCACTTCACTATACGCTTCTCTACACTACTGTGCACCACTGCGCTGTATGCCACAGCCCTCTACGCCTATGAACTCTACTCTGTACCACTCCAATCTATGCCAGTGCACTATATGCCAATGAACTCCATGCCACTCCAACCTACTCTGCACCACTGCACTCTATGCCCCTCTACAATACTGCACTATATGTCACTGTACTCTACCTTGCACTACACCACTCTACCGTGTACCACTCCATGCCGCTTCACTCTACTCTGCAACAATCTACTGTATGGAAACTCACAACAATGACCTGTACTACTCCACTCTGTACCACTCTACTCTACACCACTCTACTCTACTCTAACCACTGCACTCTGTGCCAATGCACTCTACGCCACTTTGCTCAAACCAGTGCACTCTACCCCACTGTACTCTACACCAATCTACTCTGCAACAGTGCACTCTTTGCAACTGTACTCTACTCTGCAACACTCTACCCCACTGCAATCTGCATCATTATACTCTACATCACTGCACTCCATCCCACTCTATTCTACTCTACACCACTGTACTCTATGCCATGGCTGTCTACGCCACTCTACTCGGCACCACTCTACGCCACTTCATTCTACGCCACTCTGCTATACACCACTGTACTCTATGACAGCCTACTCTGCAACACTGCACGCTCTGCCACTGAACTCTATGCCTCTGCACTCTACACTTCTCTACTCTGCATCACTCCAGTAATGCCACTGCACTCTGCCCTGCACCACTATGCACCTCTCCACTCTACACCCACTTTGCTCTGCACCACTGCATTCTATGCCACTGTGCTCTAGTCTACACCACTGCACTGTACGTCACTATGCTCTACCCCACTCTACTCTCCATTGATCCACACTATACCACTGCACTCTACGCCAATCCAGTCTACGCCACTTGTGTCTACTATGCACCACTGCACTCTACAACACCCTACTCTATGCCATTGCACTCTACGCCACTTCACTCTACTCCAAAGCAACTATACAACACTCTATTCTACTCTGCAACATTCCACTCTATGCCACTCCACTCAACACCACTGCAATCTACCCTGCACCACTCCACGCCAATGCACTGTATGCCAATGCACTCCAAAACCAATATCACTCTACGCCACTGCACTCTATGCCGATCTACTCTGCACCACTGCACTATACAACACTATACTCTATTCTAAAGCACTCTAGTCTATGCCACTGCACTCTACACCACTGCATTTTACATCACTGAACTCTACGCCATTCTATTCTACACCACTGTACTCTACGCCACTTTACTCTGCACCACTCTACTCTATGCCACTGCACTCTACAAAAATGCACTGTATGCCAATCTACTCTGCACCACTGCTCTCTAGGACTCGCCACTCTGCAACACTGCACTCTCTGCCACCGAACTATACAGCTCTCTACCTTGCATCACTCTTCTCTCCATCACTGCACTCTATGCCACTGCACTTTACTCTGCGCCACTCTGCTTTATGGCATTCTCCTGCACTCTATGCCACTGCATTCTATGCCAATCCACTCTATGCCATTCTATTCTACACCAATCCACTCTACGCCACTGTAATATACGGTGCACCACTACACTCTGACACTGCACTCTACGCCACTTCACTCTGACACTGCACTCTACGCCACTTCACTCTGACACTGCACTCTACACCACTTCACTCTATGCCTCTCTACTCTGTACCACTCTACTGTATGCCAAACTACTCTACCCCATTCTAATATGGTCCACTCCACTCCACACCACTCCAGTCTAGTCCACTCCACTCTACTCTGCATCTCTCCACTCTACACCACTCCACTCTGTGCCACTCTATTCTACTCTACACCACTGTACTCTGTACCACGGATCTCTATGCCACTCTACTCTGCACCACTCTACTATATCTCATTTCACTCTGTGCCACTCTGTTATAAACCACTGTACTCTACAACAGTCTACTCTGCAACACTACACTCTGCCACTGAATTCTATGCCACTCAATGCCACTGCACTCTACTCAGCATCACTCCACTCTACTCCAATGCGCTCTACCCTGCACCACTCCACTCTATGCCCCTACTACTATACAGCAATGCACACTGCCATTGAACTCTTCACCACTTTTCTCTGCACCACTGAAATCTATTACACGGTGCTCTACTCTATGCCACTGCACTGTACGCCACTATGCTCTCTATGATGCACTATTCTACTTCACTCTACTCTGCTCTATGCCACTCTATTCTAAACCCTTTTATCTACGGTACTGCACACTACATCACTTTACTCAAAACCAATGGACTCTACGCCACTGCACTCTGCACCAACTACTCTGCACCACTGCACTCTATGCCACTATACTCTACTCTGCAACACTCTACTCTATGTCACTGCACGCTATCCCACTTTACACCATTGCACTCTACATCACTGCACTCTATGCTGCTCTATTCTTTTCTGCACCACTGCTCTCTACGCTGCACCATTCTACTCTATATCAATGCCCTCAATGCCAAAGCACTCTACTTTACACCACTGCACTCTACGACACTCTACTATGCACCACTGCACTCTGTCACAGCACTCTACTCTGCACCACTCAACTCTATGTCACTTAAATGCACTTTACACCAAAGCACTCTACGCTACTCTACTCTGTATCACTCCACTGTACGCCACTGAAATCTACCCCACTCTACTCTGAAACATCTGCATTCTACACTGTACCACTCCATTCTATGCCACTTCACTCTACTCTGAAACAATCTACTATATGCACTATACTCCGCTCCACTCTACGCCGCTCTACTCTGCAGCACTTCACTCTACGCCATTGCACTCTACACCACTGCAATTTACTCTTCGCCAATCCCCTCCAATGCACTCCACTGTACACCAGTCGACTCTGCACCACTGTACTTTATGCCACTTCATTCTAGGTCACTCTACTCCAACCTACAACACTCCATGATACCCTGCTCTATGAAGTCTACTGCAATAAACTCTAATCCACTGCGACACTCTTCTCCACTCCACTCTACAGCTTTCGACTCCCCTATGTGCCACTCAATGACAATACTCCAATCTACTCAACTCCATGCCACTTTACTCTACTCTATTCTATGACACACTACTCCACTCCACTATTCGACTCTACGCCACGACACTCCAATATATTCCACTCCACTCTTCAACACTCTACTTCACTCTATGCCATTCAACTCTGCTCCACTTTACTCCACTCTACAACAATCTACTCAGCTCTATGCCACTCTACTCTACAACACTCTACTTCACTGTAAGCAACACGCTCTACGCCACTCCACTCTGCTGTATGCCACTTCACAACAATCTATGGCATTCCACTTTATGACACTCTACTTCACTCTATGCCACTCCACTGCTCGACACTCTACTCCACTGAACGATAATCTATGACACTCTAATCCCTACGCGACACCCCATGACTCTCTATGCCACTCCATAACACTCCACACTACTCAACGACACTCCACTTTACAACACTCCACTCCAAGCCACTCTCCTTTACACCACTAACTTTTAGCCATGCAGAACAGCAGCCATGCTGGTGTACAACATAGCTAAAACACATTAGCAAATACAATAGCTGTTGTGTTGGCGAGACCTATTGGCTTTGCGAATACTTTTTTTGTTTTACCTCCAACCATGCTGCACAGCAGCCACACTGCTGCACAACATGGCTTAAAACATTGAAAGGCCATATAGTTGAGCTATTTGGCTTTGCCAATGTGTTCTTTGCCATGGTGTACTGCAGTGAGGCTGCTGTGCAGCATGGTTTAAAGTTAAAAAAAACCCACTATATTTCGGCCATTGTTGACCATGTTATAGCACTATTTTCTTTTACTTTTAGCCATTCTAGACAGCAGCTGCACTGCTGTACAGCATGACTTAAAAAACAACAATGACAAAGCCAGTAGAACTCACATAGGTGAGACCTATTGGCTTTGCCAATGCTTGGTATGTCATGGGGACATGAGCTTCAGCACTGGATACCAGGTCTTGTCCAAGACGTGACCTCTGGAACTGGACAAAATCTCCACTGTGAGGCTCAGAGACAATGTCAATATTGTACCCACTAGTGAAAAACATGCTTCTCTTTGGCTTGACACCCCGCCCTTGGTTGGTGGAGGAGGGTTGTGATGGGTAGGAGATGGAATGGGGGTAATGAAAGGGGATAAGCAGGGCACTCACTTACGTCTGTACTACATGTTAACCAATTCTTGTATAGCGCCACATCGCCATCAATATGGCATCTCATCAAGACGTTTGTTAAAGGAAAGGTGTTCAACTTGTGCCAAGGATGTCAGGATCCTTACTACTCTTCCAGGATAACCACTAGCTCCATTAATGAGTTCGATTTATAATAACTGTATGTGCATGCACATACTGTATAGATTCCTGAAAATATGGTTTGGACTCAGGTCCCTCTGTCAGACCTGTGCTGGACACACCGGAAGAGTGTGTGGTACTTCACTTGACCATGTAACACTCTGTAACATGGTGCGGTAACAACAATACACGGGTGCTGCTGACATTTTACAAATGACATCAACCCCCCAAACAGCGTCCATCAAAGATAGGACATCACACAGATTATGTCACCTTTTCTGGCACTTTTTATCTTATCTGGCGTTTGACACCACTTTTTAAATATTTGCTAATAGGATGCGGTAATACCAGTACAATGCACAGGCAAGCATTCCATGTAATCAACAGCTATCCCAGTAGAACAGTGTTCGGTAATAAGGTTAAGCACATCGACTCATATTGAATGTTCTTTAAAAGAATGCGCAAACACTAGTCCAATGTAGAGGATCGCACTTGTTTCACTGCTTTGTAATAACGGCACACTACATGCTACGGGCACATTATGCACATTACTCCATTGTGCGGTTAAACTACTACAATGCGCAGGAGTGACTCTACACAGAGGCAGGGCGGGACAATACAGCAAATGACTCTGAGGCAACTCTGACCTCCCTACCCATGTCCCCTGGACTAAATATACCACAATACAAATAACTGGCTGAGGACCGGATACGATTTCTGGACTATGTATCCGAGCAGGCATCCTAACTCACTTAGTAATGACAGACCTCAGGACTCAATGCACCAGAATACAAAGGATGAATTGAGAAAGGGATGAGCTCACCCCATCCCTGGCTTGAAACATCTTGATATCTGTGGCACTATATATCCTATATGTCTCTGTAGAGGGCAGCAAGTCGACGAACAGTGCTTGCAGAACAGGACAAGCAATGGTGATATGTCTGTCACATTATTTATACGATGCAAGTATGTGTTTCAATCTTGGTTTCTTTCTGTGTTCAATGTGCCTGTATGTGTTTGAATCTGTCAGTGTTTGTGTGCAGGCATTGTTACACAAGCATGTGTCGGTTTGCATATGCCTGTGATTGTCTGCATGTCTCACTGTCAGTATCTGGATGTGTGTTTGTGTTTATGTGTCTTGGCTTTACTGGTATCTGTATCCATATATGTCAATTAAAGTGTAACCCCAAGAAATCGGAGATTATCTTTTTTGGTGCACTTCCCTCTGGAGAGTGTAGACTCTGGTGGCCATTGGGCATGTCTTCACCGCCCTCTGCTCAAAACACAGTTAAAGAGCTGGGCATTTTTATCATTAGCTCTCTCTCGATGAACATCAAATCCAAACGGTGGCAGGCACCTGTTTTGGTCTACTACAAATGCTGAGGAAATTCTTACCTCTGCTATAATTGACCACTAGGAAAACTGTAGTCCAGCCACTGGTTACTTCTAGACTGGATTACGCGAATGTCTTGTACATGGGTCTGCCTGAATATCTTCTCAACCGTCGGCCGAAAGTTCAAAATGCAGCGGCGAGACTGGTTCTCATTTTAAATCCCAGGACACATATGTCCACTCACCTCAGTGCCCTTCATTGGTTACCAGTGAAAAAGACGTTCAAATGTAAGGCTTTGGTGGTTACTTTCAAAGCCATACATGGCATGGGTGCCTGTTACATCAGGAAGAGAATATCCCATTACATGCCATGTAGAACTCTGATGTCTTCATCGAATCGCCTGGCTTCTATTCCCAGGATACGTCAGGATGTTTCTGGGAGCGCAAACCTGGAACCATCTTCAGGAGACCATCAGAGCCACAATGGATCTGGCTGTTTTTTTGGAAACAGTTTAAAACTTGGTTATTCTGCAACTAAGGGGCACAGGGAAAAGTGGATAGATGCCTAGAGTGCCGGTACACTCTTCCTGAGCAGCCGTGCGCTCTGCAAATGCAGTTCATTCATTCATGCATCCATGTGTATGGCTGTTTCCTGGTCTGTCTCTGTATGCATTTATGTGTCTGAGTGTATAGGTCTTTGTATGGATCCATTTGTACGTGGGCCTGTACATGTTTGTCTGTGTAATTGTCTGTATGTGTATGTAGCATTTGTATTTTGGTTTCCTCGTTGTGAGCTCGACTGTGATAGTATGTGTGGGTATGTTATATGCTGGTGAGTTTATGCATCTGTATGTCTGTGTCTGACTTTAGATATGTGCCTCTTATGTGTTTATCTGTTTGCGTTACATGCCCAAGAGTCAAGAAACAGCTGACAAATTCTGGAAATAAAGGTTGATCAGCTGGTCACACTGTAAAAGATGCTATGCTTGAGGTGTGTGTGGGCCTTAAACTAAATGTACAACTCGAACTGGACAGTTTGATCGGAGCTGTGTCGTATCCTTGAATGAAATCATGTTCATTGCCCTACTAACATTCTGCAGTAACTGGGCTTTGTATAAAAGGCTGTGGTAGCTCTACACTGATTGGCACAGAGAAGTAATAAAAAAAGAAAAGTATGGAATGAAAAAGGAAGCAATTAAATAAGGTGTCTGCGCCTTCAGTTTAAAGCAGCCAGAACCCCATCAAGTCCCATCTACAATAATAAATGCACTGACTCCAGGTGTATGCATTCCTCATTGCACATCTATAATTTAAAAATATTTCACCAAAGGACTAACAAGGATATTTGGTTCTCAATCCTGTACTGCACACCACAGAAGCAAAGTTGGCTTGTTTGCTGTCTTTTACACAATAAATCAAAGGGCTGGTATTTTGAGGGTATTAAGTTGCATTCATGATAGCGGGTGAATGCAACAATCAGCAAACTGGGAAGTTGTGTTTGTGGGAAAACAGAGAAGTTAAGCACCAAGCAGCCCACTCTTCTATTTGTGTACTAGGAAAAAAGCTTTTCTTTCCCAGCACCTGCAGGACTGTCACATAAATGCTCTTACTTTGAAGTCAGAGAAGGAAAAGTAAACACCAAGCTCCCTTGGAAAACAGAGCCTGACATTTGGCCGCTGTCTTTGAATGTACAGCAAATGTAACAAGATTTAAAGGCCTGTTTACAGAAAATGAGCACTGGTGCAAGAATACAGTTAATAGAGTTTGGGCAAGGGAAGGGACAAACTTAAGCTAAACAAATAGAGCCAGCAAATAGAAAGCAAACAAATGTGAGTTACAGACCACAAAGTCAATGGTAAGCAATGGGCTGAATACATTCCCAGGGAAGCTTTCGAATGTCCCCAAGATGTCGTTAGCAAACCAGAAAGCTGCACTGTCTGCTAGTCTTCAACCTAACAAATGCTGTTGAAGGCTAGACTGTACACATGCACTGTATGAATTGTTGCAATTTGAAACCAGTCAAGTTACATCCCTCTTAAGTGCAGAGGCTCCATTTTTGCTTCCAAGAGTCTACAAGGAACCTTTGCCACACCGGTTAAACAAGTGGTAGCGCTAATATTTCAAAAACACTTTACATGGCACTTTTACCACTTTAGACACAAAAATCCTGAATATGCACATTGCACAAAATGAACATAGTGATACAGTAATAGAGACAAGTGAAGTAACAGCATCGTAAAAGCATGCTTGAAAGAGTTAGAAGAGTAGAAAATACATTTCTAAACAGTTATAACACTTATTTATAGATTTTAATAACAAGATTACTCATGAAGTGATGCTTCACTATTCACGCTCGATTGAAAACTAATGGATCTAATGATGAAGCCTAACAGTTCTACCTTTCATTGCAAATGCATTATAAATAGATTGTGGTGCAATTATGCAATAAAATTAGTTAGGAAATTTAAACCTACAAATGTGATAGCAGAGACCCTAATGATAATACAAATTAGGAAACGATTTTAGTAAAATGGTTTTTAAGAATAATTTACACGTATGGATGTTAAAAAATTATGTGTAATAATACATTAGTGAAACATTTATTATTATTCTCTTATTATGAAATGATGATTCGATGCAATATATTTGAATCCAATTAAATGTAATTCATTTAAAGCTGATGTATGCAATGTAAGCATTAAATGTGTTCTTTCTTGAGTTGCAATTTTCCATTAGCAGGCAAAATAATTCATTGGCATTTCCACAACTGCTGCATTATTTGTTCTGTGCATACTTTCATCATACATAAAAAGAAAATTATTTCGAAGCATTTTGTGAGATGGCTCGGAGGGAAAATCAACTCTAACCCAATGCCATAGTCTGTTACATTGTATATTTCTGACCATTGAGGCCCGGAATGTCAAGTCGTTCACATGAAGTGCTTGGGAAACAATGCAGGAGTAATTAAAATGTATTTGGTAACTACATACGTAAACTGATCATATGGTGGACTGACTAGTGGAATGACACCCCACCAATAAGGTATCATAAGGACAATAAAAGAAGAAACTCCAAAGGAGGGGCAACGCCATACCTTTTTTCGTGCTTTAAAGCATTGCCGGCACTTTACTTCTCTTTGGGAGAGAATGGAACTCTTTTTTATACGATTATATAATCATCCTTTAAATTTGTATCTTGGACTGCCTTTTTAGGTCTCGCGCCTAGCGTTGCAGTGCAAAGACCTGCTCGCGCAGCGAGAGACCTCTTGTACGGGGTTTCAAAATCGCCCTAGGAATCGCACACGCTCGTGCGTGTGCTTTTCCGTTTGGGCCATGCCATTGGCCTTTGCGTGCGTCTTTTTATTAAAGACAGCACGCAATTGGCCAAAGGCGGGCGCATTGCTCCGCCTATGGCCTATTGGTGTCTATTACGCGCACCAAAGGCCATGTGGTTTCAATTATCGTGCCCAGACACGGGCACGATAATTGAAACCACATGTTTCGCCGTGGCGCGCGCGGGCGCACCACTCGCGGGTTTCGGTGTTTTGTAATAGCGATCGCTTTCAGTTTCGCGAACTTAGAGCTCCATGGTTGTCAGGCGTGGTGAGGAGGCACCCGACAGCCTTATATGGAAAACAGGTAAGAGGCTGTTATGGTTTTCGTTTAGGGCTGAACTCGTTTAAATATTACAGTAACTGTTTTTATCGTTGCCCTGACTTCCGTGGAATTGGAGTGATTCGTCATTCTGGAAATGCAGCTCCCAGTGTTTCTTTATAGCTCCCAGGCCAGCGATCACGTAAATAATTTAAACTACGCACCGTGCTCGTGGGAGCAAGGTGGATTTTCTCAGTGCGTGCGAGCTGCGGACTTTCCAGCACACCCGCAATCACAGAGTATGCTCTCCAGACGGCTCCTCGCAAACAGCGGACAGTCCAGCACACCCAAAATCATAGAGTATGGTCTGCGGGTGGCTCTTTGCAAACAGCGGACAGTCCAGCACACCCGAAATCATAGAGTATGCACTGCTGGCGGCTCCTTGCAAACAGCGGACAGTCCAGCACATCCGCAATTATAGAGTATGCACCATGGGCGGCTCATCGCAAACAGCGGACAGTCCAGCACACCCGAAATCATAGAGTATGCCTGCTGGCAGCTCCTTGCAAACAGCGGACAGTCCAGCACACCCGCAATCATAGAGTATGCTCTGCGGGTGGCTCCTCGCAAACAGTGGACAATCCAGCACACCCGAAAACATAGAGTATGCACTGCTTACGGCTCCTTGCAAACAGCGGACAGTCCAGCACACCCGAAATCATAGAGTATGCACGTGTTGCTGCATATTTAGTAACTTTTGCAGATTATGCAGCAGATGGTGGCTTATATGGTAAATTACTATGTATATGCGGAAAACGCAGCAGCTGCGTATTCACATAATTCCTGTGGCCATTCTTATATTTGTATCTTTCACTTCTGTGTTAGTGAGAGTATGTCATAGTTTGTTCTAAATCTCGCTAGAAACTCTATTTCTTTCTATTGCCCTGCATTGACAGTTCCGAGCGAACCGTCGCATTATTAAAGTTTGAGCTATTGGTGTTTGTAGGAAGGTGGAATCTGACTGCATGGTTGCCCCCACTTTTTTCCTGGTGTTTGAATTGTTTTTGACTAGTCTGGCTGATATCCTGCTATCCAGGACCCCAGCCTTTCTGCTTACTCCATTAAATGACTGGTGTGCATATTAGATGCACTAGTGATAGGATACTGTGGTGCCTTATGAGCCCCTAGTATATGGTACCTTAGGTACCAAGGGCATAGGTACTTCACAGGCCTACCAGGGGCTGAAGCATGTATTATGCCACCCCTGGGAAGCAGACTAAATCTGACACCACAGGCCTGCTACTGCAGCCTGGGTGAGGTAGTGTTAGCACTCCTCACAGAGGTATAGGTTCCCTATACCTCACCTTACACACACATATAAGCCCATCAGTCACCCCTAAGGCAGGCCCTATCAATCCTGAGGGCAGGGTGCTTGGTTTACATGTCTATTCTCTGTGGCTGTTTGATGATGCGGTTAAACCATATACTCTTAAGTGCATTATAACCTAGCGGTAAATGCTAACTTTGGAATGACTGCATCAAAATATGTCGTGTTTGGTGTCAAACGACTTGGAATCATGCCCCCACACCAGTAACTGGTGTGGGAGTATGATCCCACCCTTCTAGAGGGGACGACATGTACCTACCGTGGAAACACAGTAGAAATCTGAAAGAGCCCTGGCATCACAAAATGGATGCCACCAGCACAGACACTGGGCTGCCCTCCTGCTGCTGAAAGAAACTCGCTGTGGAGGAGGCCCAACAATAGGCATCCTCTCACAGGGAGGTGTCACCACCTTCCAGACAGGATTTAGTGTATTGGGGCTGGGTGGGTGCACTCTTAGAGTGCTTTGAAGTCCTGCACTGGGGGAGCAGTAGGCTCCTCTGTGCATATGCCAGCTCAAACCGGTTCAGGGGCTACCTGCCCCTGCTCTGGCGCGAAACTGGACAAAGGGAAGTGGGTGTAACTACCCACTCCCCTGACCCTCCCAGAGGAGTGGTCATAGAGCTAGTCCCTCCCTTTCCTTTAGTATAAGATAGGGAAACCTTGCCATTGCAATTCAGATATCCCTTGATGACGCTCTACAAGAAGAATCCTAGACCTTCGACGTTCCACTACCTTTGGAAGACTGAAGAATCTCCCTTGGAGTCAAGGAGTGACTCCCCAGCTTGGCAGGCACCAAAAACTTGAATCAATGGTCGAAAACTTTCCCGCTCCCGCCGGAGTCCGAAGTCCCTGCAGCCCTGGAAGAGGATTTCCTGACTTCTGGATGGCCATTGTGAGACCCCAGCAGAGCTGAGGCGAGTGGACCCCACGAGTGACGAGAAACAGCAATACCCAGGTACCGTGCACTATTGTCGGCTTCAACCCCTTCACAACGTTCTATGAACTTGTGAATTGGACCACATGTGGTCCAAGCATCCAGCAGGATTTCCCTCTAAAATCAGAGACCTACCTCGTCCCGAGTGACCGTGGGCTCCTGTGAAGCGAATCCTCACGAGGCATCTTCACGATCCCTTGCCGGCTGGCTTGTGGGTCCCCTGAAGACTTTCTCATTGAACCAAAGGGCTCCCCTGGTTGCTCCAGGCCTGCCCTGATTTACCCTTGCTGGGTGAGTCCCTCAGACCTTGCTGGTCTGCACCGCTGATTTTCTTCAATTTCCACAAGACTTGCTTTTGCCAAGGTTTGTTGGCTCCAAGCTGGTTGTTGACACCTCAGTAAGCTGCAGACTTTGTGGGACACTCCGAATCCAGCTCCTGGTCATCATCAACGCCTCCTGGACCTCGTGGCTGAAGAGTCAAAACACCCTTGATCACCTGAAATCACCCGACTTCCGTGGGCATCCATCTTTCTGGCCCCGGGTCACTGGCAAGAGACTGTGAACACTGTCCCGTCTGCTTTCAGGTCTTCTTCATCTTGGATCCAGCCTTGGATTCCACCGGACACTTCTCCAGTCTTCACAAGCAGCAAAACTTCTTCGGCTTCCATAGAAAACGACGACGCGACCTGACACCAAAAGACACCTATGCACCTGGCTTCCCTGGGTGAGGTAACTCGTGCACTCCGGTGCTCCTGTGGGTGTTGGCCCTCGAGCTACTTACCTTAGGCCTTGTCCCCTTGCAAGTCGACTTTCCTAAACCTCTTATTTAGTATATGGTCTGGTACGCCCCTAGGGCCCCAGCCAACTTATTGTGAAACGTTGATATTTGCATATGTTCCTGACTTCTAATCTCATAAAGAGATTAGTAGAGTGTGTCTAGTAATAAATACATATATATTTGATATATATACCTGTGTGGTGTCCTTTCCTTTGGTAATTTAAGAGATTATATGGTAAAACAAGCTGCTTTACATTCCTCTGAGACTTAGCCTGAAGGCTGCTCTCCACAGCTACCACTAGGATAGCTTTCTTTAAAAGGTTGTCTTAAACCTATCTACCATAAGAGTCGAATTGGACTGGTGCAAGGTGGCCCCTATAACTAGTGACCAGCATATGCCAGGCCAACTTCTCACAGTGTTGCATTATTTAGCAATGCCAATAGCTCAAACTTTAATAATGCAAAACCCATTGCATTGCAAATGCTTGTTGCTGATGCTGCTGCCTTTATGCAGTAAACCTGGAATCCATCTTTGCCAAACGAATTAATTTTTGCTTCATTTCCTTGTTTCTCATGCTCATTGACTCGCTCTTAGAGGACTTTAACATTGATTCCTTTTACTTCATTGCTTTAAATCTTTAAATGCAGTTAAAGAGAATCAAACTATCAAACTATCATTCTGCCCTTAATGGTGGTAGGAACCTATAACTTTGTATCTAATGTTTGTTTTAAACCATCCACTTTGGATTTGAACCTCTGACTAAATGTGTAGTCTAGGACTACATGCCTTAATATTCTTGACTGAGATGCATAATAAATTGCTTATCTGTATCGATTTTTGAACAGTAATACAATAACTAAACTATCTAAATTGCCTGAGTCTATTATTGTGTCCTAATGTTCTTTATTTGAAACTGATATAAATTACTTTTTTTTAATCTAAATGTGTTGTTGGGAGAATCTGTGAATCTTTTTAGAATATCAAGTTCTACTTCTTTTATTCTGTGTTGCAGAAGCAGAACTTCTGGTGTGTATCATTCTAGTTAGATTTAATTTCTTTAGGAGATTGGGTCTCCCCATTGCAATAAGTTATTTTTACAGTATGGTCCTGAGAGTAGAGCATTTGAACCTCATTTCAAACTTGTGAGTTAGTCTCCAACTAATGGTGCTCATTGGGTGGCGAACATTGTGTTTTTGGACACCCCTTCTATCGGCAGTGAAAGATCCATCAGAGGAACATTCACCTCTGACGTAAGGGTAATGCTGTGATCCGTCTAGCTGTAGGGGGCTCAGTACAGTTAGCGGGACAAAGGAGTAAGTAGTGAATTGAAAGTTAAACCTAAAAATATTTATACCCCTTGCGCCAGATCACCAGTGTTATCGGTAATTTACTGTTAATCTGGTTTAGGGTGGGGTGATTTATATGCAGTCAGTGCCCGTGGTGGGAGTGGTGGTGCCCGTTTTGGAAGTGGGTGCACTTTTTAGCATTTGTTTTTGAAGTAGGTTGTTATGATGCATTCTGTTTTTCATTTGTTGTAAGGGTTATTACTATATCCTTGCAGTGCACCTCTTGGGGTGGATGGCACAGTGTGCCACTCTTTGGGCAGCTTCGTATGATGTATGATATGTTATCATTCCTAGGAGAATGGAGATACAATATTTAGGCTTGTGAGCTATTGTGGTGGTTGCATGCAACTTCCATTGATGTGGCAGTGTGCTGCTTTTGTCCAGTCATATTGCACTATGGTGGTTATATGTCTTGTGCCTCAACTCGTGGTAATGTTACAAACTATTCAGTTGTGATTCATAATCATTTGTTTCATGTCATTGTGTTAAGTCTTCCATCTTTGATTTGAGTCCCCAGTATACAGGGTATGCTAGTGAATGGTATATTCTGTATGAGAGTTATTCATTACATTGGTGGTTGATTGCATGCAGGTATATGCATTCCTCATTGCACATCTATAATTAAAAAATATTTCACCAAATGTCTAGCAACGATATTTGGTTCTCAATCCTGTAATGCACACCACAGAAGCAAAGTTGTTTTGTTTGCTGTCTTTTACACAGTAAATCAAAGGGCTGGTATTTTGAGGCCATGCACAGCCAAGTTTCAGTATGCGGGAAGCTAAAAGATGAAACTTCGTAGAGAAATTTAATTTTAAAGTGCATGTGTTGTAGTTCCGATGGTGCTGTATGTTGTGGTTTGCTCAGGGGCACTGGAATTATGCATTAGGGGAACGCCAAATTAAGAGGCAGGGTTGACTAAATTATGTGGAAAGAAAGGGAAAATTATGCAGCATAACACAGCATATTTCTTGATACTATGCCTTCATTATTATGTCACTTTAACACATGGTAATTCTATTTGGGCAACGATTTCACATCATTAACACCAGTTTAACAATCAAATACACAAGAAGCACCTGAAAGATGACCAGTTAACCTTTGCAAAGGGCCTTCCATTGTGCACAAACCCATGCTGCCATATTTTTAGTAACTTTTGATCCATTTGAGCTAAAGTGCACGTGTTGTAGTTCCGATGGTGTTGTATGTTGTGGTACGTTCAGGGTCACTGGAATTATGCATCAGGGGAACGCCAAATTAAGCGGCAGGGTTGACTAAATTATGTGGAAAGAAAGGGAAATGTATGCGGCAAAACAAAGCATATTTCTTGATACTATGCCTTCATTATTATGTCACTTTAACACATGGTAATTCTATCTGGGCAAAGATTTCACATCATTAGCACCAGTTTAACGATCAAATACACAATAAGTAAATGAAAGATGACCAGTTAACCTTTGCAAAGGGCCTTCCATTGTGCACAAACCCACGCTGCCATATTTTTAGTAACTTTTGATCCATTTGAGCTAGAAACTATTATTTTTGTGAAAATCTGCAGATTATGCAACAGATTACGTGGGAAATGCAGCAAATTAATAATTTTGCGAAAATAGCTGTGGTCACAGGATTACATAATTCCAGGAGCCCTGGGTATGATGCGTTTTAGGGTATTCTGTCATTGTGACGAATTCTTAAAATGAGGAAAGTCAGCCTGATGAAAACAGGCTGATGAAGCAATTCTAGGGAAAATTTAAAATGACAAAATATGTTTTCAATGAAAATATGTTTTTGTGGAAAACGTAAATGTAGAGAAAGAAGAGGACAGTGTGCCAAAGAGGTAAGAGAAAAGGGGTGCATATATATATAGACAGGGGTTGCATAGAGTGGGTAATAACAGGTTTGCAACAACAACAAAAAATACGCAAATAAAGCTGGAGTGAGGATAATCGGATGGTAAAAATAAAATAGGAAAGCAGGAGTGTTTTGTGAACATTAAATCAGGGGGGTAAGGGGTTTGTAAAAAAAAAAACAAGAATAAATCAGGAGGGGGAATAAGGGTCTCGGAAAAATCTGAGACAGCTTGACGGGTCTAAGGGTTTCTTAAAAAAGGGAGCAAAGCAGGAATAAGAGTCAGGGGTTTGCTAAAAAAGGGAGTAAAGTTGTAGTGGGAATAAGGGGTTTGAACATTAAGCAGGAGGGAAATAAAGGGTTTGAAAAAACAATGTGAGTAAAGTGGAAAGGGGTGTAAAGTGGGAAGAGATTAAAGGATTTAAATAATAAATTAAGTAACATGGGAGTAAGGGGATTGTAAAAAGAAAAGCAGGAGTAAGTCTGGAGAGGGTAAGATACTTTGAAAAAATGAGTAAAACAGGAATGGAAGTAATGTTTTAAAACAAATGAGAAAAGCGGAGGGGGGAATAAGTGGTTTATAAGAAAAGAGAGTAAGGCTAGAGTGGGTTAAAGGGGCTTGAAAAATGTAATAAAGTGGGAGAAAGCAGTTTGAAAAAAATGACAGTTAAAGAGTAGGGAAGAAAAAGGTATGTAAAAAAGGGGAAGGATTAAGGGGCTTATTGAAAATATAAGAGTGAAGAAGCAGGGGGGAGGATTACTAGGGGCACAGAAGACAGGGAAGTAAAAACAAGCATTTACAATGCAATGGTCTCGGCAATATTATAGGTAGAGCTATTGGTATTGCTCATTATTTTTTTTATCATTTTTGTATCCCTAAATAAATGGCATTGTTATTTCTATTGGCATTAGCTTTTTTTGCATATGTGATACCTATTGCATTAGCAGAGAGAGAGTGAGGTAGTGAGATAGAGAGAGAGAGTGAGGTATTGAAATAGAGAGTGAGGTAGTGAGAGAGAGTGAGGTAGATAGAGAGTGAGGTAGTGAGATAGAGAGTGAGGTAGATAGAGAGTGAGGTAGTGAGATAGAGAGAGTGAGGTAGTGAGGGAGAGGGATGTTGTGAGGTAGTGATATATAAGCATAGAGTGATGTTGTGATGTAGTGAGATAGAGAGAGAGGTAGTGAAAGAGAGAGTGAAAGTGAGTTAGTGAGATAGAAAGAGTGAGGTAGTGAGATAGAGAGTGATTGAGGTAGTGAGTGAGAGAGTGAAGTTGTGAGGGTGTGAGCTAGAGAGTGAGGTAGTGATGTTTTGAGAGAGAGAAGTTGTGAGATAGTGAGGTAGTGAGATAGAGTGGAGTAGTGAGGTAGAGAGAGTTATGTAGTGAGAGAGAGTGAGGTAGTGAAACAGTGATGTAGTGAGGGAGAGGGATGTTGTGAGGTAGTGAGATGTAAGCAGAGTGGTGTTGTGATGTAGTGAGATAGAGAGAGGTAGTGAAAGAGACAGTGAAAGTGAGTTAGTGAGATAGAAAGAGTGAGGTAGAGAGATAGAGAGTGAGTGATGTAGTGAGTTAGAGAGAGAGTGAAGTTGTGATATAGAGAGTGAGGGAGTGAGAGAGTGAGGTAGTGATCTTTTTAGAGAGAGAAGTAGTTGAAAGTGCATTTGCTCTGAGCTCATTCACGAATACAAATAAGTGTTACAGTACTTACATTTACTTTTTAATTGTGTTCTAAAGTGGAGAACATGGACTTCATTATATTTGTGCTGAAGAATCGCAGGGCTGTGGCTACGAGAATTGGCCGGGAATGCGGTCACTGGTTCGAATACAAAGATTGGCAGGGTACAGAGACTGGCTGGGTACAGAGACTGGTAGCGCTGAGATTGGCTGAGGGTGCAGGGACGTGCTGACTGGCTGGGTACTGCATCTACAGAGGCTGGCTGGGGGTACAGAGACTCTCTGGGGAGCAGAGGCTGACGCACGTCATCCTTCCAATGGCCAGGCGGCCACTCCCTCACCGGAGAGGTAAAATAGTGACTCTTCACTCCACAAGTATGGTGATCCGAACCATATAATAGTCGTCGATCTCGTGGGGGTCAATACATGTCTATATTATTAGCCTCGGTGTTCTGACATACCGCCAAAGCGCCGAGAAACAATGCTGAACCAGCGTCCAGCGCCCTCTCTTCCACTGGAGCACAAAGTACTGTAAAGTAACGTAGATGAAGGAGGCTACGCGTTCAGAAACGTGTCTCCCCTGAGAGTTCCATGGCACTAGACTAACACAGGCACTTAACATGTGCACTAGTCTGGAAGAGATTCGTTCACTTTCCAGCACCATGATAAGCGTGTAAGCTTTTAATTCTGTTAAGAACACTAGTGCTAAACCGATGGGAGTAAAACGGAAATAAGTGCCATATGAGATGAACTGCTGGTCAAGACTTAAATCCTACCAAAGCCGACTCAGCCTTCTATCCTAACAAGGTATGCAAGTTACATCGGAAAACAAGAACAGCTGATGTTTACAGCACTTGGAAACGCAGGATGTAGAATGGAGAGCTATCTGTAAACAATGTAATACTGCAAGCACCAACACCACAAGCTATGATGAATGCCAGCTGAGTACACAGATAATGCCGCCCGCCCTCTGATCATTTAAAGCTCGAAACCGATGGGAGTAAAACGGAAATATGTGCCATATGAGATGAACTGCTGGTCAAGACTTAAGGATTCCCGAGCCCGGCGCCGCACGCAACGCCCTCGGAGCTTCGCGTGAATGCTAAACAAGGCCGGGTGAGATTACTAGCTGTAAGGGGCCCCACCTACAGAGAGAGTCTAACAAGGGGGAAAGGCGTCCAAGGCACGGTGCGGATCCCTGCTCATCGAAGGGCAGCGCCGCCAACTATACTCACAACAGCACGAAGATCCTCACGGCCAGAGGACAGCAAAACAATGGCGGATGGAAGCTCCGAAACTTTTTCGGATTCGGGGGCGTGTTCCTGCTGTTCTAAAAGGGCGTGGCTAAAAAGTGGAAAGAACAGCAAGGAACACGCCCCCGAATCTGAAAAAGACGGAGCCTATTTGGAGGGACGGCTCTCTCCTCCAATGGCGGGCCTCTGTTTAGGACTTGGGGGGTGAGGATGACTTCAGCACCACCTACAGCACAAGGCTTGTCTGGCAAGAAGAGGAGGAAACTGATTTTTGGGCTGTGCTTGATTGCCAGGGGTATGGGGGTTAGAGGCGGGCAAAAGGGAACCTAGATGCATGGTTAGATCAACCTACTTGCTGAGGGGATTGGTTACAAGAATGTGTATGCAGAAAAAGTTACCATGTATGCTAATAGTTCTATTGCAGCTGCAAGTTCTATGTTATCATGTGATGAGGGAATATATTTTGCCTTTCGCTTGTTGCAATGGCTTGATTTTCTTTATAAAATGGAAATAAAGCATTTTTTTAGTATAAAGTTACGACAAACATCTGATTAACAAAGCCTTTCATTTGCCCATTTCAATTTAATGACCAGCAGGTTAGTTTGGGAGATGCTGTTGCACTGAAAGCGATTTGAAGGAATGTACTGTATAGTGAAGTATATAATCAGATATAACTGCTTATTGCTATACTGCAAGCTTTACACTTTTGTTTCCAAAGTAGTGCAAGATAGTATACTTTTCATCAATCTAATGCACAAATTAACAATTTTGAACACATCAGCGGGTCTTTTGCACCCATTCGAGGCCGCTATATCATGAGCCAATACTCAGTTGTGAGCTGGTCCTTGAACAGACTCTTAAGAATTCCAAAGACCAAATTCTACACAGAACTTCAGCACAGCTTTTTATTTAAATATGATGCAAAATCTTCATGGCAATACTTGCATGTGGCAATAAAAGCTGGCTCTTGCAGGCACTAGGGGTCTTTGAAAGTTTAGTTTGTGACCACATAGCTTCCAATGTGAGAGCCTCAGGAAAACCTACAAAGATTTTTGGGAAGGTTAAAATATTTTATGAGTGCTTGTCAAATAGCACCAGATCCGGCAATAAGACTGACTTACCCTGTGGCCACAGATTGTTATACGATTTCTGTGGAACCACGGAAGAAAAGTGTGGTAGTCTGTTATTGTACTAGGAGTTTGGTGCCTTGATATTCCAAGTGTAAAACTGCTGATCATCATAGGGTAGTGTAATACTACTGTTTATACCTCAGCTTTACCACGTGAGACCAATGTTTATTATCATTTGACATGAATGTTTCCACAACTCTATGCAATGCTTCATTATCTAAAGTGTTCAAATGAGCAGTGCTGATCAACTTTTGTGCAAAAAAAACCTTTGCATCAAAATTTGATACAAATGCTACAGCATAATAACTTACTTCCCAAACCACTAGGCCCTAGGATTCTAAAACGTTTTGTTAGTTCATTAAAGGGCCGTGCTAGACACCTCGGTACTGTGTTTGCTTCACACCAGTTCTGGATGGGTAGACAGTTGCACTTCCCTTTGTGACCAGTTGCTCTTGAGGGCCTGTATTTACACCTTGAAAAATTAAACATGCTTCTCTGTTGTCCATGCTATATTAAAAAAAGAAGCAGGAAAAGGCGATACCCTGAAAGTAATTTATTTTCCTTTGTTTGATGCTTTCAACTACAACTCTTGTTCTTATTTTAGAAATTATGAACACAGAGGGCGGAGAATAAGAAAACTACATTCTTTATGAGTATAAAGAGACTATTTGCCATTTATATTCTTCCATAATCTCTGCCCCTTTAAAAATCAATGTTGGCATAAGATTGCAGCGAGACGTTAGAACCAATCACTCTTTGACTATGTACATGCCTGTTTCATGAACCCACAAGTTGTGACGCATACTCTGATATTGCAGTGTTGTGTGCTGGTCGCAACAGGTAATATACACATAGCCCCACATGTCTTGATCTGAGCCCCAATTATAGTTATAGACGCAATTGCAGTGCACCTTATAGTTGTGTTGATTTTGTATGTACTCTTATTTATTGTGTGAGCACAAAACTTATGCCAGGGAGCAGGTGTGCCACAATTGTGTATCCAATGAGACCGCTCCTCCTGCTTTAGAAATAGGTACCCAATACAACTTCCCGGTACTCTGTTAAGCAGCTAAATATTAACTATGAATTATTTAGCTGCTGGAACAGTATCATGATATTTCTCTAAATTGGTGCTTTAGTTTTAGACAACAAAGGTCAGAAACAAAACTAGGCAACCTTTGACTGCTATTTCTGAGCTGTACTGTCTGAAAATAATGTAGTAACTGACATAAATATGGGGTAAATAGGGTTTCTTTATTGACTGCAGGCCCACAGAGGCAGGTGCTCGCTCTGCGGTGCAGCACAAAAGCTTGCGCAAGACTATGTTAAACTCAACAGAAATAAAAAAAATGCATATATACACTTGATAAAACAAAAGGTACGCCTGTTTCATTCTGCACATCCCAATTGTGTCTTCAAAACTGTATGTAGCCTGTGTAACATTACACACGGACACATTCATTTTTTGTTTATTTTAGGCACTTGGAGGTTAACTGATTAAGTCATCAGGCCTTAAAAGAGAGGTGCGCTTGTTTGGCATGATTCTAAAATCTGTGAGGCCTTTCTCAACAGCGTCTGTGAACACTCCCTGCTTTGAGAGGAAACTCAGGGCATGGCCTCAGGATGCCGCCGAACTGGAGATGAAAATGCATCTCTTCGCATAACAAAGGGACAATTAGCATCGCAAGAGACCCGCGTTCTCTTAACTCTGCTGGGGGATGGGCCCTGCCTCTAACACACCTTTATACAGAGAAGCAGCGTAGGATGCAGGTGTGCAAACAGAGGCTGTCTCTGTAAAGCTTCAATCTACGAGCAGTCATACAAGTGCAACTGTTAAGCGATGCATGATTTTAAAGGCGCAGCTAAGTTTTGTGTGGAAATTGTTTCATTTGTAAATACTACAGCTCCGTTTCGAGCTTGCGCAGGCTGAAAGGCTTACAGATCTCTCTGATCTCTTCACCATCTGAACGTTTGGAGTTACTGTGCTCAGTTTTGTAAGCTGTTCACGTCTTCAGTAGTGTGCACTATAAAAGGGGATATGAGAGGAAACAAAATCTGAATGCTAAACAAGGCCGGGTGAGATTACTAGCTGTAAGGGGCCCCACCTACAGAGAGAGTCTAACAAGGGGGAAAGGCGTCCAAGGCACGGTGCGGATCCCTGCTCATCGAAGGGCAGCGCCGCCAACTATACTCACAACAGCACGAAGATCCTCACGGCCAGAGGACAGCAAAACAATGGCGGATGGAAGCTCCGAAACTTTTTCGGATTCGGGGGCGTGTTCCTGCTGTTCTAAAAGGGCGTGGCTAAAAAGTGGAAAGAACAGCAAGGAACACGCCCCCGAATCTGAAAAAGACGGAGCCTATTTGGAGGGACGGCTCTCTCCTCCAATGGCGGGCCTCCGTTTAGGAAGCCAGCCAATGGAGGAGAGGCAAAAAGAGAGGCGGGCTAAGGAGCCACTCTAGGAAACATTAAATCTCGACTTCCGGTTCTGCCTTCGGCAGACCGGTAGTCCTCGACCTAAAAATGAGGGATGTTAGGAGGAGGCCCTCTTAAAAGCCACTCAATCAAAATCAAGCATAAAACAAGCATTGGCAAAGCCAATAGGCCTCGCCGTTTGGCCTTGCAATGCTTTTTGCTGACTTTGTTCAGCATTTAAACAGTGGCGTGCCGCATTGGGGGGGGGGGGGTACCTCACAGGCTGCCGCAATTGCAAGTGAAGGGGAAAGGGTGAAAGCAGCAGACTCGGCGCATCCTCTGAGCAGTGCGCGGCACCTGTGGACCACCCGCTTGCGACCGGCCCTCCAGGGCCTGTGATCGACAACACAGCGGGGAGACCCACAGAAAATGTACAACCACAACTACGGTGGGAAGAGAAACAACATGAACAATGGAAGGGGGCAGGAACAAAGGGAATGTGGATAGTGGGAGGGGGCAGGAGAATGGTGAACATGGACATCGGGAGGGGGTGGGAACAACGGGGACGGGAATTCAGATAACGGGAGGCGAGCGGGAGAATATTGAACATGGACAACGGGAGCAAACATGCCATTTGTCAAATGTACATAGTAGGCATTATTCAAGCCGTACCAGAGAAGTGCATTTCTTAATGTTTTTAGTAAATAATATCCGCAGCCGGTGGACCGGGAATAACTACAGAGATCACGTGGTACAGCCTCTAGTAATGCCCCTCTTTCCCCTGCTAGCCTCTGGCTTTCAAAATCCTTTTAACTAATGGATGTGATATGTTGTCAAGAATTATTTGATGATAGGGGCTGTGCTGAGCAACTCTGCATGTGCTATAAAATCTACATTTTGAGAGTGGAATTTCCCAAGCATTCCCTTTTCAGCTATAGTCTCTGTCCGGCCGACAAATGACTTTTGCTGATGGACTGGTCGAGCTCTCCTTTTAGAGCGGGAAGGGAGTTGGTGTCTGGTTAACAGGCACGTGTAGCCTACAACAGTGTTTAGAGTTCAGCGAGGGAGGGGGTTAGTGAAAGGAATCCCTGATTTTACCACCTGTAATTACGTCATCCAGCCTTCCATTCAGGAAAGAGGTGTAGGGCGGGGCGTCAGTTGTTGACAATGGGCGCTTGACGCAATCTGTCATCGACTTGATTTATGGTCAGTTCGAGGCAGTGGCTGAAGGGTTGTCGCCTCGGGAGTTAAAAAGATACCTGATACCCTTAGGACCAAGGAACCACTCGCTGTGTGGGTTTCTAGTATTGGTCTTCTGGTGGTGTGAAGTGCCCACCACGGTTCATCCAGGGCAGGACCCAATGTGCCCAGCTTGCTACCAGCTGACGAAGTGACATATAACATATGGGCCGCCAGAATAAAGAGTATTTCTCCGGCACGCATGATCCCGCATAGTTTACCTGCGCGTGTTTTAGTCTATCTAAAGACCCCTTCACTCGGAGATCTTGTTTGTGAAAATGATCCCCTGCCTGCGAGTGAAACCGTGCGTGCCATGCCACTTGCTAGGGGCTTTATTTTCAGATACATCTGTACTCCCGTGTTCACAACATTTTGCATCATGAGACGCAGACGACCATGTTACAGATATCCGTGTCCTTCACGTTGCCTCAAGCGACGTGATGTAGTGTGTTTGGCTCTTTAGAAATCCTGTGCTTTATGAAAAGACACATATGGTGCACATAAGTAAAGGACAAGCAGCTCAAGAGGAGTGGTGCAGGTGGGCACAGGAAGACAAGGGGGAGTTGTGCAGGGGGGACAAGAAGGCCCTGCAGCTGCTGCCTTGCGCGCCGCTACTCGCTCCCGCCAGCAAAACGCTGTGGGAGTGAACCTTTTCAAAAGAGGTGGGACATGCACCCACCTTTAGCCATTTGCAGGCTATGATTACAAAATGACACACGCAAAAGCTAACCCAATGCGTGGGGTAGTCAGACCCACTCAGAGTAGTTTAGAGTAGTTACAAGAAGTCTCTCAGAGCAGCGCATGCTTGCTGCCCTAGGCTCAACCTAAAAAGTAAAGCTTCTTCAAGAATGGCTTTCAGCAGGGTGATTGTGCCAAAGCTGGTGAAAGACATTATTAGAGAAAAATGTTAGTGTGTGCTCTATTTTTTGCCTTCGCTTTATAATAGGAGAAAGAGAGCTGTGTCTGGTTTATGCTATGCTGTTTCACTGCATTGCTGTGTTTTCGACTTTGGGAGATAGGTCACATTCTGTGGGTTGCGGTGGTCTCTCTACATGAGTCGTAGTAAGGTATCTCATATGCCTCCAGTGTTCTATGTACGATTGTTCTTGAGAGTCCTTTGAAGTCGTCTCAGAGTGCGTTAAGTGTCATGGCCACCAGTATTTTGCAGCAGATACTGAATACTTCCTTTGAGAAAGCACTTGTATTTCTCTGCAGCACTATGGGATAGTGAGTATTTGCACATTCATCTTTCCATTGCAAACTCCGCCTTTACCTTTGGTTCATCTTTCACTGAACTTGTGCCAGTTTCATACACATGCTTCTTAGATTAGGAAATGAACCCACCTCAGATGGCCAAGTGTGGTACCCTGTCTTCTATTCTAGCCAGGTGTGGAATGTGGCGAATCATGTTAAATGAAAGGCGTTTGAAGGAGACAATCCCTGGTACCCTCAAAGCAGAGCACAGCAGCAGTATGTTGAGGTTGCAGTGTTGATTAAGAAAGGCACGTCAGAGTTGTGCTCAGGGGACGAGCGCTGCATGAAGGGCTACTAATTTGGTTAAAGTGAAGCAGTGTTAGAACAAGAGCCAGAGCAGCCCAGGCATGCTGCGGAGTCATGATCCAGGGATTCCAGGAGAGATGAAAGGATTTCTCGAAGCTGCTTTCATGATTTTGCATTTGAAAGGCCTGACTCATTTTTGCCTAAGACCACAAGAGGCATCAGCACACTGTGGTAAGGGTGAGCAGCATTTTAGCATGTGGGGCTTATGTGGAACTGCTATGCAATGAAGGGAACGTTGAACAGAAAGAAAAGCGTGGTGCTGCAGTGCCACAAAATGTCAGCCGTACAATGCTAAAAGAAATGCACAGCGTAGAGTGAAAAGAGCTCGTCATACAAACTCTCTGCCGTACTTTTTCCATGTAAGAGTCTGCGTCCAAAGGAGATTGCTTTCACTTTGTTTCTCGTGGACTATTGGAAAAAACAACCACCATTGAGTAATGTCGTTGCACGATGAGCAATTTGTATTGTATTAAAATAGGTGTTCCACTGTGCGTGCTCACCCAGTGAAAGCAGATGCCACTTGTCTTCTCATCTTAGATTCAGCATTCTGGACCGGACGGTCCCGCAACTAGATGTCAGCTGTTAGAATCCGGGTTCTCTGGTTGGCACAGGTAGGTACTTGTGACAAGCAGGGAACCTTTCCTCTAGTCAGGGAAAGGGGTTACACTACTAAAACAACCCGTGCTCACCCTCTAAGTAGCTTGGCGCGAGCAGACAAGGCTTATCTCAGAGCGTTATAGGTTAAGCATTTGTGAACGCATACAGTAACCAAGTGACAACACTACAAATGGACACCACACAGGTTTTTATATTAAAAATAAGGATTCTTTATATAGGATTATCACAAGACCATTAAACGATTAAAAATACACAATGCGGTTGCTTAGTTGGTAGAAGATTGCTTAGTTTCTCTTAAGTTCTTAAATGCGACACTTTAAGTCAATGTACCTTAGATGCGACACGCAGGGCAATGAAAGTGTTGCAGCGATGCAGATGCGTTGAAGTTCTTGGTGCAAAAGAAATAAAGACGGGATCTTCCAGATGCGTTACGCTTCTCCGATGTTGCGAGAAGGCTCGACTCGATGCGTCAGCTACAGCGGCGTCACCCTTGACGAGATGCGACGACAGTGGCCTTGGCAGCGGCGCTCTTCTCCGACGTTGCAAGATGCTTCCGCTCGATGCGATGCTGCAGCGGCGACACCCCTTCTGCAAGATGCGAAGACAGCGGCTCCGACGGCGGCACGCTTCTCCGTGGATGCGAGGCGCTTTTCTGGATGCGGTGCAATGCGACAACTACGATGGCTGTGATGGCGACACGCTTCCTCCTCGATGCGAGACTCTTCTCTCGATGCGGTGCAATGCGACAGCTACGATGGCTGTGATGGCGACACGCTTCTTCGGCGTTGCGAGACACTTCCGGAATGATGCGAGACGCTTCCGCTCAATGCGATGCTGCAGCGGCGACACTCTCTGCAAGATGCGACAGCAACAGCTCAGACGGCGGCACGCTTCTCTTCCTTGCGTCGCGCTTCCAGCTCCTTGCGACACGCAGTCCCTCAGAAGGCCCAACAACAGCAGCAGGCACTTCTAAAAGACTCTGGGGAGCTGGGGGTGAAGTCCACTGGACCTGGGACTTTGTTCAGGGGGCAAGCTCAGTTCAAGCCCTTGGAGATCTTTTTAAAGCACAAGTTGAAGCAAAGTCTTTAGTAGTCTTTCTCCTCTCCTTCAGCAGCAAGGCAACCACTGCAGGCCAATCCCCCAGGTCAGGGACAGTACTCCTCCTACAGCTTTCCCAGTTCCTTCTCCTCTAGCAGAGGTTCTTCTTGTTTCAGCAGGATCTAATTTCTTGGGAGCAGGGTCCCAATACTTATACCCCTAATTCCTTTGTTCCTCTGGGGTAGAGGGGCCTTTGCCCAGACCAAACCAGTTCTTGAGCACTCTGTTGACATGACTCTGCCTTTCTATTCAGGGTGCAGGGCAGAGACATCAGCCGCTCCGCAGGAGGTGGAGCCAGCATTGTGGTAGCAGAGCACAACCCTATTCAGAGCCCAGGTGTACTCCTCCCACCCATCTGACTGCCAATCTTACTATTCACCACCAGGCTACCTAGCCCTGCCCCTCTGGGTTCCCCCAGCCCTGTCACTCACACAATCAGACAGGCAGATACACATCATAGCAGAGGCGGGCTGAAATGGTCAGGCAAGCAAATACCAACTTTCTAAAAGTGGTATTTGCAAACACAGAATATTAATATAAACTTTACTAAAAGATGTATTTTATTATTCTGTGTTCAGGCATACTAAACTCGAATTTCTACCATGTTCCCTGGGTCTGTTAGGATCATAGGATGTAACAATTCTAACAGCCCAGTCTGGCCTATGGAAAACAGGTAGCCTTACAATAGTGAAAAACGAAAATGACTGTAATTCACTATTAGGACATGCCACATACATCAGGGCTTGTCCTACTTTATGCTTACAATTCACCCTGCCCTTGGGCCTACCATAGGGGTGACTAATATGAAGTTAAGGGAAGGTTTAGGGACTGGCAAGTGTGTGTACTTGCCCAGTCAGCATGACAGTACCAGACTGTACGCAGGTTCTGCAATGGCAGACCTTAGATACATTTTACCAGGCTGCTTCTGTGGGTGGCACAACCAGTGCTGCAAGCCCACCAGCAGCATTTGTATTTACAAGCCCTGGCACTCCTGGTGCACTTTACTGGGGTCTAACAGTAAACCAAATAAGCCAATCATGGAATCCAACCAACATATACATTTTAAATAGGGAGCACTTGCACTGTGGCACTGGTTGGCAGTGGCACAGTGCTCTGAGCAGCTAACAACAGCAAAACACATGAGGCACAGCGACAAAAAGGGGAAGGGAGACTCACGCCAAGGTGCCAGGTCTAACATCAGCGATATAAAAATTGCAATATCTAGGCTATCAAAACTGAAGTAGGACTGAGCTATTCGTGCCATCACTTGCAAGCCAAACTCTGGGGCATATTATCAAGCACGGCGTTAAAATTATCGCCGCTTCAGCGACAGAAAACTGCCGCTAAAGCGGGGATAATGGGCTTGATAATATGCCGCAGAGAATTCAAATAGAAACCCATGTTGACACCAGAACATGGGCTTCTATGGGAATTCTCAAGGGCATATTATCAAGCCCATTATCGCCGCTTTAGCGGCAGTTTTCTGCCGCTAAAGCGGCGATAATTTTAACGCAGTTTCTTGATAATATGCCCCTCTGTTCTGTAATGTTTTTTTTCTCTTTTATTTGAAAAACTCCCTGTTGTTACAGACAACATCACTGGTTCGCAGAGGTTGATGAAGCCGGTGTTCTGCCTCACAGTTTTCTTGGTGCTCCATGTACAATGCCCGCTAACATATGGGAGAGGTGGCAAAGATTAATAGTCAGGCCATGATTCTTGGAGTTGCAGCACAAGCTACAGCACCTTTACTTTCTATCATATATCTTATTGACCAAGTAGATCTTTTTGAGAGTCTAGCGCATCGCAGCAGATGTCAGTTCTGGTTAATATTTTGGGCCTTATTCATGAATGCCTGCAACACTTTTACTCCGCCATTGCATCACTTTTTGTGACGCTGCAGCAGCGTAAATAATGCGTCAGGTTGCACCATATTTACAAAGTGACGCATCTAAGCATATGTGTCACTTTGCAAACCACTGCGCTACGTTATACCTGCGTCAGGCATAATGTATTCAGGGCAGGCATTCCAGTAAAGGGTCGTAAAAGTGTCACAGTGAAATCTATGAGATTTCACAGCGACACTTCTAGGACGCTACTCCGTCAATATCTTACGCCTTCCTCACAGCAGGCATAAGACTGACACAGGCCCATTCACACAGGGCTTGCCCTATGTGAAAGGACACACTGCTGGAGTTGGGTCTGTTTTCAGACACACCCCAGCAATGTGCCACTTTTGCGCCTACAGATACATCCCAAATACTGACGTATCTGTAACTGCTTGCGATATGGAGCGCCATACATTAAATACAGAGCATCCAACCTGTCGCAAGGAGGGCCAGTGAAAACGGTCACATCCCTGTCACGCTGCAATGCAACAGTTTTCATAAATGAGGCCTGTTAGAAATGGGGGTCTCTAGTTGGCAATGGTATACACCTTTGTCCAAATAGGGACACTTGCTTCTAGTCAGGGAAAGGGAGATACACTCCTGAATAACCCCTGCTCACCCCCTCGGTAGCTTGGCACGAACAGACAGGCTTATCTCAGAGGCAGTGTGTAAAGCATTTGTGAGCACATACAGTAATACAGTAAAAACACTACAAATGGACACCACACCAGTTTAGAAAAATGAGTAATCTTTACTAGACTTAACACAAGACCAAACGACAAAAATGCACAATACTGTACTCAGAATATGACTTTGAAATGGTAGAAATAGCTTAGTTCAATGTAGATGGTAAATGCAACACTTTACTCTCAAAGTACCTTGGATGCGTAACGAAATACAAACAAAAGGGTCGCAGGGAAGGTGATGCGTCGGTTCCATACACGCAAGAACGGTGATGCGTCGGTTCCTTGCTCCGGGGGAGGTGATGCGTCGGTTCCTTACTGTAGCACAGGGGAGGTGATGCGTTGGTTCCTTACCTGAGAGGAGGTGATGCATCGGGTTCTTTACCACGTGGGGAGGTGATGCGCCGGTTTATTACCGTGCTCCGGTTACGATACAACAAGATGGCGCCTCGACGCAATGCGACGATCTGGTGCGATGCGACAAAATGGTGTTTTTGTTGCGATGCGACAACGTTGGATGCGATAAGTGCACGCCCGACGGCCGTGCGGCGAACTCGGTAACTTCCGAGCAGGCCGTGCGACACGCTTCTCCGGTGATGCGACTGCGACCTCTGCGGCGGCGACACGCTTTTCCGGCGATGCGGCGCGCTTCGTCGGTGATGCGACGGTGAACAGCTGCGGCGGTGGCATGCTTCTTCGGCGATGCGACGGCAACTGCTGCGGCGGCGACACGCTTCTCCTCGTTATGTCGCGCTGCCAGCTTCCAGCGACAAACAGTCTCTAGAAGTCCCGAACAGCTGCAGTCACCTCTCTGTAGGTTAGAATTCCCAGCAAGGATATTCAGGGGAAGCTGGTAGCGAAGTCCTTGTGTACCTGAGACTTCAGACAGGAGGCAAGCTCAGTTCAAGCCCTTGGAAATCTTCCTCAAAGCAAACAGCAAAGTACTTTTCTCCTTTCCTTGGCAACAAGTAACCACTGCAGGCCATCCCCAGACAGCAAACAGCACAGGGGCAGTAATCCCCCTTCACCTTCTCTGGTTTCTTCTCCTTGGCAAAGGTTCCTCTTGATTTCCCAGAAGTGATCTAAAGTTCTGGGGTCTGGGTCCCCCTTTTTATACACACACATCCTTTGTCTCTGAAGGCAGTGAGTGTGTGTACCTAGTCCAAACCAGTTCTGGGTGCATTCTGCCAGTGCACAACTTCTTCCTATGTCAGTGTGGGCCAGGGTCATCAGATGTACCACAGGAGGTGGAGCTAGCATTGTGGAAGGCAGACACAGCCCTATTCAGGCCCAGGTGCTACTCCTCCCACCACTCCCAATGCAGATAGGTCTATTCAGCCTAGTGCTGACTCACCCTGTCTCCTGGAGCCACACCAGCCCCTGTCACTCACAAACCAGACATGCAATACACAACCTAGCAGAGGCAGGCTGGATGGTTAGGTAAAAAAATACCTACTTTCTAAAAGTTGTATTTTCAAACACAGAATGTTAAAACCAAGTTTACTGAAAGATGTATTTTATCATTCTGAGTTCAGGCATACTAAATTCGAATTTCTACCTTGTTCCCTGGGTCAGTTAGGATTATAAGAAGTTATAATCAAACTGCCTATTCTGGCCTATGGGAGCAGGTAGCCTTGCAATAGTGAAAAACACAATTGGCTGTAATTCACTATCAGGACATGCCACAAACATCAGGGCATTTCCTACCTTTTACCTACAATGCACCCTGCCCATGGGGGTACCCTGGGCCTACCTTAGGGGTGCCAAACATGTGCAATGGCAGGCCTGAGCCACATTTTACAAGCTGCTTCTGTGGGTGGCACAACAATTGCTGTAAGCCCACCAGCAGCATTTGATTTACAGGCCCTGGGCACACATGGTGCACTATACTAGGGTCTGACAAGTAAATCAAATAAGCCAATCATGGAATCACTAATCCATTACAACAATTTACAATAGAGAGCATAGTCACTTTAGCACTGATCAGCAGTGGTAAAGTGCCCAGAGTCATAAAACCACCACCAACAGGTCAGTAAAAATACAGGAGGAAGGCAAAAAGCTCAGGGATGACCCTGAAAAAAGGGCCAAGTCCAACAAGGTCCTTTATGTTTATGAGGTGTTTATGCATTTTTTCATACTGATTTGTCAAGTAGTTCAAAAGCATCAAAGTGGAAGTTAAAGTACAGTTTGATGCTGAATGAAGTCCATTGCCAAGGTTGAGCAATGTTTGTGCATATGCAAGGGCTTACTTCAATGAATTCTACTTTAGATGTCTTTGCAATTGATGAGTGTTTAATGCAAATGAGCGTTTCATTTTCTGTCTCATGTAACAGGTACTCCATCCCCCAACTTCACTGGCAATTTGAGCGTTGAGTTGCTTGCAATGTGTTACTGTGTCCAGTATGAGTGTGTGGGTCTGTGGGAGGAGAGTGTGTGCAGTGTTGAGTGTACTTTGGTGTGATGATAGTGCCCACATGTCCTCCTTTGGCATATTTTTGTTTGTTGGCCACATGGATGGGAGGGAGGGCCCCAGGGAGGATGCGTAAGCCACAGGGTTGAGATTCCATGTGCCATTTGCGTGGGGTGTGGGTGTAGTCCACTGGGTTGAATGCTTGTGTGCTGTTTGCGTGGCGGGTGATTACTCCACTGCACTGAATGCCTGTTTGCTTGGAGTGTGCATACTCCACTGGGTTGAAGGTCCATGTGTAGTTAGCTTGGTGGGTGAGTACTTCACTGGTTTTAGTGCCCGTATGCTGTTTGCGTGGAGGGTGACTACTCCACTGCATTGGATGCCTGTTTGCTTGGTAAGCGAGTACTCCACTAGTTTTAGTGTCCGTATACTGTTTGCGTTGAGGGTGATTACTCCACTGCATTGGATGCCTGTCTGCTGGAGGGTGCATACTCCACTGAGTTGAATGCCTGTGTCCTCTTTGCATGGCAGGTACATACTCCACCACATCAAAAGTCTATTTTCTCTTTCCATAGAGTGTGTGCACTCCTGTTTGCATTGAGCATACATACTCTACTGGGTGTGATGCCCATGCAGAGTCTTGGTGTTGAGGTTATTTTTGGTTGTGTGTGCCTTTTATGGGTGTGTACTTGAGTTCCCTGTGTGAGGGGGTGTGTGAGTTTGTGTGTGCTGCTATTTGCCCTGTGTTAAGGTGTGTCTGGTGGTGTTCAGCTCAGAGCTTTTTTCCTGTACGGTGTATGCATGGTTCATAAAGTTCTATTTTACTTTCATTGTTTCAGTGTTGTGTTCTTTTAATTTGGCTGTTATGTATTCTGTTCTTTTGTTCTTTTATGTTCTTGTACTTTATTGAGCAACTGTTCTTGCGGGGGTGGTGAGGGAGGGGAAGAGGTGTGCTATTCTATCTTCGATTCTAGCCTAGTGGGGAATGTGTTTTTTTAGTCCTCATTTCACCATGGCTACTGCATTCTGGGCCGTGTATGAGCACCCTCGATCCGTCTGTGGTCCATGCAGATTCAGACTCATGGCCTCCACGGCACTGGTCTTATAAGGAGCGAGCGGGATCTACCACCACTAAATCAATGGCATGATGTAATCATTGGACCAAGTATCCAAATTTGTGACCGACCAAAAAGCTTTTAAGTTAAAACCCTATTCTAACCACTTCAAGTAATCCGTCCAAAACTCTTTTGGCCTATATGGGTTACATTTAATATCTGATTTACATGTTCAATTTACTGTATTTAACCAGGCTGCTGGATGGGGAGGCAAGGCATCTAACCACCTTTTACATATCTCTCTTCTTGCCAAAAGCAACAAGAAAAATAATAAGCCCCTTTACTTGCTGCTCAGAGCCTGTCAAGAGGCACTATCTACCCCAAGAAGCACCAGTGTTTCGATCAAAACAATGTTCTCTGCTATAATTGCCCTTATAGTGATTTCAACATTCTTCCAGAATTCTCGAATACCTGGGCAGGTGAAGAAAACATGGACATCGTTGGCCCTTAAAAGATTGCACCTCTTACAGCTGGGAACCGGTTGCAACACGAACTTAGCTAATATTTGTGGGGTCCAATATAGCCTGTGGATGACAAAAAATGATGACGTTTAAAATTAGCCCGGAGATACAATGGCATATAAGATTTTCAAGGATTCCATCTACAAAGATTGTATACAGCCTTACTGTAGCGTACTTGTCCAGATATCCGAGGGGGCCTTCAGTTTATCTTCTTCCACCTCCAAGAACTGTCCATACCATTTTGCCACTTCTTTAGTGCCTGGGTTTGTATCCTGTCGTGAGACTTCAAAATCCCACCTGCCACCCACCTCCTCTGCAGCAGTGGAGGACCATGAGGTGAGCTGCAAGTACTTGAACCTGGATAGCTTATTACCTGTCCTGTTGTTTAGAGCCTCCCACGGAGTCATTCCATCTGCTGTTAACAGATCCCCCCAATTTGTTATCCCTGCCTGTTTTAATGGCAAACTCAAAGCGTCTTTTATGCACTCTGGCGTTCCAGGGGATTCCCAAATTGGAGAAAAATCTGAAAAGTAACCTATCTTTAGTAATCGTCTCACTGTGAGCCACAATTTCAGTGCAGATTTTAGGACTTTTAGCCTCACTTTTTAAAAAAAATGTTGGGCTCCAAATATGTATAAAAATGCCTTTGGACTCAATTCTTTAACCATTTCTCTCAGTATTATCCCCTATGTACTGCTAATAGGCTCCCCTATCAACATGCGGATATTTTTGAATTGGAATGCCATGCAGTAAAGTTTAAGGTCTGGCAGTGCTAACCCACCCTTTTTAAGGCTGCTCTGTAATTTTTTCAAAGAAAGGCGCACCCCCAGGGATGCCCAAATAAAGCTCAATATTTTACCCAGGATTTTATTTAATTTGTCTTTAGAAAAACTGAGAGGTATACCATTAAAACGGTATGTTAACTTCAGTAGAACAGAAATTTTTATCAAGTTTACTCTCCCATAAATAGACAAAGGTAATTTCTTCCACCCAGTTAGTTGCTTCTCCACCTCCTTCATAACTCGTTTCAAATTACGAGAAGGAATCTCTTCGATTTTATCTGTGATAGTGATCCCCAAATATCTCATCTCTTTTACATCTTCTGCCGCACCAGTCCTCCATATTCCAACACATCACTTCTGTCTTTGATAAGTTTATTAAGTAACCTGAAAAGACCCCGTATTCATTTGTCAATTGTTCCATTCTATTTAATGTTTGGGCTGGGTCAGAAGTATATATTATCAGGTTATCTACATATAATGTAATTTTACTATGCGAAGTGAGCTGGTGTATGGGGATAATTTGATCATCAGCTCTCAACAGGTATGCCAGGGGTTCTATATATAAATCGAAAAGGAGTGGAGACAGGGGGCAACCCTGCCTTGTCCCTCTATGGATATCAAAGCTCCTTGTCAGAGAGCCATTTATAAGAATTTTGGCCGTGGGGTGCTCATACAACTTTTGTATTGCCCTTATAAAATCCAGACTAAAGCCCATGGTATCTAAAACAGCCCATGGAAACCCCCAGCTAACATGATCAAATGCCTTGGCAGCGTCTATAGTGATTACCGCCAACAAAATCGATCGAGCAACTGCTAAATCTATTGTTCCAATCGGAGATAGTGTAAGATCCTGTATTTGTCGCTTTGGAACAACGCCTTTCTGATCAGTATGGATTCGTTGAGGGGCTACCTCGGCCAATCGCCCCGCCAAGATACCAGTGAGGAAATTCGATTTTCGATCACGATCGCATTGAGCCGGCATTTTGTGCTCTGCCGCCATTTTGTGTTGCCCTCACTCAGGCAGCACGACGAACAAAGTCTTTTCTGCTTTTCCTGCAATATTGTGTCAAAATAGCCTTGTGCCTCTGTTTACGAAGCTGGTGTTAGAGACTGGCCGAGTACACTAATCCCTGTCTGGTTCCTCTAATCCCTGTCTTAACTATCTGTTGGTTCACACTATTCTCTCCTGACTTTATCTTATCTTCTGGCCTTCGCTGTCCTCCGCTCGTATTCTCTCGTTTCACAACTGTCCTCCAAAACACACGAACGTATCTCGCCACCTGCAAGTCAGTTACAGACATGTTAATACCTTAACCTGTGGGAGGGATAGCAAACACCGTTGGAGGAGAGACTTCTTCGAGTTACTTGTGAGGAACCTGACCATTAAGGGCCAAGCGGCGCAGAGTACGCCTGAAATCCTCTAGTTCTCCTGCCTTGCAATACAGAGACACTGAACACTCAGTCTGGCGTAAAAGATCAAGTTTTATTAGCTGCAGCTAGGACAGTTGTCCGTGAAGTCACACAGGGATGGGTTCACAAGAGACTGCACCCTGACCTCCGTGGCGCACAAGCTTTTATACAGTGAAATACAATGGATAACCAAAAACATATAGAATTTGAGACATCGACAAATGTCACCAACAATGGTTTAAGCTAAAAACTGACTCGGGTTCCAGGTGATGTTTGTTGCTGGCCCCTTTAAGCAAATTGCAAAGAGAATCCACATGATACAGTTTACAAGGAGAGAAAACATGGTTGTATGTTCTAGAAGGACGGTCGTGAAGCCAGAGAATGCATGAGATGTGTAGCGAAGGGCAGTAGATAAGATAAGCGAGAGGAAAGAATGGTGTGAGCTAACAGATAGTTTGGGCGGGGGTTATCCAGTTCAGACATGAATTAGTGTATTCGGCCAGACCCTGACACTAGTTAATAAACACGGGACGAAAGGCTACCTGACACGCAAGGGCAGAAATGACAAAAACATCTCGTTTACCAGCTGCCTGAGTGAGGGCAACCTAAGATGGCGGAAAACACAAGATGGAGTCTGGGTGCGATCGAGAAACGACAAATTTCAGAACCTAAGACCCTCCTTTTGCCATTACTCAGGCAATAACACAATGACTGGGCTCATGTTAGTCTGAGTCGGAGTCAATATCAATTGCCATAAGGTCGTTTAACTGTTGCTGGACCATCATTTTACTATTCTCTGTTTGTTGGGTTACAGGCTTTGATACACATAAGGTAGCGAACAGACTACAGATAGCAGGACCACAGTGTATGCACAAGCAACAAGAGAATATGATGGCCAGAATTGCTCCAAGGAATGTTAGTATCTTCCATCCCCAGGTAGATAACAATCCCCATAACCATCCCATGAGGGACCAATCTCCTTCGTCCTGATGGATCGATGCGGAGATGGTATGTAATTTTGAGATGGCCTGATATACAGTCGGGGCGTCATCAGGAATGTATATACAGCAGCTTGATCCAATTAATTTACAGACTCCTTCTCGGTCTGCTAGGATCACATCTAGCGCAATTCTGTTTTGTAACGTCATGAGACGGTCCGCTCGGAGTTCTGCAGTGATGTTACTTAAAGCACCTGCAGTAACATTGATGGTTCTCTCAACCACGCAAACTAATCGCCTAATGTTTCCGCTGTTAATCATTGGTCCCCAGAAGGGAATGAATCCTTTGAAGAAATCTCCTCCCTCCTGGCCAGCTGTGTCTTTGGCATCAAATACGCCTCTACCATATCTGTGTCTGTGATGGTCTGAGGGTGCAGTATACGTTGGGGGAAGCAAGAATGCTATGTAACATGTTCCCAAAAAGTCAGAGGGGAGCCATGTATATGCTTTGTCATAGCAGACAAAATAGGTTCCTTGTGATGGGATCAATGGAGGGTTATTTTGAGGCGTGAATACATATATCCGGGAACAGTTTTGTTGAGTGTCATTCTCCTTGCTATTGATTCGGAGGCAAAAGTTGCATTGGTGGGGTACAGTCCATGCTGGGGAAGACTTCTCTTGCTTGGTCTTGTTATTAAGACTGGAAATGGAAATAGTTACATCCCAACCTTCGTAGGCTTTCTTTTCATCCAAAGGAATCTTACTCTTCCCTAGAATTTTAGCCATGGCCACTATACCCTTTATCAAAGTACTGTGGCTAAAATCCATTCCTTTCTCAAATGTACCTTATGGATATCGAAGTCTGTTGTGGTAGGCAGCTGAAAACATGGCCAGGTAAGCCCATGCTGAACCTTCATATGAGAAAGGCAATACTAAATAGGGCATCCCTTTATGGGCAGTGTGAGGCATGAGTCCACATACCCAACAGTCAGATATGTTGACAACTAACTGGTGTTGGTGTAACAGCTGGATAAACGAATAATTTTGATACTCCATCCTTCTTATTTGTTCATGTGAGGAAAGGGCACTTATCTTGTGTTGAATTTTAGTGGGACGAGAAGGTACAGAAGTTATTAAAGGAACAGTTTTTAGTTGTAACACATGGACAATCCAACCTATACATGCTAGCAAAACACATAGAATCAGCAACACACACAAGGTTACGCCAAAACGACTACGTAATGATTTACGGTATTTGGTTTGCATATTCTGTCTCCTATCTACCTGACGTGATGTACCATCCATCCTGGCTAGAAAAATTTGTCGCTCGCGGCAATCTTCCTCAATCACTTGGCTATTTGATAATCCTAAACCTAGCGGATCTTGACCATAAACCAGGTTCAGTCCAAGACTCCTACTGAGACCCTGCGACGGGGACAGATGGCACAAATACTATCTAAAAAGGAAAAATAGTTTATTGGTGGCAAAAAGTAACAAATGTTCAAGTCTTTGCTTCAGGTCTGGTCCTCAGGTTGTATCGTTTCTTTGCTGGAGTCGTTTGGTCCTGAAAGATTATTTCCGGATTAGAAGTGTTCACTTGTAGATGTAATGGGTTGGTTCTTCGAAGAGTGTCATCACTTTCTTCCTCAGTCTGGGTGTCTTCCAGCCGTGCGTTACTAAATGGTACGAACCGGGGAGTCTTGTCTCCTTCAGATTCACCTATGCCCCCGCGGACCCACTGGTCAAAAGGCAAGGGCAAGGGTACCTTTTTGCAATGCACGGCGTGGACCCAGTTTTTCTTGCCTTCTATCCTTACTGCTGTCCGCGTAGCCAGTAGAACCTGGCGAGGAGGCGACCAGCGAGGATCAAGATTTTTCTTTCGTTGAAAGTTCTTGGTGCAGACCCAATCTCCCGGTTTGATAGAGTGACCTGGGTCTGTCGAGGCCTCTGGCAGAGTACTTTGAACCTGTTGGCGAAGAACACTTAATTTAGCAGTCAAGTCATGAAGGTAATCAATAAGCATAGGGTACGATATGTCTGAGTACTTCCTAGGGCGAGGAACTCCCCAAATATTGGCGGGGCGTCCGAATATCACTTCATATGGACTAAGTCCCATACGAGAGTGTACAGTAGTTCTGGTGGAAAGTAAGGCCAATGGTAAAGCGTCAGGCCAGGCAAGACCTGTGCTGGCCTGAATCTTTGCCAATTTCAGCTTGAGAGTGCCATTGTAGCACTCTACCAAACCCGCTGACTGTGGATGGTTTGCCGCGTGGAATTTCTGCCTAATACCAAGACCCGTACATACTTTCTGCATGATTTTGCCTACAAATTCACTTCCATTGTCACTCCAGACAATTCGCGGCAAACCGAATCTAGGAAAAAACTCTTTCAGTAATACTTTAGCAGTTGATACAGCTGTGTTATCTTTTAAGGGGTAAGCCTCTATCCATCTAGAGAATGCACATACTACCACCAGAACATACTTGAGATTGTTGCATCGATCCATGTGTATATAATCAATCTGTAATACTTCAAAGGGGTACGTAGGGGGAGAGAAATGGCCTGCAGGAGTTGGAGTACCCTTCCCTGGGTTATGCATTAAGCATATGATGCAATGTTTTACCACATTGTCTGGACATTTCGGAATTCCTTCATTTTGCCAAACTGGAGCCAGGAGTTTGCATATGCCTTTAGCACTAATGTGAGCTGGTCCATGAGCCATAGTTACTACAGGTAATACTTATGCATCTGGCAACATCCATCGCTGATGCTCTGACAATTCTGTCCAACATCCATTCGAATCCAACATTCCTGTACTTTCTTTCCACTTACTCAATTCTTTCTCTGTAGCCTCTTCCTGAATCGTTCTTACGCTCTCAATTGTGTCCTCACACATTCCTCTTTCTGGGATCTGATTTGCAGGGCCTGTAACATACATGTGACTTGTGGTGTCCCTAGCTGTGTTTTTCGCTACCTCGTCTGCGAAAGCATTCCCGCGACCAATGTCATCTGTGACTCTTTTATGTGCACTACACTTGATGATGGCAATTTGGGTAGGTAATGTGAGAGAGTCAAGAAGATCGGTGACCAACTGGCCATGCTGAATCTTCGTTCCATGGGAAGTAAAGAATCCTCTTTCCTTCCATAAACGACCAAAACTATGTGCCACGCCAAAAGCATATTGGCTGTCTGTGTAAACATTCACTCTTTTCCCTTTCGACAGCACACATGCTCTAGTCAAGGCTATCAATTCTGCAGCCTGGGCTGAATTGTATCGGATACATGCTGTCTCCACTACTGTATGTAATGTGGTGACTGCATAAGCTGAGGTAGTCTCGCCATTGGGTAATTTGAAACAGGAACCGTCAACCCACAAGGTTCCATCCGGATCCTCGAGCGCTGTATCTTTTAAATCTATTCTTCCTTTTGTTTCTTCTTCTGTGCGAAGAAAGCAGTCATGATGATCCTGAGGATCTCTTTCATCTGGGAATGGTAACAAAGTAGCTGGATTCAAGGTGTTACATCGCTTTATACGTATGTGGCTTGCTAAGAGAGTCAACTTGTAACCAGACAACCGAGCACTCGTGAGATGCTGTGTTTTAGTTCTATTCAATAAAGTGTCCACAGCATGTGGTACCATGACAGTGAGAGTGTGGTCCAATACTACTCCAGCTGATTGACGAATAGAGATTGCTGTCGCCGCCGTAGCTCTGAGACAGCTAGGTAACGCTTTAGCTACCGGGTCTAACGTAGCAGAAAAGTAGGCACATGGCCTCTGTTTGTCTCCAAATTGTTGTGTCAAAACGGATAATGCACAACCTTCTCTCTCATGGACATAGAGCGTGAAACATTTACTGTAATCAGGGGTACCTAACACAGGAGCAGAACACAGGGCTGATCGTAAGTCAGAAAAACTCTTCTGACATTCATCAGTCCATGGGAGTGGATGGGGCGTGTCTTTCTGTGTAAGTGCTAATAAAGGTTTGGCCAAAAAAGAGAAATTAGGTATCCATTGTCTGCAGTAGGAAGTAATGCCCAAGAAAGCACGTACTTCTCTCTGCGTCGATGGTACCGACATGTGCGTAATTGCTTCAATGCGTTCGGGGGTTAGTCGCCTTCCCTCCTTTGATAAGAGATGACCTAAGTATGTAACTTCTTGGCACACGTACTGTAATTTAGAAGGTGATACCTTATGATTGAGATCAGACAAATGCTGCAACAATGCCACAGTCACATCTTTACACACATCCTTTGAATCAGTCGCGATCAACAAATCATCCACATACTGAATAAGAGTGGCTCCTGGAGGCAAAGGGAATGTATCAAGCTGTGATTTAAGAGCTTGACTATAAATGGATGGACTTTCACAATAGCCTTGTGGTGCTCTCTTGAATCGGAAGCTTCGGCCTCCTAAACAAAATCCAAAAATATCTCTGCTCTCTTTAGCAATAGGAATGCTGAAGAAAGCGTTCTTTAAGTCAATCACGGTGAACCAAGCTGCTGAAGCTGGTATCATCGTCAGTAAGGCTGCAATGTCTGGGACAACAGGAACTGTGGTGAAACTATTTTGTTCACCTCTCGAAGATCAATCACAAATCTATAGACTGGTGGTTGAGAAGGATCAGTTTGCTTAAGAATCGGAAGAATAGGGCTGTTACACACATTTCCTCTCGTTTCTTCCACCACACCCTTCTGGACCAAATCTTGAACAATAGCCAATAATGCTTTTTCACCTTCATTGGAAATCTTATACTGAGCTATACGTGGCAGTTTAACATTAGGCTTGAGAGTGACAACATATGGTGGAATCGCAAGACGACCCACATCATTCGGACCTGTAGCCCAAAGACTTTCAGGAAGAGATAGTAATTCAGGTGGAAACTTATCTCTAGACAGATGCATTGACGATGTCAGTTTCTTACCTAGTGTAAGATACACACCAGAAGGGGAGCAGTGTAACGTGGCATGTAACTTTTTTAACAGATCCAAACGTTGTAAGGATAAGTGATGCTTCCAGGTCATATGGACCAATCGAAACAGGTAAAGGGCAAGAGACTGGGTTACGAACTGGGGCGCCGGAAAATCCTACAGATGTGTTTATTAAGCCAGACAAAGGTGCCCCAGGGAGTTTAGAATGAATAATAGAACTTCTCATTGCACCAGTATCTAAAAGAAATGGCTCTGAAATACCCATTGCATTGACAGTGACATAAGGACCATTCTGATCTACTGGAATTGATACTACTCCCTTACTTTGTCCATGGCTGGCCTATTCATTTTGGAAACTTTCGTCGCCACCTTCAACATAATAGTCACTATAATACTGTGTAGACTGGACTCTCTGTTGGTCAAAAGAATTCACAGCGTTAGGGGAGGGAAAGGAACGCTTCACTTGGAGGGACGTACCTCTACCTCTACCCCTGGAGACCGACTGGAAATTACCACGGCCTCGTGGGACAAAAACTCCATTATTACGTTGGAGCAAAACTGGACAATTGCTCTTAAAATGTCCCTCTTCCTTACAGTAAGCGCATTGGTTTGGACCTAGCATAGATCGGGGTACATAATGTTCGGGCTTCTGAAACACTTTCTGAAACTGTGGGGGCTGAGAAGACTGGTGCTGAGCAGGACGTGGAGGATAAGCCTGCTGTAAAAGAACCTTTGTTTTTAAATCTTTATTTTTCTTCTCCTGCTTATCTTTCTCTTCCTTGTCCCTGTTTTCATAATATTGTGCTGTAGCCAATATTTTAGCAGTAGAAGAAACAGCCCATGCACTCTCGGAACGTTTTAATTTATTCGGTAATTCGCGAAGCAAGTTAAATACGAACTTGTCCACAAATAAGCGTTGTCCACCTTCCGTGCTCATATCCTGGCCACTATGATCCAGAAAGGTCTCCTCAAAACGAGTGAAGAAATCGGAGACGCTCTCGTCTTTCTTTTGCTTACAGGCGGTTAACTTATCCCAATTTACTCGTACTGCAGGCATAAGAGTCTTCATTAAATCAATGATTCTACCAGGAAGTGCTGTAATCAGATCGTCAGGCTTTGCGCCGCCAACTTGTGCTGTGTCAGCAGCTCTAATAGCTGCCCAAACACCACCTAGTTCGGCAGCATGATCTTCCCTACGAATTTTCGCCCATATTGCTTGTGGAACAACATTCCCAAATAACATATCAATGTCAGCTAAGTTCATAACTCAAGCCTCAACTGTCTGGGATAGCTCCTTATAATAGCCAGCAGGATTTTTACGTGGGTCTGGAAGTGTTTGTTTAAGGGCTAAAACTTCGGCCCTTTTCCAAGGTTCATGTACCCATATACGCTGGAAATGAGCAGCCACCGGCTGAGCACCACCTACCACCTCTCTCCATACTGGGGGAACTTCACGCATTGGATAGTGTTTAGTTTTGTCAATCAGATCAGTTTCGGGGAGTTTTAGAGAGAGAAATGAAGTCCTAAATTCAATCAGCAAAATCACCGCTTTCTTAATGTCTGCTCCTACTATAAAACCTTTATCAAAATCGGCTTGGAGCTTCATCAGTTCCGTAGGAGCCGTGTCTAATTCCACATCGTCCCAACCCTTAATGAGAGTGTCGCACATTACGTCAAAAACATATCTTTGAATGGGCTCTGTCCATTGACAGAAGGTGCACAAAATATCCCGTGCACTATATATTGGACCTTTCTCAATCCATTTACGGGCGAGGGAACCTAATACTGCTTTTTCTTCCGTAATAGGAAGCTGACAACGAGATTGTCGTCTAGAAAGAGACGGAGACAGATTCAGGGCTCCAATTAAGGGAGAAAAGAAACTTGTGACTGCATTTGTGAGTCTCCTCGGTGTACCTGGAGAGTTTCTCACCAGAGCAGCGGATAGAGAGGAATTTAAAGGAGATGGAATAACAGGAGGAGGAGAAAACAAAGGCTGAGGAAGAAGTGAAGTATTATTTGGCTGAGCAGGTCGCTGAGCAGCTGCGGGCTGAGCCATAGGAGGTGCATTAGGAGTTTGCACATATGGTGGAGGAGAATTCAACAAACAAGACATTAAAGGGTCTTCCTCTATATTTTTACTCTTTTCTGAAGGGGAAGTAGGCAACACCGGATAGCATCTATCTACTGCCATGCGATGTTGTCTTTCTGATACCTCCCTAGCAGAGTCTACTTCGTTATTTCTGAACTGCTGGGCAGCCTGTAAAATCGACATATTTTCATCCTTTTGATCTCTTCTTGCTTGTTTCATTTCTTTCTGTTTGGCTTCCTTTCGCCAAAGGCTGAACGAGTCAAACATTGCCGGCCGGGCTTTTCTTCTAAACAAAGTGGTTTCTAAATTGTCTAATATATTGGGCTCAAAACTGCCATTTTGTGGCCACTGTAAAACACCGTCTCTTCTGGTATATCGGACCCATGTTTTGTTAAAAGTAATGGGGCCAATACCATGTTTTAAATAGAGCTCATAAGTGGGAGTTCCAACCGGAGGAATCGGACAAGAGTCCTCGAGCTGGGAGTCCCTAGTACAACCTAAGCAACAAAATCGACTAAACTTACTTAGACCAGGCATCGTTATTTCTCTGGACTATTCTACAAACTTAAAAAAAGAGGGTGTGTGTCAATTCTTAACAAAAACAGCACAAACGTACTCACCCCTTGGCTTCAATTATTGCAACAATTGAAATACAAAAAGGAAACTCAAAGACCCAAAAAACAAAATTCGTGGGAGCGACCCACCAATCAAATACTTAACTAAGTATCTTCTTACGCCAACCGGAGGTCCGTCTATCGTCTCGCTCTACCAAATCGTCACAAAAACCGGGGCCAAGGCAGGACGGCAGTCAGGGCAGCAGTCGCAGCAGCCGTCTGAAAGGGGAAGCCACGCCGCAAAATCCTTCGGTCCACTTCCGACATACAGGGGTCAATCACGTGGGGCGCCTCCTCCGGATTTTCCTTGCGGGGCCCCTCACGATCCTCTGGCTGCACCGCTACCACTGAAGCCGTCCCTTCGTGGTCGCCATTTGAGGAACCTGACCATTAAGGGCCAAGCGGCGCAGAGTACGCCTGAAATCCTCTAGTTCTCCTGCCTTGCAATACAGAGACACTGGACACTCCGTCTGGCGTAAAAGATCGAGTTTTATTAGCTGCAGCTAGGACAGTTGTCCGTGAAGTCACACAGGGATGGGTTCACAAGAGACTGCTCCCTGACCTCCGTGGCGCACAAGCTTTTATACAGTGAAATACAATAGATACAATGGATAACCAAAAACATATAGAATTTGAGACTTCGACAAATGTCACCAACAATGGTTTAAGCTAAAAACTGACTCGGGTTCCAGGTGATGTTTGTTGCTGGCCCCTTTAAGCAAATTGCAAAGAGAATCCACATGATACAGTTTACAAGGAGAGAAAACATGGTTGTATGTTCTAGAAGGACAGTTGTGAAGCCAGAGAATGCATGAGATGTGTAGCGAAGGGCAGTAGATAAGATAAGCGAGAGGAAAGAATGGTGTGAGCTAACAGATAGTTCGGGCGGGGGTTATCCAGTTCAGACATGAATTAGTGTATTCGGCCAGACCCTGACACTAGTTAATAAACACGGGACGAAAGGCTACCCGACACGCAAGGGCAGAAATGACAAAAACCTCTCGTTTACCAGCTGCCTGAGTGAGGGCAACCTAAGATGGCGGAAAACACAAGATGGAGTCTGGGTGCGATCGAGAAACAACAAATTTCAGAACCTCACTTGATATCTTTGTTTTTCAACCTTTCCTATTGGACACTTTCCGTCTTCAACCTTACCTTATTGGTCCTCCATGTATGTTTTAGGTGTGTTCTGTGTTAATGTATATGTTATCTATGTACTATATAAGATTGTGCGCCACGGAGTGAAGTGGCAGTCTCCTGAGAACATACCGTGTGTACTTCTATGACAACTGTACTAGCTGCAGCTAATAAAATCTGATCTTTTATGCCGACAGAGTGTCCCCGTGTCTCTGTTAGCTGAAGCAGGAGAACCCAGGAGATTAAGGCGTACCCTGCGCCGCCAGGTCCAAAAAGGTTCTGGTTCTTCACCAGTGGAGATTTTATGGTCTACATTCAGTAATGAAATCGGGCGATATGAATCTGCCCTCCTCGTATCTTTGGCCGGTTTTAAAATCAATGTAATTATAGCCTCACTCCAGGACGTCGGGGTCAGCCCTTCCTCTCATAGACTAAATTAAAAAGAGCTTTCATTTCCGGCACTATCTCGTCTGCTATTAATTTGTAGACCTCAATTGGTACATATAAAAGGTACATATAAAAGGACCCGTAGCTTTACCGTTTTTTATGTGTTTAAGCTGCTCTCTGATTTCCCCTTCTGTAATGGGGTATCAAGTTTATTCCTGCCCTCAGTTGTTAAAACCGGAAGGCCTACATTGTTTAGCCAGCGTTTCAATGCCTCTTCGACTGGTCGCACTGAGTCAGTATATAACTCAGAAGGGAGACCAGGTTCTCCTGTATTTCTTCTTCGTTGTTTGTAGTAACTCCCTCCGGGTTGATTATCAACTCCCCGAGATGGTTTCTCACCCTCTCAGCCTTTAACTTCCAATCTAGGAGTGCTCCGGCTTTTTTCCAAACTCAAAATGTTGCATGCGCCCAGAGCCCAAAAGCCCACCTTTCCCTACATTTTTGATCTAGTTTGGTCTTACAATTCAACCTAGCTTCCTCGAGATTTTCCAAATTCTCCTCTCTCTGCTGTATATTGTATGCTCCCTGCTGCGCTCTTCTTTTTAATGTCCCGATCTTCCAACTTATTTAAGTTAGCCCTTTCCTCCTTATTCTTAAAAGAGACCTGACTTTGTAGTACCCCCCTAAGGAAGGCTTTAAAGGTGTCCCAAATAACTCCTATTGGAGCTGATTGGGCATTAATCTGCAAAAACCTCTACAGTGATTTCCTTCAAGCGAGCTATCACATCTAAGTCTAATAATATGGACCTTTTTAATGTCCATCTCAGATTATTCCTCTTTTTTACACGCTTCAGTGAGATACTAACCATGGCATGATCAGAAATATGTCCAGGGAGTATACTTACTTCTTTCAAACTCCCTACAGACTCTATGTCTACTAACAAATAGTCCAGTCATGAAAAATGATGGTATTTTTTGCTATGGAAGGTATATACTCTTTTGCCTTACATTAGATACCTCCAGGAGTCAAACATACCCAGCTCAGATAGCATATGCTTAAGAGCTTGTCTTGTTTTAGTCCCTTGATTTGGGCACCCCTCCTACTGGTGGACCTATCTAATCACTGGGTCTAATAGAGTATTAAAATCGCCCTCTATTATTATCGGTGCTGCTGCCCCAGCTACCATAAGTTGCAAATCTACTATATGCTGGGGATCATCCACGTTGGGGCCATAGAACCCCACGCAAACAATTTCAAAGCCTGTGCATCTGAGAATGGCCATGACCCATCTACCTGAACTATCAGTTTTAGAAGAGGTCATCTCAACTCCTGACCCTTTCCTGATTATTATCGCCACTCCCTTTGAATATTCCAATTGATCGGAGGCGACATAGCTCGCTATCCAGCTTTGCTTTTTATAAAGCACCCTACTCTCTATTGCTGTTAGGTGGGTCTCTTGGATAATACTTATATGGGCTCATGATTCTTTCCAAGTACCTCATTACCAAACCCTGTCTACTTTTTGTTTTTAGGCCATTTGCATTCCAACTTGTAATTTGTAAATTATTGTCCTTCCCGGCCATCTATTTTTAGGTAATCTAACTAACTTGGCCCCGAGGATCTCTGCTTCATACTTCTAGAAGGAGATCCTAATAATGTGTGAAATAAGGACTGATTTTTAATTTTTTTCCACTGCTCCCCACCCCGTGCCACATCCCGATCCCTTCCACCCTTAGTCCCCCCGTGGGAACCCTCCCAGTACTATCAGGCATAAGCCTGTAGGAACCGCCGAGGAGGTAAAGGCCTTATTGCATAAAAATCTATAAAAACCAGGCCCTCCCACACCCCCTTCCCCTTCCCGCTCCCCCATCTCCCCCTTATGTATGTGACTTATATCTGTGACTTATATCTGTGTCTTATACATTTTTTTTTTAACTCTTATAGATATTTTATGTTCTGTTTTTTTGTTCTATTTGTGTTAATTTGTACCCATCTTAGTTTTTTTTTTTTTTTCTCATTTCTGTTTATGGTTCTCCCTTAGCCTAACAATAACATGTTTAACAGTTTTATTTCTCAAGGCCTCCCACCTTTCTTTATGCTGTCTATCAGACTGTCTGCCTCGGCTATAGACCGTATGTTATGCATTTGGTTGTTCCACATAACACGGAGCATAGCTGGAAATTTTAATTGAGCCTTAGCGCCTACACTATTTAGCTCCCCCATTCTTTTCCCCAGCTTCCATTGCTGCTGGTCTGTTGCATGACAGACGTCTGATCTGATATTAAACGTCAGATGGGGAATGTGTGATGTCTTTATTGTGAGTGCTGTATCCCTGTCAGTTGTAGTTCCTGTCTACTTCTAGGGGCCGAGATGGTTACATCCTAGGTCATGGTGGCATTCCAGCACTTTTAACTTGTTACTTAATAAAGTACCTGGTGGTACACACCTGCCTTCTGCGTGTTCCTACCAGCGAAGGAAATGCAACAACATGCTAGATGGGCAAACGAAAAAAAAAATGTATTATGCTTATAGGGTCCAATTCACAAAATTATGAAAAGTCGTACTCCTGTAGTACTGCACATAAATGCCATTCACATAAGCATGAGCGTAGATCCCTGCCTCTTCTACCTCTCATGGGCAAAGTTCTCTGTCACATGTGTTGAGAAGTAACACACATGCAGGTCGACATTTTTAGGAATAGAAGTGGGACTGGCTGCAAAATAGGGAAATCTACTACAAAGTTGAAAGATGGAAGAATAATGAGAAGCACATGGATGGACATACAAATATGAAAACACACCTTCAAAAGGGTAAGAATGTTTACAATTTACACAAGTTGCACCCATATCTACTCACACTGTACTATAGCTTAAACAGGCTCAAATATACTGCAGCCAAGTATTGGAGTAAGTCACACACTGCACTTGGCCACTCGCTGCTACTGTACGAAATCAATGGTGGCATGAAGTAATAGTACCAGCAAACATCTACACCAAAAATAAATAAATATGAATATATTTAAGACAAAAATGGCCATATCATTTTAGGTATTGCACCATTTTAGACATCCATACAAATCAGTACACAATGTAAACATAACGGAAGCACATACTTAGAAAATTGCAAATATGTAAATTGCTTATGAATTATAATTAAAAAAATATTCATCTCACATCTAACACTACTCTACAAACACTTAGAGTAAACATCACAGCATATTCCATTTCCCAAACAAATACACATACACACTATGTGACACACGGCCCAGCTGTAGCCGATGTCCAACATACACAACGTCTCATGGCGCAAGGGAAGAGGACACAGCCTGGGCCAATGTGAAGCTCAATTTATGTGCTGCCAGCAATAATGTTTGCCAGCTGTGTGGTATTTTCCTCAGGTGATGCCCGTTTCCCTATTCGTCAATTTGCATTTCTACATAACTTAAGCAGAGATGTCTTCCTACAGGACGCAGAACTACATTTGGACATTTATCCCTACGATACACCGATTTTTTGCTACTATTAACTTACCATTTGTACTTTGAGTTTAAAGAGTCCCCAACCCCTGTTGTACAAGGTTGAGGACACGTACTCGTACTTCTCGGGGTACCTCTCTATCCATAGTTTGCTCATTTGCATTAAGCTGAGATGTATGCCTTGTCACAGACGTAGAAACTACATGCGTGGACATTCCCACTGGCACATTTACATTTGTGAATTGGGTTCCCAATATTTAGTCCTCCAACAGCCCGACCACACAACAGTTTGAAATGTAAACGGCACAAGCTGATATAAGGTAGCAACTGTATTCATCCACTGAGAAAATCCCCTCTCTCAGCTCAAATGCAGAGCATAAAAGGTCTGAATGGTGAGCATGGGCGTCCGCAGAAATTTTTCCGGGGGGGGGGGATATCCTGGCAAATGAAGGGGCGTGGCTAATGTTAATCAAAAGGGGCGGGGCTAATATGGCAGACAATCAGGATCGGGTAATGCTCAGGCCAAGCTGAGAAAAACAAGCATTGGCATAGCCAATAGGTCTCGCCTTTGGGACCTTATAAGTATTTAGTTCTGCAGCAGCTCCCAAAGGCGAGACCTATTGGCTATGCCAATGCTTGTTGTTATATCTGGGCATGTTGAGGGGCTAGGGGACTGGGTCTCAATGTCGGCTTGGGAGCACAGCAATGACCTACTCAATTTGAATGCGTAGGTAATACAACCGGAGGGGTGAAATGAAAGGTTCACTACTAGGAATAACAGGAAGGTAGAAAGTTAGGCTGGTTAGAAAGGTAAGGAGGGGTAGAGGCAGGCATGGTGGTGAATGGAGAAACAGATGCATGCTAGGAGAGCGCTGTGAGGGAGGGAGGCTGTTGGACTTGGCCCTTCTGGCAAGTTCACCCTTAGAACTTTTTGCAGCATCCTAGCCTTTTTCCTGTGTTGTACTAGTGGTTTTAGGCCTCTAGGCGCTTGCACACTGTGTCCCAGTGGAAAGCGCGTGCGCTCTGTGTGGTTTAATGAGACTGACCTGCCCTCCCATAGGAATGCATGGGGGATCTGAGTGACCGTGCTAGTTCCTGAGGCGTGGGGAGTGCAGGGTCGAGTTTGATATGTGCAAACTCGTGAGAGTGAATGCTGCGCAATGATGTGTGCGGCGTTACTGTAGCTAGTATAGAAGCGCCACTTCTAGACACTGGCATAAATGTGCAGTGACTGTCTGGCGTGTGATTGGCTGGTGTGCCTGGCTCCAGGAGTCAGGGTGGGTCTGCCCCAGTGGTGGGTGGGGAGCTCTGCAGGTTGATGAGTGGGAGGAGTACACCTAGGACCTGAATAGGGCTGGGCTTTCCCCACACAATGCTGGCTCCGCCCCCTGTGGTGCGGCTGATGACCCTGGCCTGCTCTGTGAAAAGGGAGAGGGGCTGAGCAAAACAAAGTACTCAGGAACCAGTTGCATCTGGTTCGCCCCTCCCCTGCACCTTTTGAGAACAAAGGATTTGGTGTATAAAAGAGGGGCTGTGACCCCATGAAAATGTTCTTGTGCTTAGCTTGAAACAACCAGGGGCGTGCTGCTGCTGGGGCCCAGGGGAAGGCTTGCCTCCCTGGGCCCTGCCCAGCCTCTGGATGCCTGATGGACTTTGTGGGACCTTTTTGTTTCTGTTCCTGGATCTATCAATGACTTTGTGCTGGTCCTCCCCATAGCGCCTGGAGAGCGCCTTATTCTAATTTCCCCCAGAGAGAGCAGATCCTGATTGAACCACGAAAAAACTCTGCCTGACCAGAAGGACCTGGAAGAAGCTGAAGGAGGAGTAACTTTCCATTACCTGGGGGATTGGCCTGCAGTTGGTGCCTTGCGGAGAAAGGAGAGGAAAAGACTGAAAGAGACTTTGCACTTTGTTTCAACAATCTCCAAGGGCCTGGAAGAAGAGCTGGCCCCCTGAACTGAGTCCCAGGACCATTGGACTCATCTGCCTTCCAAAACTGAGTTGCCTGGACAATTCTTGCTTGTTTCCCGCTGGATTTGGCCCCAGTACGACACGTACCCCACCCGCCGCGAAGCCGTATCTTTGCCGCCCGGCACCGTGTGTCTACGCTGATCCAAAAGCGTTAGGACGCACCGTATCCCTCCCGGCCGCATCGCACCTAACCTTCCCCGCCGATTCGAGTCGTACAGCCCTGGCTGCCGAACCCGGTACGCCGGACCCAAGCTTCATTGTCCCGCAGGTACGGTCCGTACGCTGCTAGACGTACTGTACTGTGCCGTGCTCAGAACCGAGATGCCGCATCGCACCGATCCTCCCCGTACGCTGTACGGCGCCGAGAAGTGTCGCCGCCTATCCGCACCGAAGGTACGGCTCGAATGCCGAACGCCACGGACTCTGCAAGCTGATCCGGGCCATCTGCACGTATCCCTGAAGGTCCCGTACCAATGCCGAGTCCCGACGCCGCGACCCGACCAAGCATCTGAGTATGCTGCCGAACTACGACCCGGACCCATCAACTTGTCCCGCACTGTCCGTCGCGGACCCTACAACACCAAGGTACTTTGTTCTGTTCACACCGCAGCGTGCACGCTACGGACCCCGGAGTCCGCAACGATTGTTTGACTCGTACTTTCCTTGTTTTTAATGCCAACGAGTCGCACATCCAGGTACGAACCGTACAGAGCCTTGAACGAAGTGTAATTGACTAAAAGAAGCCTATTTTTGTATTTTAAGCCTTTTTACAAGAACATTGAACTCTAAAATAATACTGTGGTCATTTTTATTCGTTATTCTGGTCTTGTGCTAAGCCTTATATAAAGAGAACTATTTTTGATACAACCTTGACTGGTGTCCATTTGTGGTGTGTCATTGTATTGCTGTATGTGTTCACAAATGCTTAACCTATGACGCCCTGAGAATAGTCTTGACTGATTGCGCCACACTACCTAAAGGGTGAGCAGGGGTTATTTGAAAGGGTGATCCCCTTACTCTGACTTAGAAGTAAGAGTCCCTGCTTGTCACAAGTGCATACCTGTGCCAACCAGAGATTCCCAATTCTAACATTGGTGGTCTGCAGTGAGGTTTTGAATTTGCATTTGTGATTCATGTACAGTAATTGAGTGAACACCACGTAGTGAGTTCAGACCGATAATGCAGCCACACAGGATTGATTTTTGTTTTTGCTGAAGAATCTCCACTTTAAGAAACCATGCCTAGCTCAGTCAATGGAGGCAGGGCGTCCTCTATATTCTCTGGGGTTGATGACATAGATTGGGAGGAGAGGGCACTGCTGAGGTGCACAAGCGAAGTCTTGAAAGGATACCTCTCCAAGTACAGAATTAACCAAACTGGATTGAAAAACAAGGAGCAGTACACAAAGGCGCTGAGGGCCTGGTACAAATCCAAGTTCCCAGAGAATGTGCTGGAGGTGATACCCCCAGAAGGTGCTCCTGAGGCTGGCAGAGGCCTGTCGCCAGAGGAGATGGCCGACAGGGTTGCTGCAAGAGCATATGAAGTGGAGATGGCAAAGCTTCAAATGGAAAGGGATTATTGTTCTAAATTTGTTTTTAAGTGTCATTTCTGTGGAAATGTGTTTCTGGATTCACCAGTAAGGGTGGGATCGAGTGGTGGCAGCAGATGTGTGTCCAGTGCATGTATTCCCAGTTCCCGGGGTAATGGTACCTGTGTCACGTGGTGGTCAGGTTGAGAAATCAGGGGCGGTAGAAACTGTCTTACCAGTCTTGGGAGGGGTGGGGATGAATGTGTAATGCGCTGGATGAATGTGAACGCCCCATTCCCAGTTCCCAGAGTAATGGTACCTGTGTCACGTGGTGGTCAGGTTGAGAAATCAGGGGCGGTAGAAACTGTCTTACTAGTCTGGGGTGTGTGTGTGTGTGGATGAATGGTGTGAGTTCTCTGAAATAAGGAGCTTGCTGAATACTTTGGTGTGAGTTCTCTGAAATAAGGAGCTTGCTAGTTGATTGAGTGTGAGTTCTGTGGGATAGGGAGCTTGCATTGGGGAGTGATTCCAAAAGGAGTGGCTGAGGTGTCTTCCAGCCCAGCGTGGTGGAAGAGGTTCAGAGTAGCCCAGCTAGGTCTCGGTGTAGGGGCTCACGTCCTGTCTCTGCGTAGAAGGAGTGGGTGGGACTGCGTGTCTCCAGGTGCCCGAAACCCAGTCTCAGGGCCTGGATGGTTTCTTTAGGGAACATCAGGTCGGGGGCCTAGGCTGTTCCAATAGGTCATTTGAGGAGGATCTCCCAGTGTCTAGAGGAAGTGGAGTGTCTGTAATCAGAGCTCCAGTAGTCCTGGTGTCTGGCGGTACCGCTCCAGTTGGGAGGGTGCGGAAGTCCAGAGGGAGGGGTGAGAGGGGGAGGGATTCCCCAGTGGGAACCAGTAGGTCAGGGACCAGCCGGGAGGGCTGAGTCGCCACTGAGTGACCGTGGTGTCGCCACGTCTGTCCTGGGGGGTCTGCACGCACTGTCAGATGGACAGGAGGTCGTGAGATCAGCGCCAGGCAGACTGTCACACGACCCATTAGTTATGTGTCACCCTCGTTAAGTCCTGGTTCGCCAGGCATCTGACCAAAGGGTACGTCCCTCGGTTGGGGAGCCAGTAGTCGGTGTTTCCGGATCTGGACGTAAGGGCAGCGGTAGTCCTGAGGGCAGAGGAGGCTCATCTTGGGTGAAGAGACCCTGCTCTACAGTGGAAGGGGGTGCAGAGGGAGGGAGTCCTCGCCTCTGACCCCCGTGGATACCAGGTGGTAGACCAGTTGGTGGAGAGAGGTCCTGAACTGGTGGGAGAGTTGTGTTCTGGTGGGTGCTTCCCTGGGAGGGTGCGGAACCCCAGAAGTAGAGGTAGGGTGTGGCATTCTTGCCTGTGACCTCTGATCAGCCTGAGGGTGCGGACCCTAGGTTGAAGGATCAGTGGTAGTTGGGAACTACACTGAGAGGGAGAGTGGAGAATGGCTTGTATGCCAGGGGTTACTACTCCCCACTCTGGGGTTGGCAAGGACCAGTGGTATCTGGGTGGCCTAGGGCCTGGTCCTGGCTGTGGACAACTAGGTAGTACCAGTGGGGTAGCCTAGTTGGGCCTGAGTTTTTTTTCGGTTGGTTTTTTTTCAGATGGAACCACGTTGATTCAGAATGGCGTAGAACCGGAGAGTGTCCCTGCAGTGCGGACCTGCGTCCGTGTTCTATCGCCCCAAGCAGGGAAGACCATCACGGTGGTGATTGGTCTGCCCTGCGTTTTGGCTGGAAGGGGGTTGTGTTGGACTTGGCCCTTCTGGCAAGTTCACCCCTAGAACTTTTTGCAGTATCCTAGCCTTTTTCCTGTGTTGTACTAGTGGTTTTAGGCCTCTAGGCGCTTTCACACTGTGTCCCAGTGGAAAGCGCGTGCGCTCTGTGTGGTTGAATGAGACTGACCTGCCCTCCCATAGGAATGCATGGGGGATCTGAGTGACCGTGCTAGTTCCTGAGGCATGGGGAGTGCAGGGTCGAGTTTGATATGTGCAAACTCGTGAGAGTGAATGCTGCGCAATGATGTGTGCGGCGTTACTGTAGCTAGTATAGAAGCGCCACTTCTAGACACTGGCATAAATGTGCAGTGACTGTCTGGCGTGTGATTGGCTGGTGTGCCTGGCTCCTGGAGTCAGGGTGGGTCTGCCCCAGTGGTGGGTGGAGAGCTCTACAGGTTGATGAGTGGGAGGAGTACACCTAGGACCTGTATAGGGCTGGGCTTTCCCCACACAATGCTGGCTCCACCCCCTGTGGTGCGGCTGATGACCCTGGCCTGCTCTGTGAATAGGGAGAGGGGCTGAGGAAAACAAAGTGCTCAGGAACCAGTTGCATCTGGTTCGCCCCAACCCTGCACCTTTTGAGAACAAAGGATTTGGTGTATAAAAGAGGGGCTGTGACCCCATGAAAATGTTCTTGTGCTTAGCTTGAAACAACCAGGGGCGTGCTGCTGCTGGGGCCCAGGGGAAGGCTTGCCTCCCTGGGCCCTGCCCAGCCCCTGGATGCCTGATGGACTTTGTGGGACCTTTTTGTTTCTGTTCCTGGATCTATCAATGACTTTGTGCTGGTCCTCCCCATAGCGCCTGGAGAGCGCTTTATTCTAATTTCCCGCAGAGAGAACAGATCCTGATTGAACCACGAAGAAACTCTGCCTGACCAGAAGGACCTGGAAGAAGCTGAAGGAGGAGTAACTTTCCCTAACCTGGGGGATTGGCCTGCAGTTGGTGCCTTGCTGAGAAAGGAGAGGAAAAGACTGAAAGAGACTTTGCACTTTGTTTCAACAATCTCCAAGGGCCTGGAAGAAGAGCTGGCCCCCTTAACTGAGTCCCAGGACCATTGGACTCATCTGCCTTCCAAAACTGAGTTGCCTGGACAATTCTTGCTTGTTTCCCGCTGGATTTGGCCCCAGTACGACTCGTACCCCATCCGCCGCGAAGCCTTGTCATTGGCGCCAGGCACCGTGTGTCTACGCTGATCCAAAAGTGTTAGGACGCACCGTATCCCTCCCGGCCGCATCGCACCTAACCTTCCCCGCCGATTCGAGTCGTACAGCCCTGGCTGCCGAACCCGGTACGCCGGACCCAAGCTTCATTGTCCCGCAGGTACGGTCCGTACGCTGCTAGACGTACTGTACTGTGCCGTGCTCAGAGCCGAGACGCCGCATCGCACCGATCCTCCCCGTACGCTGTACGGCGCCGAGAGGTGTCGCCGCCTATCCGCACCGAAGGTACGGCTCGAACGCCGAACGCCACGGACTCTGCAAGCTGATCCGGGCCATCCGCACGTATCCCTGAAGGTCCCGTACCAACGCCGCGTCCCGACGCCGCGACCCGACAAAGCATCTGAATACGCTGCCGAACTACGACCCGGACCCATCAACTTGTCCGGCACTGTCCGTCGCGAACCATACAACACCAAGGTACTTTGTTCTGTTCGCACCGCAGCGTGCACGCTACGGACCCCGGAGTCCGCAACGATTGTTTGACTCGTACTTTCCTTGTTTTTAATACCAACGAGTCGCACATCCAGGTACGAACCGTACAGAGCCTTGAATGAAGCGTAATTGACTTATTGTATTTTAAGCCTTTTTACAAGAACATTGAACTTTAAAATAATACTGTGGTCATTTTTATTTGTTATTCTGGTCTTGTGCTAAGCCTTATATAAAGAGAACTATTTTTGATACAACCTTGACTGGTGTCCATTTGTGGTGTGTCATTGTATTGCTGTATGTGTTCACAAATGCTTAACCTATGACATCCTGAGAATAGTCTTGACTGCTTGCGCCACACTACCTAAAGGGTGAGCAGGGGTTATTTGAAAGGGTGATCCCCTTACTCTGACTTAGAAGTAAGAGTCCCTGCTTGTCACAAGTGCATACCTGTGCCAACCAGAGATTCCCAATTCTAACAGAGGCGAAATGGAAAGAGGCACTGAAAGGTGGGTCGGGTAAAGACAGTAGTGAGGCAAACAGAAGGGTAGCGAGGGGTGAAGGGTAGACAAAGAAGTGAGGTGTAGAAGAAAAAGATTCAGGTGCAGAGACAGGTAAATCAAAGCTGTAGAGGGGAGAATAACGCAGTCGTCGAACATGAGAGGGCCAGGTAGAGAGAGGGAGAGGTGTGTCAGAGACAGGTAGAGACAGCTGAGGAAGAGGGAATAATAAAGACTAAGGTAGACAGGTGAGGTAGTGAGGTGCGTTGATATAAAGGAAGTGCAGAGATGTGTCAGAGAGATGTTACTGAAGAGGAAAAGAAGTAGAGGTATTGAGAAAGGAGTAAGGTACTAAAAGACGTAAGGGGGTGAACAGAGGTACAACGAGTGGAAGGGGAGAGAACACATAGAAGATGAATGGCAGGGTAAAGTGAGCGATCAGGCAGTGAGTGTGAGGAGTGGGATACAGAGGGATATGTGGCAGTGAGAGCGAGGTGCGGGTACAGAGGGATATGTTGTGGCAGTGAGCACGAGGTGTAGGGTACAGAGGGATATGTTGTGGCAATGAGTGCGAGGTGTGGGCTACAGAGGGATATAAGGCAGTGACCGCAGGGAGTGGGGTACAGGGGGATATGAGGCAGTGAAACACTGGGTCGGGACGTCCTACCACACATGATAGGGTGCATACTGGCAGATAGCTGTGTTATTGACACAAGTCTGTGTACGTTTTAGTGGGATCTGAAATCCGGGCTATGCTGCAACCTCAATTTTTGACTTGGGAGGATAATGCATCGACTCCCCCCAGAACTTCATTCAGAAGACCCCTTGCTCTCAGGCTACACAGTGTTAAAATTAGGTCTTGGTGTCCAGACCTAACCACACGTGCTTGTGGCGCGCAGCTCAAACTGGCCATTGTCATTCTGTTTGTGATAATCAGCCACAGACAGAATGACAATGGGCGGGAGGGGCTGCGAGGAGGAGTGCTAGGTGCCCCATCAGGGAGTTGAGGCCTCTGGCAGGGAACACCTCTGCTCCCTGCAGGCCCCGTAGTTACGGACAAAAGCCGTCCGTAAAAAAAGCATGGGCGGCCGCAGGGGGAGCAAGGAGGGGTGCTCCGGGGGGGGGGCGGGGAGGAGGGGGCAAACGCCCCTCCTTGCCCCCCCCCTGCGGACGCCCATGATGGTGAGGAGATTTCGGCGCGAGAACGTTGTTTCCTCCATAACCATGTATTTTGAAGGAACAATTTCTTTTCCTGCTTGCTATAAGATTCAACTGTATGTGTTCTACCGACTGTACAGCACTGCCCTCTACAGGCACACAGTGGGATAACATTTTGTTTACTTTTTAATAGCACCGGTTTGACCACGCATGCACCAGATTTACAAATGGGGCAAGCATAGCGCCTAAAGTCGACCTTCTTCTAACACGCAGTGTTGCGGAGAAACAGAAACATGGATGAAGGGGGTGACACCTTGTGATCTTCATGCCCTCTTTTACAGGTTAACGTGAGTTGCACGTAGGATTCCCACCTCCTCCCACTGAAAAATACCGGCCATTTGTTTACGTTTTAAGATTCTGAAAATGCTCAACATTATTCTTAAGTAGAATTTAGTATGAATTCAACTGTATTCATTTTTAACATGGTCCTTCTGTGTTTAATTTATTTGTTGTAGTATTGTATGATCATGTGCAGTAGGAGCCTTGTGGTCCTTGGCAGACTCCTTACAAAGTTAGTAGATCATTTTGGAGGTATCTGAGTGTGCCTGGGTGTGGTCAATAAAGTTTATGACGTACTGCGTTCAGTTGCCTGCTGACGAATAAGACGCTTTACAGAGCTCCGTGTGTGACATGGTCATTTGCATGCTCCAGAGCTGGGAAGAACGTGACAACTGTCGATCAGTAGGGGATACAAGCCCCAAAGGAAAAAGACTGCTCTCCCTAAGGGTTTGCAGAGGTCCAGCAAACTAATCTTACATGCCAGGTGTGCCCCAAGAGGCCGTGTACGGTTGGCATATGTCGAGTCAAAACACCGCGGTAGCTCTTACAAGGCCCTTGAAGAAGGTGAAGGCCCTACAGAACAGCACAGTCAGAAAGCCTGCCAAAAGCCTACTGGTAAGGCCGAAAGAAAAGATACTGCCCCACAGTGTAACACAGAGTCATCGTCCATACAAAGCAGAAACGCTAAAGGCAGCAACAGCCAGGTCTGAAAAAACACTAAAGGCGGTGACAGCCAGGTGCAAAAAAGTGCTAAAAGCGAGACGTCCAAGCGCAAAGAGACACTAAAGGCAGCTACAAATGATGCACAAAATGTTGAGAGCGGGGATGAACATGTGCAAGAGGCAAACGTGTTACTCACCATTAAGAAAGAAGATGGCGCCGTTCGACATCAGATTGGGCATGACAACCCAGATATAAGCACAAGGCTGATGGTTACAGAAGGTGCAGGTCCAAGTGAACAGCGACTGTCATCGGGACAGCATATAGTCTCAACGTAAGTTAGTCCCAACATGAGTAATGATGTAGCCATGTTCCTGAAACCATCACTGCCCTTCAAAACCACCACAAAGCAGAATATGTGTGCCAGATGGACTGCAAGGATTGAGGCATTAGATGACTTCATAGGTGCTCTAGATCATCAACTACTTTAAGAACCTTACTCGTAATGGAGTGACGGAAGTGATAAAGAAGATATCACAAGCCGATGAAGCATCGTACCATCAAATCAAAGAAATGTTGTAAGTCAAGTCCAATCCAATGCTGAATGTCGACTATGAAAGGTACATTTTCAACCAGGCAAGACAGAAAGCTGATGAAACTATGGATGAGTTTGTTGAAAGACTTGATAACATCAAGCACTGCAGGTTCAGTGGATTCAATGATGAAGAATCCATGCTTCTCAGAGTCATCAATGGTTACCTCTCTGACTTGTTCAGATGACACATGCTGAGAGAGTCACTCAGCCTTAAAAATTTACTCATGGCCACGAGAGCTGAGGAACATACAAAACAACAGGCTGCTGATCTGGAAGCTGGAACAGCCCAGAATGAATCAGTATTGATCATAAAAAGTAGGCAGAAACACAAAGTGGAGGCCCATAAGAGAATGTCTCAGAAACTATGTGGATTGTCATTTCCACATTAAGATAACTGTCCTGCCATTGGACAGATATGCAACGGCTGTGTGAAAGGAAACCATTTCATAACTGTCTGCAAAGCAAAAGAGAAACTAAGTGTGTCACAACGAGAAGAAAAAATGGATGCCACGCTCAGAAGGCCAAACAGCAACATCAATTGAGGCAAGTAGAGACTAAAAGTCGATCGCCATCAAATTCATCTTTCAAAGGCTCTTCAACATCATCATCGAGTGACAGTGAAGAAGATGGTTGTGCAATGATGATTTTGACTGCAGAACGACGTGCACATGTAGGACTGGAAGCTTGCAACAAAAGAACACAAGTCAAAGAGGGATCGCAACATGAAGCAACCAAACTCATTTGGACAGTGCCCCAAGATCACACTAAAGGTGAATGGCTGCCCTAAAAATGTATTATATATAGTGGTACATCAATTTCATGTTGGCAGAAAAATGCAACAAACTGTCTTAGATGCCATATCTAATGTCATTGAAAACAAAGGTGTACATATGGGCTGCTTCTACACCATTGGAAAGTCAAGGGTCATTCATAGCAACCATGAGGTATAAGAAAACAACAGTACAAGCACCAATTCATGTCCTCCAAAGTACTTTGTCGAGTGTATGTCTACTCAGTTTCAGCACTGCGGATGATATAGGGCTGATACCTATCAACTACAACCTCAATGCACATTCTGAAATAGTAAGTCAGTTCAGTTCAGTTCAGTTATTCTTTATTTCGATGGTTAAAAATCATCATAAAAATCCATATTATAAAAAGCAAAACAACACACATGATTTTACATTAAATTAGCATAAAAAACAACCATCAACCAAACTGATACAATTCATGTAAGGTGCAATGTTACATACATAATTGCTTAATCTCTTGTGTTCCTTAATCTTACTGCTACTTTTAAAAACTTATTACTGAGCATAAAGTGTGCATGTCACTTGCTCTTTGAAGGAACAACAAAGCTGATTTAGCATGGCGGAATTTTCCATCTTTTAAGATGTCAACCAAAAACATGCGCCTAGGGAAACGGTAAAATGGACACAATAATACAAAATGAAGGGTGTCCTGCGGAGACTTATTGTCGCAGCCGCAGGCACCCTTCTGCTCAATAGTTACAGTAAAACCAGATGGATAAGATAAAATATTAGGTAACAAATTGAGCCTAAAACGACACATTAAAAACCTATCCTGCTGATAATACATCAAAAATAGGTAGGGTTCCATTCCCTCTACGTCTTTAACTAAACAATGCGCTACTACTGACCGTTTTAATGTTAAAGCTTTAGTTGCTCTGACCATTTCCAATTTTTCCAGCAGCAATTTTTTAACTTGTGTTTTGCTGTTCCTGGAAATTAGAGCCGGATTGCTGAAGAGGATATGCTGATCTATAGCCTCTAAAGTTGTCTTAACATATTTCAGCCAAGGGATTTGCATCCCTTTATCCCTTTGTATACAGTCAGTGAAAATTTCTCTACTTAGTTCCGCCTCAAGATTGGCCCAGATACTGAGCCAAGCCATAACCAGCCTAATCTTCACCTGATCTGTTATAAATGGGATCCCAAGTTCTGAATGTGCAATTTCTGCTTGGATTGACTGTGGGATCTTTAGGATTCTACGGAGAAATTTATCTTCCTCTTGTTGTAAATGTTTAGCATCCCTAAAGCCCCACACCTTGGCTCCATATAATGCCTTGGCGGTACTTATTGAGCTGTATAGGCTCATTATTTGTTCTGGGGACCAGCGTCCCAACCTTTGGGCAAAATTTATAATTGCACCACATGAGGAAACCAGTTTAGTACAGTGTTCCTCAATCAATGCATCAAACTGAATTTTACCATCAAACAGAAGGCCTAAATAGGGAAAGGTGCTTACAGTGCCCATTGTGTGAGTCCCGATTTTAAACACAGATTTCTTAGTGGGTTTTTTGACTGCAATCAACGTAAAGGATTTGCTCAGATTGACTGACAAATCTAAATTTTCCATAAATTCTACAAATCCATTGATTAGTGATTAGAGGCTTCTCGGGGTCCGTGCAAGCAGGACCGCGTCATCCGCGTACAAGAGTACCGGTATTTGACGCTTCCCTACTTTGGGACAGTCTACAGCCTGAGCAATGAGGCTTGTCTCCAAATCGTTAATGTATAATGAGAACAAAAAGGGAGCAAGGATGCACCCCTGCCTTACTCCACTAGTGCATGGGAAAGTGTCAGTTTTCCCCCCCTCCGTGCTTAAGCGGACCCTAGCTGTGGTGTTCCAATGCAACTCTCTCAAGATGTTTATAAGGCCCGGGTCTATACCCAAGGTATTCATCCTTTCCCACAGTTTATTTCTGTTCACGTTGTCAAAGGCCGCCGCCAGGTCCATAAAACCCATATAGATGGTGCCATTGCTTGCTTTAGTATACTTGGCAACCAATAAATATAGATTTAAACATTGGTCACTGGTCGATTTTCCCGCTCTAAAACCATACTGTGTGTCGGCTATTGTATGGTGCTCTTCAGTCCAAGTCATAAGACGATTCAGAACCACCCGCCCAAATATTTTGGCTGAAACATCGATCAGCGATATTGGTCTGTAACATTGGGGATTGTCCCTATTTCCTTTCTTAAAAATGGGCACAATCAGAGCGGTAGACCACGATCTCGGGAGTCCTGTTTTAATAGCCGCATTTAGCACCCTCGTTAAAATTGGCGCCCACAGGTCAATGTTGCTTCGATACAAATCTGGGGGAGTACCATCGGGCCCTGGAGCTTTATTTGGTGTCAACCCTTTAATTGCCTGTATAATCTCAGTAAGTGTAAAATCTGATACCAGACTCCTTATGCCATCCCAGCCCCCTTCTTGCTTTGTGTCTTTAGAATGATTATAGAGACTCTCAAAATGGGTCACCCATTGCTGCGGGAGGATGTTTGTGCTAAGGACCGGAGCACTACTATCATGAAAACAGGGCCTATTAATAATCCTCCAGAATTCTGTAAAATCCCTGTTTTCTCCTGCCTCTCTTAAATCGGCCCAGACTTCTGCTTGTAAGGTGGCCTTCCTTTCTTTAATCTTAATTTTATAAATGTGTCTATGTTTTGCCACTTCCAACTTATCTCTTGGGTTAGCCTTGAGGCTCGATTTTAAATTTCTTAATGCTCGAGAGCAATTGGTATCAAACCATCTTGGCTGTGTCCCTAACTTCCTAGGACCTTTTGCTTCTAATCATTTTTCGGCTAATTTGGTTAGTTCCCTGAAAGCAGCAACTAGGTCAACTCCCTCTATCTTAAGATCTAAACAGTCCTCAACATACTTTTTCCCCTTTACAAGCAGTGTGGTATAAAATTCAGGGGCATTAATTTTCACCCACCTTAAACGCCTTCCCTGGTCTGTTGGCCGTAAGATAATATCCACTTGCTTATTCATTTCGGAATGACCATTATAGGGTAATTCTATAATCTGGGGATTGTGATCACTAAAGGTACTCCATTTGGTGCTAACCTCTATGATCCATTGTTTTGCAAAGGGGGATATCAATATATAGTCTATAATAGACGAACATCCTCTTCCTTTAAAAGTTGGTACAAGAGTACCCTCTGGCCCTGGAATCACCAAATCAATGGTGTGTACTAGTGCATGAGTACCTATTAATTTGGTTAGTGATGTGCCCTCAGTGCTATGCTCAAAGTGTGGCCCCTTCATAACTGGGCAAAGATCCCAGTCTGCAGTTACCGGTATCAGATTTGAACAAAGGTGACAATTTAAATCACCCATTAATAGCACAAATGGGTCTCCCCCCCCCCCCCCCTTTCCTTAAATCAGTTTCCTGGTTCAGTCTGACATCTAGTTCCTCAAAAACTGCATTTCTGCCATTTACGGAACCTGAGTTATAAATGTTAAATATCTGTACCCTCAACCCTTGTCCTTGGAATGTTACTGCTGGCAGATTATATGTGGTCCAAGATGGCAATGTCCATCTCCCCTTAAGGTTAATATCAACATACAGTATTAGGCCTCCTTTTGCCCTTCCTGCCCTGCTCTCCTGGGCTGGGACAAAGAAACACTTATAGCCCTCCAGATGGTAGAGATCAGGCTTGACCGCCCAGGTCTCCTGTAAGGCTAGTATATGAGAGCCCCTTAATTGGTTCCTCCAGTCTGCATTTTTGAATTTTCCAGCTAATCCTGCTATATTCCAGGATGTTATTTTCACCCTTCCCCCCAGCACCCCTGTCACACTTAAACCCTGGGCATTTAGCTTATCTACATCCCTCCTCTCTGGCAGGTGATCTTGTATCTCCCCGTCCTGCTTTAGCGGGGTATCTTCCGAGCCATTCAATGTATGCCTTCCCTCAGATGGTAATTCAATGATATCTATAGGCATCCTTCTTTCCTTCCCCTCAAATTGTGTCTCTAAATTAGGTAGTCAGTAATTTTCATCCAAAAATTGAAGGGGAATGAATCTGTTCGTCCACTGCAGGCCACCCTGGTTTATTGACGGTGGGCCACTATATTCAAGATTCCTTACCCTGTGTCCGTCTACTCCTCCTTCCTTTCTTCCCTGAATATAAGTTAAGGGATGGATAACACCATTTCTAGGATAGAAATAGCCTAGTGGCATAGATCATATAGTACTGGTTATGTTTTTATTGTAATTACCCAGTATATACTCTACTAGGTTCGGATTCCTGAAGTTTGCAATGATACAATCCCCTTCAATGTCTTTCCCTCTAATTCCCAACCAAGGTACTCTCCTCACATGTATAATTTCTCCAGTTTCCTGCCCTTGTAATGGCCTATGTATATTTAACCAGTTGATAATCTTGTTTTTTAGTTCCGTATGTGACTCCTTCTGCCCTGTCCTAAGTTCGGGTACCCCAGCAAACACCACAACATAGGGGCTTGCTTGAGGGGGTAAATTTACTCGTGGAGGGGAAAAGGGAGTTTTATCCTTGCGCTCATATCCTTTCTGCTGATTATCGTTCTGGCTATGAGTGGCAACATGCCCTATCTGAGTCGGAGTCGGGTTAGGCTGCACCTGGTTTTTGTGATTGTGATAATTCCCACTTTTTTTGGTACTTCTATCCTCCTCATGCGCTAAAACTTTAGGTGGTGCATGGACTTGTACAATAGTACATGGCTCGTTACTTGTACAGTTGTTGTTCGCAGGAATTTGCCTTAACGAGGGAGTCACTGATGATGTTGAGTTTCCAATAGGGTTTGGATTTATAGATTCCTTCATCCTAGCTTGTTTTTGTAATTCATTAGCAATTTTATCTAATTTGCTAATTAGTGGTTTTATTTGGGAAGTAATGAAGGTCTCAAAGTGTTTTTGGAGGTCAATGATTACAGGGTGGAGCCACCCTGGAGGAATTAACGGACTTTGTGCTTCAATTTCCATAACCTCATCCTCTATTAAATGTATCTTCCCACCCCCACTAGTTGGTTTCAGTTTCCTGGCATATGTGTTCTTTCCACCCCGTTTATACAATCTATTTTTTGTTCTATTTGGTCTTTTTTCTGCCCTACCAAGGGGTGACCCAGTATCTGTTACCTGTTGACCACCTGGGACAGTTTCAAGTGAGACGTCGGGACTATCATCTTGTAAACTTTCACAGAGATTTATGTCTGGGATTTGTGGAGGTCTAATTTGTGTTTGTATGTGGGAAGTGTTTGTAGGTGTCATTGATAAGCGTCTCTGAGTACGCACAATCTCCCCGTTAACCGCCCCAATAACCTTCCTTAAACATTAAATCTATTGCAGTTGGTGGTGCTGTGTGTCCTACTAGAGTATTAGTGTCAGGCCCTGTTTGTGTAGTAATAAGCGGAGTACATGCTTTCTTCTTAGTAGAGCGTGTTTTTGGTCTAGTGGCCATAGTGCAGTTTGTATCAATATTCCCTTATCTTTCGATGTGCTCACAACAATATGGCTAGATAATATTTAACAGCCCAACATTGTAGGACACATAAATTAAATCATTTACAACCCCCTGCATGAGCAGTCCATTGTCCGACTTGTAAGAATAATGTAATATGTCCACCAATCCCAATAGGAGAGTAGAATGTTTGTAATTTACACACAAATATTCCGCGGTACCTGATTTTCCAGCCAAAGGGGGTGGCCCAGCCCAGCCTACTCCGGCCACCGAGAGCCACAGAGGGCCCGCCCTTTGCCCGGGCTTAGCCCGGCGCTGCCCGCACGCTGTCCCGCGACGCGGGTTGGTAAGGTTGTTTTTGAAGTCGCCTCCAGGTGCGGGATTGTGGGCGGGGGCTTCCGGCCTCAGAGGCAGGTGTATCTGGGAAATGTAGTCTCCCTCCAGACCGCGGCCGCGAAATTGACACGCGCGGCGGCGGGAGGGAGACACAAGCAAACCAGGCTGATGAAGCAAAGGACACCGCTGAGGGGCAGAGAGTCAGCACACAGGTCACCACGCCACAAGACGGTCAATGCAAGGTTGGTCCCTCTCCACCGAGGGTAAGGTTGTTTTTGGAGTTGCCTCCAGGTGCGGGTGGTGGGCGGGGGCTTCCGGCCTCAGAGGCAGGTGTATCTGGGAAATGTAGTCTCCCTCCAGACCGCGGCCGCGAGATTGACAAGCGCTGTGGCGGGAGGGAGACACAAGCAAACCAGGCTGATGAAGCAAAGGACACCGCTGAGGGGCAGAGAGTCAGCACACAGGTCACCACGCCACAAGACGGTCAATGCAAGGTTGGTCCCGTCATTATTTCACGGGCTAGGGAAACTAAAGACAATGAAGGTGCAAAAATTCACATTAATGAGGACATTCGTCCTGTTGGTCAGCGACACTGTCTGATTGCTTTCCATTTATGGGAGGCCATTGAGAAAGGACTAGAAACATCATTAAAGCAGGACATCATCAAGCGTTAGCTCTGGTCCAATGCCCAGGGTATCACCCCTAGTGATAGTGCCAAAAAAGGATAGTGGAAGACAGTACGCATTTGTGTTGATATGTGCCAGGCCAACAAAGCAATTGAGAGAGAATGGTATCCTTGTCCACACATATCGGATATGATTACACAGCTGAATGGTACCAAAGTCTTCTCCCATCTTGATTTGAACAATGAATACCATCAACTTGAGCTGGAAGAGAACTGTAGGTACATTCCTACTTTTCAACTCATGTTAGTTTGTTCAGATACAAAAGACTCAGCCTTGGTGTATCGTTGGCTGCAGAAATCTTTCAAGATGTCGTTCACTGAGTAATTCAACCTGTGACACATGCTTTTAACTACAGTGATGATATACTAGTGTTTGGGGCCACATAAAAGGATCATGACAAAGCTCTTACACAAGTATGTTGTCTGCTCACTGATGCAGGTCTCACTTTAAATGCAGAATAGTGTGAGTTTCACAAAAACAAACTCAAATTGTTTGAGTATATTGTCTCTGGAGGGGGAATGACTCCTGACCCTGAAAAAGTATGAGCATTGTCGTCCACTAGTACCCCCGCAAGATGTAACCATGCTGAGATCCTTCTTAGGCATGGCCAGCTATTGCTCCAGACACGTTTGTGACTTTGCCACGATGAATGCCACATTAAGAGATTTGACAAAGAAGAATATTCCCTTCCAGTGGTTCTCTGGATGTGACTGAAGTTTCAAGAAAATCAAACACGCAATTGAAAATGCAACTGAAAAGGCTTATTTTGATCCAATATTACACACTGCGACCATAGTAGACACAAGCTCGATGGGATTGGGCGTAATCCTTGCTCAACACAATGAACATCCAAATGCTCAGAGACACATTGTTGTCTATGCTAGCAGAAGTCAGTCTCAGACTGAACATGCCTATTCTCAGCCAGTAAAAGAGAGCCTGGCTGTAGTGTTGGCTTGTGAACATTTTCATGTGTTTCTGTACTGGAAGCATTTCACCATTGTCACTGACCACAAGGCATTGCTCCCCATTTTCTGAAATTTGAAATACAAGGTGCCCCCTCGCATTGAGAGGTGGGTCTTGCGATTGCAAGGGTATGATAACACTATTGTGCATAAGCCAGGGAAGGATCAAAACTCAGCAGATTACTACTCACGAGTGCTGTTACAATGTCACAGTGCAATGTATATAGCAGCTGGAGAGTATAGCAATTTCATAGTTACATTTAGCACCCCTGCAGCTCTATCCATTGAGCAGATCATTGCTGCTACTAACACAGACAGAGAAATGCGCACACTCAAGGATATCATTGCAACCATGGAGAAAACATACTCGACCTCTCACAGATGACGTAGAATATCAAAAATTAAAAGATGTGCAGGAAGAACTTTCTGTTACTCAAGAAGGTATTGTACTAAGAGGTTCGAGTATTGTCATACCTGAGAGCTTCAGGCAACAAGTTATTGAACTGGCACACTAAGTTCATAATAGCACTGTAGACACCAAGAGAGCCCTCAGAGACTGAGAGTAATTTCCTCGCCTTGATGAACGAGTTGAAAAGGAACTGAAAGCATGTCACCTGTGTAACTGCTTATCTCTAGAGACTACACAGAATACGCTAAATATGTCTGACCTTTCTAAACAAATGTGAGAGAAAATTGCCGTTCATTTCTTTGGATGCTTAAACAATGGACATCATCTCATGATCGCAATTGATGAGTACTTACGTTTTCCCTTAGTGGAAGCATCGACCACCCATGACAAAGTCATTGAGAGGCTGAATGATATTTTTTCAGCTTCGAGTGTTTCCTCCCTTCTCAAATCATCCACCCTTCAATAGCAGAGAGTTTAAGGACTTTCTTAATCGCTTGAATGTCAGGCATTAGAAAAGCACACCTTTATGACTGCAGGCATTGTTGAATGATTTATGGTCACCCTGAAGAAAGTGGTTCAGAGCCCTGTGCTAGAAGGAATCGATCTCAGGTCAGCCTTATGTCCAGTACTTTGTGCCCATCGGTCAACTCCCCATTCGACAACAGGTAAAAGCCAAGCCACCTTGCTGTTTGGGAGAGGCATTGAGACAAAGCTACCACAATGTACCATGAACGAAGTGATAGGCACTGATGAGATTTGTGCCACGGACACTTCTCACAAAAGCAAAATGAAGACCGATGCAGATAAGCACAGATGCGCTATGGACACGGTTTTTGGAAAAATAGACCTAGTCCTGGGCAAACAAAAATGGAAGCGCAAGACTGACGCTACATTTGATGCTGACCCATTGACAGTCATGGCAAGTTAAGGTCACATGGACACAAGGACACATGGTGACCCCTCTACGTTCAAGAAAGTCCATTACGAGAGACTCATCACATCTCAAGCATCTGCCTCAATGTTAGTTGGCTCCAGACATCACGAGTGACACGAGTCCACCTGAGTGCCCAAGGCAAGCATCTGAGTACATCTACGATGCCAGATGACAGTGCAACTCCTTCACCCCGTAAGACTCGATCGGAAGGATTGGTGCGAGCACCTCGATGACACATTGAGGAACTCCATTGTAAATATTTTACAGGATGTAGTGTTGTGTGATCATGTGCAGTAGGACCCTTGTGGTCCTCGACTGACTCCTTTCAAAGTTCTAGAATCTGTCTGGGTGTTGTCAATAAAGTTTATCACGTAGTACGTTCAGTTAACAGTTGCCTGTCGAAGAATAAAGACATGTTTTAAAGAGATCTATGTGTGAAATGGTGATTTGCATATTCCAGAGCTAGGGAGGGTGCAACAGTTGTCAGTCAGGGGTCATTGGGGCAGCTGTAGAACACATTTTAAAGATTTTCCTATGGAACCCCTTTCAGTGGTCTGCGGGCAAGCATAGTTTATTGGGTCCAACCGTTCGGGTTGAAGCTTTTACTCCTGACGTCCCAGGGCCTGGCCCACTATGGATTCTGAGCAACAGGGCCAAGTACACCTTCAGCACTTGAGTCTCAGGAATAGCCTTCGGGGGAGGCAGATACAGGGGAGTGAACACAGGCTCACTACTCAAAATGTGTGCAGAAGCATTGTCTAGCCAAATTCTCGATTTTATGAAAAAGAGAAGCATTTTTTTGTACCACTAACAACACAAAGGAAAAATAGGACATGCACAAGCAACTACAGTCCCCCTGAGGTCAGTGCTCTAGTGTCTCTTTAGGTAGACTCCCAGGTCCCACTCCTTCCTCATGATAGTGGTTATTCCCAATTCACTATAGGCAACATCCAGGGCAAGCCCCACTTGTAACCTATGTCTTAAGATTCCACTCTGACTCTATTTTAAAATTAACAGTGTTCAAGTGTCGCAGTGCTAAGTAGCAAGTAGGTTTCCCTGAGACCAACTGACCCAAAATCAGTCTTAACTACACCTGCAGTCTTGAAGCTTCAGGAGTTCCTGAGCACGTCCCGTCCACAGGCACTTGGAGTGGCATCAGCTGAATCAGGTGAGCTTACTGCACGTGGCCCACACAGGTTACACTCAGCGGGTACAGAGTTCCTCAAACCTGGGTGCACCACCAAATAACAGGAGGTTCTTTGTGGCTCCAACTTACAGGGCAAGTGTCTGATCCATCCCACGGTGTGGGAGGCTGATGAAACAATCCTGAAGTGGGTCCCTCACGTTGATGAAGGTGCACAAGTTCTCCCAAGGTGGCCTAACTTCTAAGACAGGTATGTGCCGATCGGTTCACATGTCTTGTTGCTTCTGGTGACTCCCTCTGGCATATGGGGTCACTGTATCATCACTGTTCAGGGGCTCCAGCCCATTTGACACAGCGAAGTCTGCATCAGGAGTCCGCCCAAAAGGGCTCCCCACTGGACCTCACTTCCTTCAATGCCCTCCTCTTCCTCATAGGGCAAAATGGTCTTGGCAAGAAGGCAGGTGCTGGTGCTCCAGGGTCAAGGTCAATTGGCCTTGGATTCCCTGGATGATGTCCCCTCAACCTGCAGGGAGAATAGCAGGCCTTGGTCCCCAGTCCTTGTCACAGACAGAATTATTGCGGAGCTTACCATCCTCACACAAACCATCTGGCTGCTTGGCAGATGACAATATTTGGGGTCTCAAGCTCCCATTCTTATAGTCGATTTCCAAACACCAAATGTGATTTAGAGTCTGAATGTTTGAAGTTTATGTTGGGGTCTTCTTTTAAAGTGCCCACTTCTCTACCCTCTCTACCCTCTCTTCCTCGTGCATGTAGTCTGTAGCAGGAGCAACTCCAAAGCACATACCCCCACAACACAGTCCATGGGAAAGACTGGAGTTCACACTTGGATGTTAGCCACAGTGATTTTTTGTATCAAAAGGTTAGCCCAGGTGCCCAGCTCCATCTTCATGATTCTCTTATCAGCCCCATCTCATTCCTGAGATATGCCCAGTCCCCTTCCTTGTGACCTCTCACTGAATCAAAGAGCACCATTTGAAGTGCACAGCGGAAGTCTGTTTCTCCCCTCACCAGTGTGTGCTCCACCCGGCCTACAATAACACAGCAATACACAAATCTGTCTTGGGGAATTCCTCTACCTCCTCTCCTTATGTTTCACACGCAGGCCTGGATCTCTGAATATGGAAACCCAGAGTCTGGAATGTATTGTACCATTCACAGGCACGCATACACCCAGTGCATGTATACTACCTACATACACTGAACAGCACTGTATCCTTCCTGTACTGTGCCACTGATGGGCACCATTACACGCAGCACATGCATGTACCATGAACAGATTGCACAGCGCTACATCCTCAATGCAGTGTACCACTTATAGGCACACATACTTCCAGTATATGCATTCAGCATGGATGCACTGCACAGTACTGCAGCGACACACTAACACCCAGCGCAGATACACCACTCATCTGCTGCGCAGCACTACACACCAAAGATAAAGACCAAAGGGGAGTTCAGCACACAACGGCAGAATATTAACTATGTGAGCCTGTAGGTCTCACTCCAGCGACACAGACTAACAAGCATTGGAATAGCCAATCGGTCTCGCCTTTGGGACCTTATAAGTGTTTAGTTATCCAGCACAATATCCTTGGTGCAACAACATCAACTGTTGCATGGCTAAACACTTATAAGGTCCCAACGGCGAGACCTATTGGCTATTCCAATGCTTGTTATCCTTCCTGTTTGTCTCTTGACATTTTGAGGCAATCTAAAAGTGGCATAAAGCGCTATCCAGATAATGTAGCGTAGCATAAAACTGTGCAAACAATGGCGCCAATTTAAAGTGGACAGATGTAGACAGTTACCAAGAGGGAACTGAACTTGCCTCACAAGTTAATTTCACAGATGTTACCGACAAACAGGCAGATGTAAAGAATGTTCATACCATCAGACAAAGGCCCAGTCAAATGTAAATCGCCAGCTTCAGGTGTAAGGCTTAGTAACACACCGTTGAGTCACCCAGTGCCCCATGTTTACTCAGTCGCTGTGGTTTTATTTCAGGAAGAAGATAACCTGAACCGCGTGGGGGGAAGGAAACACTGGCTGGGCAGGAGGTCAGTTACTTAAGACCCAGACAAGACACATTAGGAAAGCAGTGGGAACTGGAAGTAAAAACGCTGCTTGGGCTGGTGGAAAAGCTGACGTCAGTGACGCAGGACCTTTCCTATGATCCCCTGCAGTGCAGTATGAAACAGAAGTGAGGGCAGTGGTTTGTATCCTTTTGTGACACAAGGCACACTCATTGAATCAAGGCACTTCCTAGGCAAGGGACATGAGGTCAAAGCAGGCTTTGATCCAAGGTTCCTGTCAAGTGATTAAACATTCATAGCGGTACTGGGCACCACGCATGGAAGTGTCAAGGAAGCTTTGTGTACTGCTGCATTGAACCATAATAATTGGAGTCAACAAATAATTATATTGATGATTTATTTATAAATGCCTTTTTTGTTGTCACGATTATTGGTTGTTTCGCATATTTTGTATAATTCCTGTCACTTCGCTCTTATACCTTTTCACATCATTTTCATCAGTCGGAGGCTGGGTCGAGAAGGAAATGTCGTGTGCCCTGCGCGAACAATATTCCCATGTTACTTTACCAAGCTGAAAGGAGAAAAAACATTTGCAAACAAAAAGTCAATGCAGCCATCTGGGTGGTTGTGACTTTTTGTTTGCAAAGGCATACTTGGCGTACAATTTTCAGGCATATTACACATCATTTTCTACAAAATTACGTGTATTTCTCATGGAAAAGACGCATCATTTTCCCCAGAACTAGTAATAAAACAAACAAAATGCCACAATTTGTATTTGCTCCATGTAATAACAGTGGGTTCTAAAAGATTAGTTAATACCTATACAACGGAGTCCAAAACCGTCCCCGCTCTGCCTGCCTCGGTGCACTTACGGATAAAAAAATATATGACTCTGTTGGTTGATAGTGAAGCCGCCTGTAAAAAAACAAGTTAGAAAAAGAGTGAACGCTCAATTTATGGTTAGCAACCAGGGATTACCAAAGATTCCATATTTGGGAGACGGTGTGCTCAGTGGACGCCAAGATTTAACAAGCCCGGCAGGGAGTAGTGCGCGCGCGCACTCGTGTTGCTGGTCTGCATGGAAGGAACAAGCCCGGGAGTGGTGAGTGCGTGCGCGCTCAGTCTGCTCTTTTTGAAAACGCACACTTGTGCTTGTGGCACGCTCCTGCGCGCTCCCGCAAGGTGGATGCCGCCACAAGCACGAGTATGTGCTTCTAAAAACAGCAGAGCGACAGCTAAAGGTCTAAGACCTAAAAAGGACCTGTTCACTCCTACTGATAACAACATGGTATGTTGCCACCACTGCACTCGTGCTACTTAATACTTGGTGAAGGCAGTATCCTCTCATCACTATGAGGGTACCGCTTTGGGTGCTGCTCCTGGTTCAACTAGACTGCAACCCGTGAGACAGGTCAATGCAACAACGCACATGCATTATCCATGTTTACAACAACAAAATAAGCATTAGGGATCCAGACACCAGTACAGTTGGGGCACTCAGGGATGGTGTGCACTTCCATTTTCATGCGGAGGACTTTTCTGTCCCAAAAAAGTGTTTTCTTCTAACATTTACTGTTTAAAGCATGTACAAGACATTTACTGATAAGGGGAAAAAAAGAAACACTTTCTGTGATTTTTCAAATTTTTGTACTGGCAAATACCAGTCATGCCAGTGTAAAAAACGGCCAGGTGGCAACACTATGTAAAGTACATTTTAAAGTGTTTTCTTCTAACATTTGCTGTTCAACGTATCCATTGATAAGGGGAACAAATAGCGACTTTAGGTGATTTCTCAAATATTCGTACTGACAGACAATAAAATACTGGTTATGCCACTATAAAACTGACTAGGTGGCAACTCTGGCTGCACCGACTGTTGTTATGATCGTGAACAGGCGAGGATCGAAAAGCGTTTCTCAAACCTTCGCTCTCGGGACACCCAAGAAATTGATTATTTGGGTGGGACTGCAAATGTTGTCACTCTAAAATGATAATGGACATCTGCGTGCAACACCCTTACATTTGTGTTCCTGCCAGCTCCTGGAGCTTGTCACAAGAACACTGCGGATGCTTGTGGTACTCAGAAAACTTGGTCCACCTCAGGGCAGTGATTCTATCTTCCTGGAGTTGTTTACCCCTTTTCACTATGCCTTCGTGAGCTATACACTTGTGATTAAAGAGGACGACAGGTGAACCCGGAGCACACGGAGCTTGAATATGGTTTTCTGTGAGGACCACTATGTCCACAAGACTGTTCTAGGTGCTGAACATCAAAAGTAGGATGGCGTGCCTACCATGTGTGCATTATGAAAGGGGGAAGCTACTGAATTCCTAGGTAGAATAAAAAATAAAATGAAGTTTACAAAACTTTATTAGGCCTGTGGTTTGAGTGCTCGTAACTTTTGTGGAACTGAAATATTATTGCCAGTGCGTGTGTGAACGTGTTTCTAGATGATATCCATGCCAGTAACCTAACCGGGATGCGAGGAGGTCGGGAATGGTGTTTACCTCTAGGTCTATGGTGTAATGTGTCCAGGAGGCAAGATTGAAACAGCATTTCAAAATGCATTCAATAAGAAAGGACCAACTCGAAAAGGGAGTTCGAGATAGAAATTTAAGAAAAACCATGAAGGTTTATCATTACAAACTCGAGAGTACATTACAGAAGATAGAAAAATGCAGCAGTAATCTAATTGAAATGCATGCAATTCATTTGCCAGGAAGGCTGTGAAATACAGAATAATGCAATAATGAGCAAAATCAGGATGGCTAAGTCTCATGTGCTCAGCAAATCAATAGAAAATTTGCAGCATCCCTAGAGCCTTGGTAAAGAGTCATAAATCACGGCATGTAAGAAATCATGGAAACTGCAAAATCAACATAGAGAGAACATCATCATATCAAATCATAATTCGTATATTTGGATACCTGGAACAGCCTCCCCATGCACCTCTAGACCATCACCTCACTTTGGAATTCCAAATGGCCCTCAAGACCTGGTTGTTCGAATAAGCCTCCGGGATCTGCAAGCGCCTGGGTGCCCTATCAGGTAATTAGCTGCGCTTTATAAATCCTGCTTGATTGATTGAAACGTCACATAACCATACCATATTAGCACTAACTCACTACTTGGATATTGATTTGTCCTTCTGACCAAATGCCATTCGATGAAGTTAGAAGAAAGTTACATAAACAACAGAAAGCAATTATGAATAAAAGCAATACAGTGTTCAAGTAGAAGAGCCCTATAACGTAGTGAAAAATGTATTCTAGCGTTTTTTTCTAGAACAATATGTAATTCAAAATAAATGTCATGTTTTGTCAAACGAGTAAAAATTGAACACCATGATGAGGCATCAATTTTTAAACAAATACGGTGTTGAGGCCTAACTAAGGCTAGTTAAATCTCAGCCAGATAAACACACAAAAAATACATCATAATGATTTTGTTTCAATTGCAGTAGTACTATGGCAATACACACGTGTGAATTCAAAAGGAGAGTAACGATTATTTATACACATTTTAGTTAAAACACCCAAAAGCTTCCTCACAAGTGTACTTTTTTTGTCACATCTACAGATCACAACAAAATAAAACACAGGTCTTTGGGAGAGGACAAGCATGGTCGTAGTGCTGATATCCAGTAAGGACTAACTCAAAAACGATTTGCCCTTCCTCATCACGTTTCCACAGCACTATAGCAAATGGGTCCGCCCATTTAATCTCCAAGGATTTTTCACATTTGACTACACTTTTTTCATTACTTTTACTGTGCGTGAGTTTAACTACCGGAGTCTCATTCACAGAATATGGACTGAGAGTCCGACCCACAAGTGTCCACCTTTTAAGATAAAGCAGTTTATGTGCAGCTAAGGTAGCAGGCTCTGGGATGGTAGCACATGTGTGTGTGCACATGTGCTGGATGCGTGTCTGAGACTTCGTTCTGGCACAAATCCGTATCTGCAAACAGGTAGCCTGTTGCAAAAGGGACTCTTCAAGGATTGGTACTGACCTGGGGTAGTCCTTACAATGTGAGAGGCATTCATAGTGTAGGTCTGTAGTACTTACTGAAGATCTATGGTACTTAGACTGTATTACGCTTTTTAAGCAAAATCTGCACTAGGGTACAGTTTTGCCCCAGTTTGGCCTACAGGGTTCAGCAAAGTTTCAATCTAGGGCTAAACATACATCCAGAGTGCAGATTTACTGGTCCTGACATCATACATACATTCCTTATGGCACTTTAAGAATTGTCATGTTTTCCTGACTAAGCTCATAATCAGATTCCAGGCCCTTGTCCCCCACACTGGGCCAAGTTAATTACTCTGCTCTCCAGCAGTAGGATCAAAGGCCTCCCTGCATAATACAGCCATTAACAGTGGTTGACCCAGTTCCCGAGAACGGAAGGGGTGGGGAGGAAATCTGCATCTGTTAATTAGCTTGCCACACTGCACCTGGGCTGGCACTGCCTATGCCCCAGACACGAAGGAGGTGAGCTAGACCTCTGAAGCCAACACAGGATAGGCTCGCCTTTGGGGTTTGGTGGGAAGGGACCAGACTGTGTCGGCTAGGGGTGGTGTGGATGCTCTCAGGACCTCAAGAAGCTCTCACAATAGACAACATGAAGTTGCCATATTGACATGTCCCAGAATAGTGGGCAGGAGAGTTGGGACGGGGCAGAGTGACAGTGCACTGCACTAGAATTGGCCAGAGGTGCACGGCTTCTTTAACTTCCCACCCCCACTTAAAAACCTCTGCACAAGGGAGAGACATATGAGAAAACACAACCTGGGAGTGACAATGGTGAAAGAATGCCCCGCTGTTAACAGCAGCCACCTGATACCCCTGCAAGGATGGACTTTAGGACTTTGACTCCAGCTTACACCCAGGACTAAGATGTGTCTTTCCAGCGTCAATGGTGCTGGCTACTTTATTCCCACTAGGAAACAGTTGAGGGAATTGACCTGCTGGGGGAACACTGGTTGGTTCACCGGACACACAGGTGACCTGCAAGTAGCCAAGAGGCTGCAGGACATGGAGAGTGCAGCAGGGAGAATGGTCTACTGGTTGACTGGGGAGGGGCTGCTTAAAAAGGCCCCAAAAGCAGGAGAAGAGCATTAGGAGCTAGGCAGCTATAGAACCCAGCTCCTCTCAAAAAGCACCCACTTAGAGGCCTGGAGACCTGAAGTAAAGGCTTCTGCTGGCTAGGGCTGGCCACCAGGAGCAAAATGAGTCTAAAAATATCAATATTTGCATGAGATAAGGCTTGTTCTCCAGCAGGACCATCGAGAGAAAGAAGTGTGTGGCGTTTAGTCGGATTTTCACCCCCTGTGGATGGCCAAGGCCCTGGGGGTCAGTGCAACCTTTTTCAATAATTATTTGTAGGGAATGGGACATGCATAGGACCCTCTCCTGAGATATCCCAATGTCCAGTGACCCCATTCCCTGGGGCCAGATGCAATTTCAATTTTTCCAAGGGCCCATCCCCCTGGGGCACAAGACCAATAGGGCCCAGTAAGGGGGAGCATCACCACACCCCCTGAATAGTGATGTGCTACTCCCTGTGCCCTTGATTAGGGTGAGCACTGTGCACACTGGCCTACTTGCATACCCCTGTGAAGACGCAGCCGGGAGAAAGCAGCTGCCTGCTCCAACATCGCACCAGAAGAAATAACGTCCAAACAGGGAGATGGCTGGTCAGTTGGGAAGTGGGCTCAACTCCATGCACTGCTCCTTTAGCTAGCATACCCATGGTGCTTCACTAGAGAGAAGCAGCAGCCAGGTTAAAAAAAGAAATGAAGCGTGCGGCTGCCATGAAACAGAAGCAAAGCCTCGGGGCACGGAGCACCACATAATCATGTGGTGGTCCCAAGATGGGCAGCGGCAACACCAATGGTTTTCACGCATGTTTGGGGGTGGTGCAGAAAGTGCAGCTATCTTGCAACTCCACCCTCCCCCAGAAATGTTTAATAAAACTCCCCCAAAGCCTCTGCAGAGATTATATGTATGCCCTCTGAGAGAGGTTTTGATGACTTTTGAAGCTGTCTCTGAGTCCATGCTTTTGCATAGGGCCTTGAGAGGGCGAGGACTCCTAGTGGCTCATCATTTTTTAAGTTTGAAAGAGAAACTTTATTTTTGAAAAATTGCAACAAAGTATACACAAACAGTAAAAATGGAATATACTTATCAACAATAAATGAATTATTAGCATAATAAAAGTTGAAAAAGTCCAAAATAGTTGCATATATAGAAAAGGCTACAGCGACTAAAAGGGGAGGGAGAAAATAAAGGGGCAAACAGTGCATTAACAATATCATTCAAATATAATAATAAAGGAGCAGGAGAACATTAGTGAAAAGAAAAGGGTTTGCGTCATACTAGCCGATCTTGAGGTTTTACGAATGGTTAGCCACAATTTATCCCAAAACGTAGTGGTCCATGAAGAATGAAAGTCTTGTTCCCATTGTAATTTAATTTTAGTCTTATTCTGGAGTTTTGTTGAGGAATTTATAAATTGATGAAGCACTTGATTGGGAACTTAGTATGGGGAGAATATTAGATTGAGATACTAAAGGACGCAAAATTGGAGCTGTTGAAGATAAAGAAGAGGATATAATGTTGATCAGAGTCTTACATTTATAAGAGCATGATTTTGGCAGATTATAAAGAGACTGTGCTTCAGAAAAGGTAAGAAAATTATCTTTCGAGTAAAGTCGATAAACCCAAAGCAGACCTTTATCTCGCCAAGTTTTCCCAAAAATGGGTTTGTTGTTAATTTTTTACGACGATTATGCCAGATTAAAGAATTAAGAAATCAATCCTTGTCTGAAAGATGTGAAATAAATGTAGATTGAAATAACTTATGGGAGGTCTTATGTATCGGTGAAGAAGAATAACAACGTGTCTTGTGGGTAAATGTAAGAGATTCTTGGATTGAGAAAGGAGAAAGGAAGGAGAGTTTGATATCTTTCCATGGTGGTCTAGTGGCCCATCCCAAGCAGGTTTGTGATTATGGGGTTCAGGATCCAGTAGGGATATAACATGATATGAGGGTGTCATCAAAGGTATTTCCATCTACCTGATTGTACATTGTTATAAATGGGGTTTCTGGTTGGCTAAGGTATGCACCTAAGCCAGGCAGAACCCACCACTCTAGTCAGGGCAAGGGAGTTACACGCTGAAGATAACCCCTGCTCAACCCCTTGGTAGCTTGGCAGAGCAGCCAGGCTTAGCCCAGAGGCAATGTGAAAAGCGTTTGCGCGACACACTGGGCACACCACAAAAGAAACTCCACAAAAGGTTATATCAAAATAGCCTTTGTAATATCCATAAAATTACAGTGTGCCACCAGGCACTTGTCATGATTTCACAAGTATTATATACACTAATAGGCCAATCGGGCCACTGTCGTAACCATGTAAGTCACAGTTAGTTAGGACAACCAATAACTACTGGCAGGGGCGACTCCTCCATGTGAGCAGAGGAGAGTCGCCCCACTGCTTTCTCGCAGTGTGAGAAGCAGAAACATAAAATGGTATTATAAATGCCATTTTATGTTTCTGCTTCTCGCACTGCGAGAAAGCAGAAGGGTTTGGTTAGTCCAGTCCTACTCAAGGGCAGGGGAGGAGTGGCTTGCCCACTGTTGTAGGCTGCATGAACCCTACATGGAGAAAATGGCCTCTCCATAGACGCCTGTGTGCCCGGAGTCCCAGCCAAACACAACGCTGTCATTGCAGCTCTGTGATTGGCTTAGGGGAGGGGAGGGAGGCTGACTGCTTCCTGGGACTCGGAGCAGACACAACAAGACGCGGGACCAGACCGGACAGGCGAAGGTACGTGTAAATGTATGTTTTTTTAATAAACCCCCCGTGCGACCCCCTAACCCCTATTGTGTGCAGATTTAGATTCCGTATATAGGTTTCCTGATTTATGCCCTTATATAGGTACAATTCACATTGCCCTTATTTGGACATAGAAATCCGGCCCTTATTTAGACATTGTCCGTACAAACCAAATACAGGCATGGCCACCTACATCCGTCCATCCACGTCACAATGAATTCTTGGAAAACCAGACTCTTAAGCCTTTAGGAATTTCCCTCTGCTTGAACATTGATTTCTCCTAGAACTCATTAAGTATGCATGAACATTGTTAGACCTGGCACCATTGGCGTGGGTCACCCTCCCATTTTTGTCTGTGCCTCAATGTATTTTTGTGCTGGTGTTAGCTGCTGTGACACTGCCATCCAGTGCCACAGGGCAAGTGCTCCCTATGGGAAAATGTATTATGTGAATTGACTTCCATGTTTGGCTTATTTGGTTTGCTATCAGTCCATAGTAGAGTGCATCAGGGGAGCCAAGGGCTTGTATATCCAAATGCTGCTAGTGGGCTTGCAGCACTGGTTGTGCCACCCACAGAAGCAGCCTGGTAAAATATGTCTAAGGTCTGCCATTGCAGAACCTGCATGCAGTCTGGTACTGTCATGCTGACTGGGCAAGTGTCCCCACTTGCCAGTCCCTAAACCTTCCCTTACCTTCATGTTAGTCACCCCTAAGGTAGGCCCTAGGGCAGGGTGCATTGTAAGGATAAGGTAGGACATGCCCTGAAGTGTGTGGCATGTCCTAATAGTGAATTACAGCCATTTTCGTTTTTCACTATTGTAAGGCTACCTGCTCTCCATAGGCCAGAATGGGCTGCTAGATTATAACACTCTATAATCCTAGCAGGCTCAGGAAGCATGGTAGAAATTCATGTTTAGTATGCCTGAACTCAGAATAATAAAATACATCTTTTAGCAAAGGTTATTTTAATATCCTGGGTTTGCAAATGCTACTTTTAGAAAGTTAGCCTTTGTGTGCCTAACCATCTCAGTCCGCCTCTGGAGGGGAGGGCTATCTTCTTTGTGTGTAGCTTGAGTGACAGGGTTGGGAAGTTCCAGGACACAGGCTGGGGCTACCAGGTGGTGAATAGAGAGATCCTGGTTGAACCACGAAGAAACTCTGCCTGACTAGAAGGACCTGGAAGAAGCTGAAGGAGGAGTAACTTTCCCTAACCTGGGGGATTGGCCTGCAGTGGTGCCTTGCTGAGAAAGGAGAGGAAAAGACTGGAAGAAACTTTGCACTTTGTTTCAACAATCTCCAAGGGCTTGGAAGAAGAGCTTGCCCCCTGAACTGAGTCCCAGGACCATTGGACTTATCTGCCTTCCAAAACTGAGTTGCCTGGACAATTTTTGCTTGTTTCCCGCTGGATTTGGTCCCAGTACGACTCGTACTCCATCCGCCGCGAAGCCGTGTCTTTGCCGCCCGGCACCGTGTGTCTACGCTGATCCAAAAGCGTTAGTACGCACCGTATCCCTCCCGGCCGCATCGCACCTAACCTTCCTGTACGCCAGACCCAAGCTTCATTGTCCCGCAGGTACGGTCCGTACGCTGCTAACGTACTGCACCGTGCCGTACTCAGAGCCGAGAAGCCACATCACGCTGATCCTCCCCGTACGCTGTACGGCGCCGAGAAGTGTCGCCGCCTATCCGCACCGAAAGTACGGCTCGAACGCCGAACGCCATGGACTCTGCAAGCTGATCCGGGCCATCCGCACGTATCCCTGAAGGTCCCGTACCAACGCCGCGTCCTGACACCGCGACCCGACCAGCATCCGAATACGCTGCCAAACTACGACCTGGACCCATCAACTTGTCCCGCACTGTCCGTCGCGGACCCCACAAAACCAAGGTACTTTGTTCTGTTCGCACCGCAGCGTGCACGTCACGGACCCCGGAGTCCGCAACGATTGTTTGACTCGTACTTTCCTTGTTTTTAATGCCTACGAGTCGCACATCCAGGTACGAACCGTGCAAAGCCTGAAAAGAAGCAGAATTGACTAAAAGAAGCCTATTTATGTATTTTAAGCCTTTTTACAAGAACACTGAACTTTAAAATAATACTGTGGTCATTTTATTCGTTATTCTGGTCTTGTTCTAAGCCTTATATAAAGAGAACTATTTTATACAACCTTGACTGGTGTCCATTTGTGGTGTGTCATTGCATTACTGTATGTGTTCACAAATGCTTAACCTATGACGCCCTGAGAATAGTCTTGACTGCTTGCGCCACACTACCTAAAGGGTGAGCAGGGGTTATTTGAAAGGGTGATCCCCTTACTCTGACTTAGAAGTAAGAGTCCCTGCTTGTCACAAGTGCATACTTGTGCCAACCAGAGATTCCCAATTCTAATAAACATCTATTCCTTAGGGGCTCATTCATGACGTTCCTCTGCCCGACTTTTACGTCAATACTGGCATTCCTAGACACCTTCAAGGTATAAATATACCAGCACTTGCCTTGGCAAATTGCGGTTCCCGGAGAATTCGATCCAACCCAGACAACGCGGCTCGCCACGGCAAGTTCGGAAGGAGATCGAGTTCCAGTCTGATGCACTGACCTGACGCTGCCATCCTCCTTGCAGAGAATCCAGCTCCAGTGCTCTCTGACTTCCCTTGCGGGGGTTAGACTATCGAGTCCAGAAAAGAGATTCCAACCTCTCTCATTATCAGGTATGGAGCTGACTAGAACTTAGAGAAACTTTTGGCAACTCTTGGCTAAACTAAAATATAGCTAGCTATACTTTAGAAACAGCACCTACTTCAAACCTCCCACTGCACTTAGGTTAGGTACACTGGGGTAGAACAATTTAGAAGCATCAGATGAGTATCACATTTTAGCATTATGTTATTTATGTATGTATTTTGATTAATATATGTCATAGCTACAAACCATGCTATTGCAGTATTATTTATCTTACTGCTAACCTCGAACATATTGTACATCGTAGTCTGTCTTACGATTGTAGCAATTCATATCTCTTGCATGAGAAATAAGACTGTTCAATAAACCCTTTTATTGAAACGCTCGTCTCTCTATTTCTGTGCAACTCTGTAGAAACGAAGCATGCACGATTGACTGAGTGAAACTGTTATCTATTGTTTCCACGATTCTGAGACTGTTCCGATTCTATAGGGGAACAAAGTTGTCATGTTATTGCGGTTGTCAGAGACTAATCCCTTCTTGTATATTCAAGAAGTTGCTAGTGACCTCTGAGTTAGCTGGCACACACAAGTAATTAAGTTTAATATACTCAATAGAGACATACTGACCTTAGTCCTATGTCAAATCTATAGTGTATGTTATTCCAATGCGCAGAGCCTATCAGGGATATAGGAACTACACTACACCCCCACCCGTGAGTCATGCCAGCCGTGACTGGTAAGTGTGCACTTAGCACAACACATTAGGCTTAAACCTCATAACTACTCATCATAGCACATTATGCAAATATCATAATCATCAGGGCACCTTAGTGCATACTAGCAGTGTACACCCTGGAGGAACTCCCCAACACTAGCCAACGATTCCTTGGAGCCAAATAGCCACCAACAGTGATAGGCAGCTGCCCCCTGACCTGGGGTGCAGCCGCCTAAATACTGCAGCGGGGGCCCATCTTGGCCTCGCCACACGATGGCCCCCAGGAGGATGAAAAAGCTCCCCACAGTGTCCACGGTCGGCAGCTGACGCGATTTGCGCAGTGCAGCTGTTGGTAAATCAAATCCGTAGGCGACCTCTCCCGGTCTCGTGTATCTCCGGTCAGGTGATTCCCGCAATGCTTCCAAAAGGCAGCAAAATGCCCCGGAAGGCGGTAAGACCTCACTTGGTCCCCCCGCGAAGACAACTCCCACAATGGCAGCTGCCCGTGATGCCCGGACTCACCCTCACTCTGGGTGAGTCATAATCCCTAAGGGGTCTGCAAAACACGGAGTGAAGCCTCCGTTGGCTTCCCTTCTCAGCTAGATGGCTCGTGGCAGTGAGCCCCGCCCACACCAGGCAACAGCCACCTGGCTTCCGGAGGCTCCGCATCCCCCTTCCCAGCCAAGAACAAAGGCGCAGAGCAATGTCTACACTGTCCCTCGCGGACATCCGGCGCCCCCCCCCCCCCAGCTGCTGGGAGGCCGAGAGGCCCTGCATCCGCCACTCGGCTTCACGGCAGTGGGCCCTGCCCACAACCAGGCTCAGGGAACACGCGGGGCTCTCCTCGTCCTCACGGGAACTGCGCCTACAACCAGGTCTCCTCCTCCTGACTTCCTGATCACCGCGCGGCTGCTTTTGCTGCGTTCCCTGTGAAAGCCCACTTCTCGGGCTCAGAAGGCAACATATGAAGCGCCCACAATGCGCTTCTGGTGTCGGACCCTGTATTCTTCCTACCACAAAGAAAGCGCTCCCCGCACTTGGCCAACGAACGTCCCCTCACAAAGGGGGGGAAGCAAAGCGCTCACTCAGCGCTGCTTCAATCTCTCCAAAGGCCAGCCACACAGCCCTGGTAAATCCCCCGGAGACCAGGCTCAAGCAGGCCAGCACACTGGGACTCCCCAGTAGAGCAGCAGTCCCTTCAGCTGCCCAGCAGGTCAGTCCCCAGTGGCAGATCCGCCTTGCACACTGCAGTCCATGCAGTTTCCTCTCCTCAGTTCCAAAGGTTCAGAAGTCCAAAAAGGTTCAACTCACATGGGGTCACAGCCCCAGTACTTATAGTGCATATGTCTTTGTTCTCCTCTGCCCAGGGCTCTAAGCCCAGTCTAAACCCGTTCTGGGGGGGCACTTTGCAAGTGCACAACAACCTCCATTGTCAGTGTCAGCCTTGGCCCCAGACACACCACAGGGGGGCGGAACCATCATTGTTCAGGGCAGACCAGGCCTATTCATGTGCAAGGCAAATCTCCTCCCGCCACTCTATATGCAGCCCAGGTCTATTCAGCCCAGCCCTGACTCCTCCAGACTCTCTGGAGCCACTGCACATCCCCAGCCCCTGTAACTCCAAAGCCAGACAGTCAATACAAAACAGGCAGGCACAAAGACACATAGCACACCGAAATGCCTACTTCTAAAAGTGACATTTCTAAAATAGTAATAATAAGTCCGCTAACACCAATAAGCGGCATTTATTACCACTATTCCAAACATACCAAACTTGATCACGCTACCCCTCTCATGTCAGGAATTACAACTGAAGGACATATCAGGAAATCCCCAATGCATCCCTATGAGAGGGCAGCCTCACAGCAGTGAGAAACCAAATAGGCTGTTTGTCACTACCAGGGCATGCCACACAGTTAAGGCACATGTCCTGCCTTTTACATACACGGCACCCTGCCCATTGGGCTGCATAGGGCCTACCTTGGGGGTGACTGATATGTAGTTAAAGGGGAGTCACAGACGTGGCAACCACTTTATCTGCCACGCCACAGAGTCAGTAAATTGCGTGTGCAGGCCCTGCTGTAGCAGAGGCCTGAGACAGGTTTGAAAGGCCACTTTGGTGGGTGGCACAAGCAGCGCTGCAAGCCCACCAGTGGCCTTGAATTTACTGGCCCTAAGTGTCTGGGATACTACAGTAGAAGGGACTAATTGGTAAATTAAATTTGCCAAACAGGTGTAGACCAATCTTACCAAGTTTACCATAAAGAGCATATGCACTTTAGCACTGAACAGCAGTGATAAAAGTTCCCAGAGTCATAAAACCACCAACAACAGGTCAGAAAAAATACAGGAGCAAGCCAAAAAGTTTAGGATGACCCTGCAAAAAGGGCCAAGTCCAACATACATATTTTCAATTAAATGTGTAGTATTTAGTAGCATCTGTAATAAAAGTGTTTTTTAAAGCACTGACTTCTCAATCATTTATTGAGTGTTGCTGCGCTCTAGCAAGCTGAGGTTACTAGCACTCGCCACATCCCCTCAGTAGGCCTTGGACTACTCAGCCTGAGCGAGTCGAGTGCCTCACTAGGGTAGTTGGTTCCCTGTAAAAAGACAATTGTGGACTTATTACTGTCAACGACTAACATCCTTCACAACCAATAACCCAATTACTACAGGCACCACGGCGATACTACCCGATCTTGGATGTGTGCCAACTGATGTCTTCTTCAAAATAATCATGTTCAAGTCTGCCCTATTGCTGGCACCACTAATGAACCGAACGGTTGGATGCAGCCTAGAGTCTGTTTAGTGATGTCATGCCTACTATCGGACTCTGACGCTAATCTCTAAAATTCCTATGCTACCTCCACACCTGTGAGCTCTCAGGGTCTGTGCCACCACTTTTTTTTTTAAAACATAGTTTATTGGTTTTCTGGATATTACAGCTACCTCCGTCATTACTATACATCATAACATTTCAATACCGACAGATTCAGCAAAGTACCACAAAAAAATAAGAGAAAAATATAATAAACATTGAGACTGTCGCTGAAAGTTATCAGTGGCCTAATCCAGAACAACAATGTCTGAGTTCACCACCGTGGAAAGCCCAGTATCCTCAACAGTACCTTCCGGTGTCTCGTTTAATATGCATTATCAAATCTAACTATAAGAAGAAATTTTCCCTCCCGCCTCCCATCCCCTCCCCCCTACCCCAACTTACCCCCCTCATACCCTCCCCCCCTCTGCCGGGTCAACGTAACTCGAGGTCCATGCACTCGAAGTACTCATGTTGGGCCGCCTTCTGTCTCCCTCCCCTGTCCTGGTGTCCCCCCTTCTCCGAAGGACATCTCAGCTGCACTGGATATGGTGACCTGGGAGGCCTGTCCCGCTATCTCCTGCATCCTCGCTCCCCATGCCAGTAACACCTCAGGCAGTTTGGTATCCCTCCTGGTACTCCGTATGTGCCCCTCCTCTGCTAGGGCCCACTCCTGTAGATCCGACCTCCACTTAGCCAGTGACGGTCCTTGCTGTGTTAACCAGTGGATTGCTATATGCCTCCTAGCTATAACTAGCCCCAGGACCAGGAACCGCCTGCTTATCTTGCGTTTCGGGTCCCGCGGAATCAAGCCTAGGAGACATGCATGGGGATCCAATGCAATAGTCCATCCGGTTATCCGGGTCAGATCCCCAAGAACCGCCCCCCCGTATACCTGGATCGATGGACACGTCCAAACCATATGCAAAAAATCTGCTGGATCATAGCGACATCTGGGGCATTGGGGGTCTCTGGAGCCATCAATGGCGTGCAACCTTCTAGGGGAGAGGTACGTCATATGTATTATGTTGTACTGAATTTGCTTAAAGCGATTGCTCACTGACACCTTCAGCACACTCTCATGTATCTTTTCCCAGTCTCGCGCCGTAACCTCCTGGGGACACACCTGCTGCCATTTGTCTTCTATTTTTAGGGGTCCGTTCTTTTTATGGTCCCGTAACGCCCTATAGAGGTGAGTAACACATTTTCGCCCTCCCGCCATGGCAATCATAGTGACCAGAGTCCAGGTGTGCCCCGGGGCCTCCGGAAACGTAGGCCATAATTGTCGTGCCGTTGCCGCTATTTTGGCATATTGCAGAAACTGCCCCGCCCCTAACTCAAACGCCATCACTGCCTCCTGATAAGGGATACATTTACCGTCCGGGTAAAGGTCAGACAACATCAGGCAGCCCCCCGTCTGCCAAGCCGCCGTCGACATCACCCGGTCAATCTGAGCAAAGGACGGCATCTGACAGAGATCCGCCTCCGGGGCAAAAGGTCTGCCCTGAATGATTTTTCGAACCACTCGCTTCCAAATTGCAGCCCCAAGCCGCACCAAAGGCGGACCAGGCGCCGCACGCCCCACGGCCCGCCACAACAATGCCCCGAGCTGTCAGTCTCCGTACGTACCTGCCAGCAGGGACCTCTCCCAAGAGGGATCCGCGTCCAACCATTGCATGTTGCAATTGCGATGCATAGTAGTAAAGTTCCAAGTCTGGGATCACCAAACCCCCCTTACCCCAACTACGTTTCAGGACCTCTAAACTAACCCTGAATCGCTTCCCGTTCCATAGTAGCTGGACCAGCAATGAATCGAGTTCCCGAAATATCTGATGTGGAATTTCAAAGAAGGAGCCTTGCATAGTATAGAGACACCGGGGCAGGACTACCATCTTGCCCCGGTAGACTACCATCTTTATGAGTGCAATCATACCCATCAGGGAGAGGTTAAGAGAGTTCCAGAAGGTGATATTACCCCGTAGCCCACAGATTACCCTCCCCATATTTCGCTGATAAAACCCCGCCTCGGACCTATCAACCCATATCCCCAGGTATCGGACCGTGTCCTCTGCCCATGGAAGTTCCAACACCAGTCTTTGGTCCTTTCCCCAATTGCTCTCCGAGTCAATCATATAAAGCTGTGACTTTGTTCTGGTAACGTAAAGCCCGGAGGCTGCAGCGTATTGGGCCAACGCTGATAGCGGTCGGTCCAGAAGAGATGCGGTGGATCCAAGGGTGGATCGGAAGTGTAGAAGACCTGTAAGCAGAGGGGACAGTGTTCACAGTCACTAGCCAGTGACCGGCGTGGCACCAGGTAGGTACCAGGCGATGTCGGGTGCAAACAGGTGAAGAGGCGTAGCTTGTCTCTGCAGCCACGTGTTCCCTGAAGGTCAACAACATCCAGGAGTCGGTTCACGAGCTGTCCCACGCAGGCTCGCGCTGTCGGCGGTGTCGGCGACTCAAAAGAAGCAAACAAGCCTTGGCAAAAGCAGGAGTTGCAGGAATCGAAGAAAGCTTGTAACTCTGACCAGCAGGGTCAGAGGGGCTGCTCCTTTGGAGGGAAGCAGGGGCCAGTCTGGAGCAACCAGACCAGTGTCATAGTTTTCAAACAGGTTCACCAAAATGGCCACTAGCCAACGGGCCAGGGACCGGTTAGGCGCGTCGAGTCGCAAAGTGCAGAGGGGCCCCACGCAGATCGTGGAGATGCTGGAGGGCTCACCTTTGGTGCAGATGCTGCTCGGATGTTGGACTTCTCAGGACCCAAAGCACAACTCGGAGGGAGCCTCTGTTGTCGCGCTTGCAGCTTGTCGAGTGTCTTCCAAGATGGCTGGCTCCACGTGTCTCGGTTCCTCCATTTGTTCCTTCTTTGCAGGGACTGTGGATCGGGCTGCGAGAGGTCTGGAGGTCCAGTTCTTGTCGGTCTCTGGGCTCGGGCTCCGGAGGGAGGCGGCGGCAAAGCAGACGTCGATTTGCTGGATGGTGCTTGCGTTAGCAAGATGGTCACTCCCTGACCATAGGGGAGATTTCCTTCAGTCTTCTGTGCAGCAGAACGTCGAAGTTCCCGTCTTCTTCTTAGTTTCAAGTTGATTCCAGGATGTCTGAAGTCTTAGGACACAGCTCCTACCTTTAAGCGGATTCTAGGGGCCGGACTACCTGCTAGGTCCCTCCCTAAGGGTGGGACCAGGAAGGGGGGTGGTTACACCCCCAATCCTTTGTCCAGCTCACACCAGGTCTGGGGCTGGTGTGCCCCAGGACCGGTTTGAACTGGCATATGCACCGAGGCTCCTTGTGAGCCTCAGGCATGTCTTATTCTATTCAAGCCCTACCTGACCAATACACAAAATCCTGTCTGGGGTGGTGCTCGCACATCCCCTGGCAGGAAACCCTTTGTCCACATCTCCCAAGCTGGAAGGACTCCCAGCAGCAGGAGGGCAGACTTGTGTCTGTGGTGGCAGCGTCCATTTTGTGGAGCTGAGGCTATGTCTGACTTTACCCGGGTTTCAGGATCTGTACATGTCGTGTCCCTCTAGAAGGGTGGAATGCTAACCCCGTCGCCAGAATTGGCGAGGGGTTAGTATTCCAATTCGTATGACACCTTACTCGACACGTTTTGATAAAGCCAAACCAAATATGGCATTTAACCGCGAGGTTCATAATGCACTTAAGAGTATATGGTATGGCGATATCTGGAAACGGTAGAAGGAAGTTGCTCCGACCACTGCAGACAGGCTCAGCTCATGCCAGAGCACCATCTCACATGAAACCAAGCACTCTGCCTTCAGGATTGTTAAGGCCTGCCATAGGAGTGACTTATAGGTTAACATGTGTCCCATCTAAGGTTAGGTATAGGTATACTACACCTAAGTAAGAGGTGAATACACCAACTTACCCCAGCTGAGTGATCAGCCAGTTGTGTCAAATTGCTAGGCCAGGCCAGGGGTGGCACAATACATACTTCAGCCCCTGGTAGGGCTTAGATACACCAATGCCCTGGGTACCTAGTGTACACTGGTACAGGGGCTCACAGGGTGATCCAATTCCAATTGGTTATGCACCTAAAGTGCATAGTGTCAATTTAGTAGAGAGAACAGCAGGCTGGGGGTCTGATTAGCAGGCCCACAGCCTCAATATGTCAAAAACCAGTGAAGCAAAAAGCAAAAATTTGGGGTGACCATAGGATAGCAGACCCTACTCTCCTACACAACCCCCCCCAAACGCAGGGACATTAAACTAGCCTTGACCAGTCTCGTCTTCATGTCCTAAGTGGAAGTACCTGGAGAGACCATCTGCATTCCCATGGTCTGTACCTGGCCGGTGCTCCACTGTAAAGTCCATCCCCTGTAGGGAAATGGCCCACCTGAGCAGTTTGGGGTTTTTACCCTTCATCTGATTTAGCCACAAGAGGGGCTTATGGTCTGAATCTTGAAGTGAGTGCCAAACAAGTATGGCCTCAGCTTCTTCAGGGCCCACACCACAGCAAAGGCCTCCCTCTCAATAGCTGACCAATTCTTCTCTCTGGGGGTCAACCTTCTGCTAATAAAAGCAATGGGTTGGTCTTGACCATCTACATTAAGTTGTGACAGCACAGCTCCCACACCCAACTCAGAAGCATCTGTTTGGACAATAAACTCTTTGGAGTAGTCAGGACTTTTCAGGATAAGTGCAGAGCACATGGCCTTCTTCAGGTCATCAAATGCCTTTTGACAGCTTACTGTCCACTGAACCTTTTTGGGCATCTTTTTGGATGTCAGATCATTAAGAGGAGTCACAATGGACCCATAGTTCTTAACAAACTTCCTGTAGTACCCAGTCAAGCCCAAGAAAGCTCGGACCTGAGTCTGGGTGGTTGGAGGAGACCAGTCCTTGATGGATTGTATCTTACTCTCCAGTGGTTGAACTTGGCCTCCACCTACAAGGTGGCCCAAATACACAACCTTACTCTGCCCTATCTGGCACTTAGTAGCCTTGATAGTGAGGCCTGCCTTTTGCAGAGCCTCAAGTACCTTCTTCAGGTGGATCAGGTGATCCTCCCAGGTGGAGCTACAGACAGCAATGTCATCAAGATATGCTGCACAAAAGTCATCCAACCCAGTAAGGACTTGATTCACCAACCTTTGGAAGGTGGCAGGTGCATTCTTCAGACCAAAGGGCATCACCAAAAATTGGTAGTGCCCTCCTGGGGTTGAAAATGCTGTTTTGGCCTTAGACTCCTCAGCTAACCTGATTTGCCAATAGCCAGCTGTCAAATCAAATGTGCTCAAAAACTTAGCAGAAGCCAGTTTATCTATGAGCTCATCTGCCCTTGGAATAGGGTGTGCGTCTGTCCTGGTGACAGCAGTGAGTCCTCTGTAATCCACACAGAACCTCATCTCTCTCTTGCCATCTTTGGTGTGAGGTTTGGGGACCAGAACCACTGGGCTAGCCCAGGGGCTCTCTGAGGGCTCAATGACACCCAGTTCCAGCATTTTGTGTACCTCAGCCTTTATACAGTCCCTGACATGGTCAGGTTGCCTGTAAAGTTTGTTCTTCACAGGAAGACTGTCACCAGTGTCCACCACATGGGTACACCAGTCAGTCTGACTAGGTATCAGTGAGAACATATGCTGAAATGATTGTAGAACCTGTCTACATTCAATTTGCTGATGCTCAGTGAGGTTGCCTCCAAGGGTCACTCCTTCAACTGAACCATCTTCAGGGTTCTGAGACAACAGGTCTGGGAGAGGGTCACTCTCTTCCTCCTGTCCCTCATCTGTAGCCATGAGCAAGCCCATGTCTGCCCTGTCAACATATGCTTTTAACCTGTTAACATGGAGTACCCTGTGGGGACTCCTGGGAGTGCCTAGGTCCACCAAGTAGGTAACCTCTCCCTTCTTTTCCAGGATTGTATGGGGCCCAGACCATTTGTCTTGGAGTGCTGCTGGGGCCACTGGCTCCAACACCCATACCTTCTGTCCTGGCTGAAACTCAACCAAGACAGCCTTTTGGTCATGCCAAGCTTTCTGTAAGGCCTGGCTCGCCTCAAGGTTTTTGGATGCCTTCTCCATGTACTCAGCCATCCTGGAGCGGAGACCAAGTACATAGTCCACTATGTCTTGTTTAGGCTTTTTGAGAGGTAACTCCCATCCTTCCCTCACCAGACATAGGGGGCCTCTTACAGGGTGCCCAAACAACAATTCAAAGGGGCTGTAGCCAACTCCTTTTTGTGGGACCTCTCTGTAAGCAAACAGAATGCAGGGTAGAAGGATGTCCCATCTTCGCCTGAGCTTTTCAGGTAATCCTTTGATCATACCCTTTAGGGTCTTGTTGAATCTCTCAATGAGCCCATTGCATTGTGGGTGATAAGGAGTGGTGAACTTGTAGTTGACACCACATTCCTTCCACATAGCTGTCAAGTATCCTGACATGAAGTTGGTACCCCTGTCAGAAACCACCTCCTTAGGAAACCCCACTCTGGAGAATACTCCCAGCAGGGCCCTGGCCACAACAGGAGCTGTTGTGGTCCTAAGGGGAATTGCCTCTGGATACCTGGTGGCATGATCCACTACCACCAGTATAAATCTGTGTCCAGATGCAGTGGGGGGATCCATGGGACCCACTATATCTATCCCCACTCTTTCAAAGGGAACCCCCACCACAGGTAGTGGTATTAGGGGGGCCTTTGTTGTGCCACCTGATTTGCCACTGGCTTGGCAGGTCACACAGGAGCGACAAAACTCCTTGGTATCTTCATTCATGTGAGGCCAGTGAAAGTGAGGGACAAGCCTGTCCCAAGTCTTGTTCTGGCCTAAGTGTCCTGCTAGAGGAATATCATGGGCCAAGGTAAGAAGGAAGCCCCTAAATTGCAGAGGTATAACCAAACTCCTGGTTGCACCAGGTTTTGGGTCTCTAGCCTCTGAATAAAGGAGCCCATCATCCCAATACACTTTATGGGTACCTTGAGCATTCCCAGCAGCCTCAGCAGCAGCCAGCTGTCTGAGGGGTTCAAGAGATGGACAGGATAACTGAGCCTGCCCCAAGTCAGCCCTGGAAGGTCCCCCTGTCCCCAGAAACTCAACCTGATCAGATTCAAGCTCTTCAGGGACAGTTCCTTCAGGGTTCTCTAGATCATCCTCCTGGGAATACTGATCATCACTTGGAGGCAGGGGGAAGGCACAGCCTTAACCCTCCTGCTCTTCTTCTTGGTAGGTGCTTGGTCCATTGTTCCAGGATCCAAGACCTGAGGTTCAGTAAGGCACTTTTTGGCCTGTGACCTGGTCACAGCAAGGACATGTGGTGATATACCTAACATCTCTGCATGTGTCCTGTACTCCACTTCTGACCATAGAGAACTCTCTAGGTCATTGCCCAACAAACATTCTACTGGGAGGTCTGCACTAACCACAACCCTTTTGAGGCCAGTTACCCCTCCCCATGAGAAGTTAACAATAGCCACACTATGAGAAGTAGTGGTATTGCTGGCATTGGTCACCAGGTAATTCTCACCTGGTATGTACTGTCCAGGATCCACAAAGCCTGGTGTCACCATAGTGACACTGGCACATGTGTCCCTGTAGGCTTGAGCCACTTTTGTATTAATCAATGGAGTCTGTCTGTACTTGCCCAGATTACTGGGGCTCACAGTCAGGGACAAATCCATGTCCCCATCACAGATCAAGACTGCCTGTGTAAGGGTTCTGTCTAAGTCAGAATCTCCTTCAGTTCCCATAGTGATTCCCACTACACCCTTTGTCTGGGGACCAACACTGCTAACAGTACTACTGGGAGCAGGTGCCTTAGGGGCAACAGTGTTGGGGGCTCCACCCTTCTTACAATCATTAGTCCAGTGAGTTGTATTCTTGCAAGATTTGCACCAGGGTTTCTTTGGACCTTTTTTCCTTCTTTCCTTTAGATTGTTGGGACCCACCCTCATTAGTACTAGTTTGGGGCCCTGTTGAAGACTTCTGGTCTTTGGATTTCTGATCACCACCCTTTTGGTCTGTTTTCTTCTGATCACCCCCTTGGCCCTGGTTCTGGTTCTTTTGCTTAACCCTGGTTCTGACCCATTTGTCTGCCTTCTTTCCCAATCCTTGGGGAGAGGTCAGATCCGAGTCAACCAAGTGTTGATGCAGTTGCTGGTTTTGACAGTTATTTAAAATCTGTTCTCTCATCATCAAATTGTACAATCCTGTATAATCTGAAACCTTACTTCCCAGCAACCAACCCTCCAAAGCCTTAGCGGCACATTCAATATATTCAGACCAGTCCTGAGTCTGTGTCTTCTGGGTATCTCTGAACATTAACCTGTACTGTTCAGTGGTTAAGCCTAACCCATCAACCAGGACACTCTTCAGGGCTCTGTAGTTTCTGACATCCTCCTCTCTAACAGTGAGGAGTCTATCTCTGCCTCTACCTTCAAAGGAGAGCCATAGGATTGCTGCCCACTGGTCCTCAGGAACCTGCTGCACTTTGCAGGCCCTCTCAAGAGCAGTCGTCCACTTGTGGATATCATCCCCACTTTTGTAGGGGGGCACAACCTTGGACAGGTTCCTATTATCAAAGACCCTATCTTTGTCCCTAGGGACAATGCTGCCACCAGTGGGTATAGACCCACTCTCTCTAGGTTGCCTAGCCTTGTTCAGTTTCTCTTCCATCAGGGCTACTTCTAGCTCCTGTTTCCTGATCCTCAGCTGAGCTTCCTGCATTCTGGCCACATGCTCCCTCCTCTGAGGGCTGGTCATCCTTCTTCTGGAATGACCCTGAGAGCCTCTAGAGGCATGAGAGGCATTAGAGTCACCTGAGTGATTCCTCTGTCTCCCAAACCCCTGGTTAAGTCCACTAGGGAGATTCAATGGGGGGAACCCATTGTCATTCCCAAATAGTCTTAAGTTAGCTTGGCCAAGTATAGCACCTGGCACTGGGCTATTTCTCCCATCAGAATCACTACTACTATCAGACTCATCCCCTTTGCCATTCTCGTCCCTATGCTGATCCTCATGATCTGTAGTCTGATTCTCATCTAAGGGGTGACTATTAGAAAGGGGCACTTCAGTAGCATCTTCAGAAGGAGGGCCTCCTGTTCCAGTCCCTGAGGGGTCTAACTGGGAGGCTTTCTTGAGAGCTCTCTGATCTTCATCAGTTTGCAAGAGTTCTCTGAGTTCAGCAGAGGTAGGGTTCCTGGGCTGTTTAAGGCCCCTGGAATTAGCCAACTGCCTGAGCTCATTCTGGTTTAGGGTAGCAAAGATGGATGGTGCCCTCTGGGGGTCACTCTCGACAGATATGGGTACCTTGGACCCCTCTGCCCCAGCCATTGCTCTTAAGTGTGGGTGGATGTGTTGCAACTACCTACACTTGTGTTTTCCTACTAAACCTATCTAGTAGTTGTAGTCAGGGTGTGCTACTCCCTTTGCTCTACAACAACTAAGTTCAGTAGAGCTTAAGTATATAACTAACTTGTTTTATATGTACCTAAAGGTACCTGTATGATCTTTCAATTGGTAACAAAGAGATTACAGAGGTAAAACAACAGCAAGCTCAAATCCCAACCGCTGCTCACCAATGTGAGAAGTTGGCCTGGTATATGATGTTCACTAGTTAAAGTGACCACCTTGTACCATGCCAAGCAACCCTTATGGTGTGGTTGTAAGTCAACCTTTTCGGACCAGCTGCCCTAGTGGTAGCGTAGGCTAAGCAGTCTTTCAGGCTAAACTCGTTTAGGCATGTAAAGCAAGCTGTTTTACCATATTTTACCCCCCTTTATACCAATGAAAGGACACCACACAGATATATATTCAAAATATATATGTATTTATTACTCAAAGTATCCCCTAGACTCTTTATGAGCACAGGAGCACAAATCGTTAAACAAGAAAGTATCACAATATACAGAAGTTGCACTTTATATGGATAGGCCCTGGTGGCCGCTCAAACCATATACTAAAATAGTGGTATAAGTACCACGAACAGGAAAGGGAAAAGGCCTAGGGCCTCTAGAATCGCTGGGCCTACAAGGAGCTAACTTTAGTTAGTGACCAGGAGGTCCACGGGTCGCGTGTGCAGTGAGGAAAGTTACACGCGGGCTCCCATAGGTTTGCAATGGGTGCGTAAAAGTTCAAAAGTTACTGCTAGAAGGGTCTTCTGGTTGGACTACGAAATCAAGACTTCAAACCTAGACATTAGAGATGTTACTCTACACTTGGGCACCGGAGTGCCAGCTTTACCTCACCCACAGGAAGCGGGTGCATAGGTCTCGAAGTGCGTCGGGTTTCGTCTATCTGTTCAATGGAGCCTGATGACAAAGATGCTGCAGGCGGTCAGTCCAGAAGAGATGCGGTGGATCCAAGGGTGGATCAGAAGTGTAGAAGACCTGTAAGCAGAGGGGACAGTGTTCACAGTCACTAGCCAGTGACCGGCGTGGCACCAGGTAGGTACCAGGCGATGTCGGGTGCAAACAGGTGAAGAGGCGTAGCTTGTCTCTGCAGCCACGTGTTCCCTGAAGGTCAACAACATCCAGGAGTCGGTTCACGAGCTGTCCCACGCAGGCTCGCGCTGTCGGCGGTGTCGGCGACTCAAAAGAAGCAAACAAGCCTTGGCAAAAGCAGGAGTTGCAGGAATCGAAGAAAGCTTGTAACTCTGACCAGCAGGGTCAGAGGGGCTGCTCCTTTGGAGGGAAGCAGGGGCCAGTCTGGAGCAACCAGACCAGTGTCATAGTTTTCAAACAGGTTCACCAAAATGGCCACTAGCCAACGGGCCAGGGACCGGTTAGGCGCGTTGAGTCGCAAAGTGCAGAGGAGCCCCACTCAGATCGTGGAGATGCTGGAGGGCTCACCTTTGGTGCAGATGCTGCTCGGATGTTGGGCTTCTCAGAACCCAAAGCACAACTCGGAGGGAGCCTCTGTTGTCGCGCTTGCAGCTTGTCGAGTGTCTTCCAAGATGGCTGGCTCCACGTGTCTCGGTGCCTCCACGGGTTCCTTCTTTGCAGGGACTGTGGAACGGGCTGTGAGAGGTCTGGAGGTCCAGTTCTTGTTGGTCTCTGGGCTCGGGCTCCGGCAGGAGGCGGCGGCAAAGCAGACGTCGATTTGCTGGATGGTGCTTGCGTTAGCAAGATGGTCACTCCCTGACCATAGGGGAGATTTCCTTCAGTCTTCTGTGCAGCAGAACATCGAAGTTCCCGTCTTCTTCTTAGTTTAAAGTTGATTCCAGGATGTCTGAAGTCTTAGGACACAGCTCCTACCTTTAAGCGGATTCTAGGGGCCGGACTACCTGCTAGGTCCCTCCCTAAGGGTGGGACCAGGAAGGGGGGTGGTTACACCCCCAATCCTTTGTCCAGCTCGCACCAGGTCTGGGGCTGGTGTGCCCCAGGACCGGTTTAAACTGGCATATGCACAGAGGCTCCTTGTGAGCGTCAGGCATGTCTGATTCTATTCAAGCCCTACCTGACCAATACACAAAATCCTGTCTGGGGTGGTGCTCGCACCTCCCCTGGCAGGAAACCCTTTGTCCACATCTCCCAAGCTGGAAGGACTCCCAGCAGCAGGAGGACAGACTTGTGTCTGTGGTGGCAGCGTCCATTTTGTGGAGCTGAGGCTATGTCTGACTTTACCCGGGTTTCAGGATCTGTACATGTCGTGTCCCTCTAGAAGGGTGGAATGCTAACCCCGTCGCCAGAATTGGCGAGGGGTTAGTATTCCAATTCGTATGACACCTTACTCGACACGTTTTGATAAAGCCAAACCAAATATGGCATTTAACCGCGAGGTTCATAATGCACTTAAGAGTATATGGTATGGCGATATCTGGAAACGGTAGAAGGAAGTTGCTCCGACCACTGCAGACAGGCTCAGCTCATGCCAGAGCACCATCTCACATGAAACCAAGCACTCTGCCTTCAGGATTGTTAAGGCCTGCCATAGGAGTGACTTATAGGTTAACATGTGTCCCATCTAAGGTTAGGTATAGGTATACTACACCTAAGTAAGAGGTGAATACACCAACTTACCCCAGCTGAGTGATCAGCCAGTTGTGTCAAATTGCTAGGCCAGGCCAGGGGTGGCACAATACATGCTTCAGCCCCTGGTAGGCCTTAGATACACCAATGCCCTGGGTACCTAGTGTACACTGGTGATCCAATTCCAATTGGTTATGCACCTAAAGTGCATAGTGTCAATTTAGTAGAGAGAACAGCAGGCTGCGGGTCTGATTAGCAGGCCCACAGCCTCAATATGTCAAAAACCAGTGAAGCAAAAAGCAAAATTTGGGGTGAGCATAGGATAGCAGACCCTACTCTCCTACAAAACCCCTCCCTCAAGCCCATTTTAAGCAGAACCTGCCAGAGGTAATCCCACCTGATCGAATCGAACGCCTGTTCGATATCAAGGAACACCAACGTGCTCTGTTGGGCCTGTCCTTCCCCTGATTGCATAATATGCGCCAGGCGACGGATATTCCGCAGAGTATTTCTGCCCGGTATAAAGCCGGACTGGTCATCATGGACCAGCCGCCGAAGATAAGGGAGTAGCCGAGACGCCAACACCTGACTGATAATTTTAAGATCAACATTCAGCATAGAGATGGGCCTATATGAGCCGGGGAGGAGGGGGTCCTTCCCAGGTTTAGGGATCATCACAATCAAAGCTTCCCGCATGGAGTCTGGGAGCGTACCACGGTTCTCGGCCTCCACTGTGATCTCTAGTAGTTTGGGGACCAGTAGTCCGCCACACTCCTTATAGAGCTCAGCGGGTATGCCGTCCATTCCCGGGGACTTTGCAGTCTTTAGGTGGGCGATAGCTGCCCGTAGTTCCTCCCCAGTAAAGGGGCCCCCCAGGGCTTCCTGACTGTCCGCATCTATACTGGGCAGGTCCATCTCAACCAGATAGGTCTCCACCGCTTCAAGGGCCGAGGGAGACTGTGTCTCAGAGTATATTTTACGTAAGTGGGCCACGAATACGTTATTTATTTCATGTTGGGCATATACCATCTGTCCCAGGTCGTTTTTAAGTGCCAATATTGTATGAGGCTGTTTCTCCGCCCGAATCAGGCGCCCCAGCAGCCGCCCTGCCTTATCCCCTTCCGCGTACCATCGACGCCTACTCGTATTTCTAGCATATTTGCCTATCGAGTCCCACAAGTCTCCTATCCGCCGCCGCACGTCGTCCCTCTCAGCCGACCTCGTACTATTCGTGGGAAGCTCCCTTTCCAACGCCTCTAATTGTTCCTCCTGCCGCCGCAGATCACGCTCCAATAATTTTTTGACCCCTACCTCCGTGGACCGACAGATCCCCCGAACCACCACTTTCATTGCATCCCATTCGGTCGCTTTGGTGCTAGCGGAGCCCCAGTTGAGCTCCATGTACTCGTTCAGTCCCGTCGATATAGCGTCTTTATAAATCAGGTCGCCTAAGGCTTCAATATTGAGCCTCCATAGTGGTACCTTAGATCTCGGCCGGGTATTGCGTCTCCGTTACCCGATATATCACCGTCTTTTGAATGAAGAAGTAGTCTAATCTGCTAAAGGTATTGGCAGCAGGTGTGTGGCACGAGTACACTCTACGACTAGGGTTATGGTGTCGGCTCACGTCTAGTAGGCCATAATTAAGAAGCATTTGGCTCATCGCTTCTCTGACACGAGGCTTGGCATCCAGTTTTGGGGGGAATCTGTCGCGCTCCCCATCCAGGGCACAATTAAAGTCCCCTGCCACCACCAATTCTGTATCAGGGTCCAGATCCAACAGTTCCAAAACTCGGCACAAAAACCCACCATCGTCACTATTCGGGGCATAAACATTCACCAGGCAGATACTGCACCCATCTAGGGTCCCCTCCACCACCACGTACCTCCCGTCAGGATCCTGTTTAACATGCAGAGCCTGAAAGGGGACTCCAGGTGCCACCCATATGAGCGCTCCCCGGGCAAACCCCGAGTAGGATGTAGCAAAAAACTGACCCCTCCACCTTCGTTGGACGAATTTAAGACAGTCTCCCCATAGGTGGGTTTCCTGGAGTAGAGCTATACTGACCCCATAGCGTCGTAGGTATGATGCCACCCGGATCTGTTTCACCCTGTTATTGAGCCCCCGAAAGTTCCAACTGATCAGTTTATAGTTCTGGTTATTCCCTGCCATGAGTGAACAGTTGTCGGTATCACAGGCCCTCTTCTACTGTGCAAAGACCCCCCATTAGTATCGTAGCTTGCCCCCGCCTTCGGAGTAAATCTTCGATCCCCTGTATGCCAACATAGACCAGACCCGGCAGCAACCCCAACAAACCCCCAACTGAAAACCCCAACTCCCCCCACCCACAGGCAGTAGCCCGTCATTCTCACAACCCGTCCTGGTGTGAAGACTCTGAACCCCGCCCCAACGCTCCACCCACCCCTCAAAATACCCCTCTCAACGTGAAAAAACTATTACAAACACGTTTATCCACCCAAGTCTCTTTAACCCTTCCTCCCTCCTTTGACTCTGTGAATCAGCCGACTGCCCGGCACTGTGCAGCCCCGCCCGACCAAGGTCTAGCCAGGCCGCCTCGGCACTCCACAGCCGGTGAACCTAACCAGCGTGTAGGCGAAATAGTGTGTCCTCCTCCAACATTTATCATACCCCCTCCCCTCAAGTCCAGAGGGCTCAATACCCGTGCACCTGCGTCTCACCTTAGAGTCATGCGCCCAGGGGGCCAAACCCAGTACTCACAGTGTCTACGGTGGTCCAACACTCAGTCATAGCATCAGGGCCCTCCCTCACTTGTTTCCAGAGCCTACCACCTCCGGACCGGTGGCACCTTCCAGATCCGACTGTGTTTGCTGCACCAGACAGAGTAGGGAGAACTGGTTCTGTGTCGGGATCTCCTCTCTCTCCGTAAGGAGCGTGCCATCCGGTCACACCACGATACGTCCCTCGTCTGCCCGCTTTCGGTCCCGCCGCTGTCGTCTGTCTTCACTACGCTGCTGGTTCCTCTGTCGGTTGCTCCGGCGTCTCTGCTCCTGCCATCCCTAGTTTTGGTCTGGGCCGGCTAATCCCAGCGAATCCAACAAATCTGCGGCCTCCGACGGGGTACCAAAGAAGTGGACTTTGTCTGCGTACTGCACTCGGAGCCTAGCTGGGAACATCAGGCTATACTTAATATTATGGCTACGCATCCATCGTTTGACACTCAAAAAGTCGTTCCGCAGGTCTTGTACCTTTTTTGTATAGTCAGGGTAAATGTGAAAATCGAGGTGGGCCTTTGGAGCGAATGTGCTGTAAAATCATGTCCCGATCCCTAAAGTTGAACATCCGTGCAATCAAGGCTCTTGGCAGGGAACCTAGTTTCGGTGGTGGCCCCAGCGATCTATGTGCCCTTTCCACCGCAAACATCTTGGATAGCCTCAGCTGGGGGAACTCTCTGCCAATCCAGTCTTCCAAAAACAGGTCAGCTGCCGGCCCCTCTGCCTTTTCAGGAAATCCCAAAAAGCGGAGATTGTTCCGCCTAGAGCGTCCCTCGGCGTCTTCCGCCCTGTCTTCCAGTCGGGCCGTATTGTCCTGGAGTGCCGTCACCGTCTCCCGCAGCTGTCTGACCTCTGACTGTAGAGTACTTAGGTCTCCCTCCATAGTGGTGACCCTGTCGGCCACCTTCCTGAGATCCAGGCGGAGATGATTAATGTCCATGGCCATCCCATCCATTTTTGTTTCTAATGCCACCCTGGAATCTCGAATCGCTGCTAGTATGTCTTCTTTATCTCATGCGGCCGAATCCTGGTGTGCCTCCTGCTGCATGTCTGCACGAGGGCGATCTGTCGCTGGCGGCCCGGGACCGTGTAGTGCACGATTTTATTTGTCTGGGCGCCTCTCAGGGGACGGTCCTTCCCCATCGTCTGCGGGGCCATCGTAAGGGATGACTCAGCGGTCCCCCCGTCCAGACAGACCAGGGAGGGGGTTCCCTTCAACAGTCCACTCCCCCACTGAGGATTCAGTGTTGTCTACTTCAAGGAGGCTCCCCCGTCTGCCGCTCGGAGTGGAGTACCCTCGTGGGCCCGAACCCCATATACACAACTCCCGGCCTCCGGCACTGTATTCCACTGCTCAGCCCCCACGGTGTCGTCAAATCAGGCTTTCGATACCCCCGCCGGAGTTGAGGCAGGCATCTTCCCGCCTTTTCCGCCTCTATCCGGGCCTATCGCCGGCCCCACTCTTCAGCACCGCCAGTCATCCCGGGGGGCAAGTCCCTCACAGGGCACGCGAAGGCCACGCTCTTCCGCCGACGGGCTCAAGACACATCCCCCAGACATCCGAGGCTCACAACCGGGCCCCCAGGCAATCTCCACGCAGTCTGCAGGCCTACCTCCAGGCAGGCCGCAGCGCCTCGGCCTCGCGTTGATGTCCACGACGGCCGGCGAGGCCCCGCCTCCTCCTCCTCCTCCTCCTTCCGCGGCTGTTCACCTTCACCGGGGGCCGGACTGAGGGCACCGGCGCGCGGCTAGACTCGCCGAGGAGCACTCCAATCCAGGGCTTCGCAGGATAACAGGTGGGCTGGTCACGGCGCTCCTCCCGCACCGGGCTCGCGTAAAGAGCACGTCCGGGTCTCCAGGCGTCAATGGGCCCGTTGGTCCGCCCCTGTTACTTGCTTCCGGGTTTACCTCCACGCTGCCCCCACTCAATGTGGGGAGGATGGTGGCTCCGTCCGGGACCCCGTCCCGGGTCTTCGCTCCGGAGCCTGTCAGAGCTGGCTTACAGAGAGGCCCCCGATCCCCGGCGCCGCCATCTTGCAGTCCGGTGACCCGCCTCGTCTCCAGGCTTCTAGAAACGATTTTCCCAGTTTCGACCCGCCTTTTCACCCCCAGCCAGGGATCCTCGGGGCGGTGGGGGGGGCACCGGCGTCAACTTCTTCGAAAAAGTATTATAATTTCGCCAGGATTTCGGTAGGATTATGTCATACGGGGCAGGAGCTCTGCAGAGATGCGACTAGCTGTCCATGCGGTCAGGCCACGCCCCCTGTCTGTGTCACCACTTATAGATGTATGAACCATTATTATCTCCCTAGCAAGAAAATCATGAAACCCAATCCCCGCCTCAGGACTTACTGCTGTTTCCTCAAACCTATGAGGGCTCATACTCTAACCCATAGTCCAAGGGTTGCTGTGACATGACCACACCCATTACCTCTCAATGTCTGGCTGTCATTCTCACGGCTTCTGTTGCTGAAACTTTGTTTTGAAAAATCTCAGTGTCTCACCCTCAGGCTTGAGTATTACTGGGATGTGAATGAATCATCTTTAAATCTATATTGTTCTTGTCTATATGGTACATTCTTACATACCATATTATGGTGTCGCCACAGCAAAGTACCTACTCCAAGGGGGATTTCACACAATGTGTATTTGTGAAAAAAAAGTCCTCGGGGAAGAAGATCCTGAGACTGCGAGGCAAAGCAAAGATAGGCACAGCCTGTGTAGTGTTTCAAAGAAATTGGTAATAGTGGCCCCGAATAACACATTTAAGGCAATGACTTAGACAGGTAGTATTACTCACTTGATGCTACTTTCAGTGCAAAGGCATAATTCTATTAGCAGCTTTTGAGCCCTGTCCCACAGAGTGGTGAAAGTATTATAAACCTACGTTGACTTCTTAGAACCAACAGCTACGGAGTGGCTGGGGGTGGAGATAAAGCATTACAAATAGATTATGAAATTGAAAAGCCTGAGCTACTACAGGCAAGCCTACTATTCTTACCCACCAATAGATTCCATCTACTTGCAGCTATGGCTAACGAATAATAAGAGGGAGGGACGGCCACTCTCAGTGCAGTTTGAAGCAAGACCACAGGCAAACAAATAGTACATAATTATTCAAGAAAACTTAGAAGCAGTTTTGAGGGAATCTTTTAAAGAGTAAGAAACACAAAATGCACATGGTAATAACATGGCGCCCTACACACCTCAGTGGTAAATATATGCTCTCTGAAAAGCAACCGCTGCTGCATTGTGTCTGGTGGTTTAAACAAGGACGTGCTATGGCACGGACAACACTGGCTGTTGTCAGTACACAGTGACAAATGCAAGTCTAGGAAGGCCTGCCTTGTTCCAACAAGTACCAACAGACTGAAGGTAAAGGTCAGCGCTCGTCTTTGAAGCTGCCAGTATTGGATCGAAACCTGAAGCTATAAGCTTTAGAGTAAATCATGGGTGAGCCTGGAGAACCACTACTTTAAGTTCAAATTGGCTAATGGTGGCGTAAACAATTAATTTGAGAAATAAAGAACAAGTTACTTACCTTCGGTAACGATGTATCTGTAAGAAACATTAGTTAGTTAGATTCCTCACCTTAGAATATCCCCAGGCGTCAGGCTGGATCCGGAAAGATTTTTGTAGCAATACCCCTTGCGCGTCGGTAGGCGTCGTCAGCGGCTCCGCGTCCATCGTCGGCGTCGTGCGCCGGAATGACGTCGTTGGAGTACTTAGACGCCGCCCTCGCGTGCTGACGTCAGTTCTTATACATAGCTTTCCGCGCCAGGGACGCTGAGCCATGCAAGAGACCGACACTGGTGCCAAAAAATCTAGGGCCCTGAAAGGGAGAACCTTAACCCTAGATGTTGGTTCGCAGAACGGGGAGGCTGGGTGGGTCGGTGAGGAATCTAACTAACTAATGTTTCTTACAGATACATCGTTACCGAAGGTAAGTAACTTGTTCATCTGAAAGAAACACGTTAGTTAGATTCCTCACCTTAGAATAGATACCCCAGCAATACCAACCCCGGAGGTGGGTCTGCGAACCAAGATCACACCAGAAAGTCCTGGAGAACAGAACGGCCAAAGCAGCCATCTCTCCGGACTTGGCTGTCCAGGCAATAGTGCTTGGCGAACGTGTGCAGTGAAGCCCACGTCGCTGCCTGACAGATGTCCTGCAAGGGGACTCCCTGTCCCAGGGCAGTTGTCGCCGCTGTGGCCCGGGTGGAATGGGCTCTCAGCCCAACAGGAGGGACCTTTTTCGCCAAGGAATAGCAGAGTTTAATACTCAACACAACCCATCGCGAGATGGTCCGTTTGTGCACAGGTTTACCCTTCTTAGCACCTACATATCCAACAAAAAGTTGGTCGTCCACCCGGAACTGTTTTGTGCGGTCCAAATAAAGGACAGCGCACGTTTTGGGTCCAGACGGTGGAGCCTCTCTTCATCTTTTGAAGGATGCGGAGGCGGAAAGAAGGTGGGCAGCGTGACAGATTGCCCGATGTGAAAGGGAGTCACGACTTTAGGAAGAAAAGAAGGACGTGTCCGGAGGACAACCTTATCCGGATGAACCGAAATGAAGGGAGGCTTAGCTGACAGAGCCTGGAGCTCACTCACCCGCCTAGCGGAGGTGATAGCCACCAAGAAGGCAGTTTTCAGAGTCAGTAGGCGAATGGGACAGTTGTGAAGGGGCTCAAAGGGAGCGCACATCAGAAAAGTGAGAACAAGGTTCAAGTCCCACTGAGGCATTACGAATGGAACAGGAGGGAACATATGAGTAATGCCCTTGAGAAAACGTGAAACAACAGGGGACTTGAAAAGAGAAGGCTGATCGGGAAGCCTTAAGAAAGCAGAGATTGCAGCAAGATAACCCTTCAAGGTGCCCAGAGCAGAGCCCTGCTGGGCTAAAGAAAGAAGAAAGAGGAGAACCTCAGAAAGAGGGGCATAAAGGGGTTCCACAGCCTTTGCTGTGCACCATGCCACAAATGTGTTCCACCGGCAGGCGTATACCATCTTTGTGGAGGGACGCCTGGCTGCCAGAATGACATCACAGACTTCAGGAGGCAAGTCAAATGGCATCAACTGTCGTTGCTCAATCTCCACACATGGAGGTGGAGGCTGGACAGGTTCGGGTGGAGGACCATCCCCTGCTGCTGCGACAGAAGGTCCTCCTGAAGAGGCAGTCGTATCGGGGGATCGATGGACATACTAAGTAGCTCGGGATACCAGTACCTTCGTGCCCAATCGGGAGCCACCAAGATGACTTGGGCCCGGTCGCGCCTGATCTTCTTTAGCACTCTGGGCAGAAGTGGTATAGGCGGAAAGGCATACAACAGACCGCAACTCCACTCGCGACGAAAAGCGTCTCCGAGCGAGTGCTGCCTTGGAAATTCCAACACGCAGAACTGCTGACATGGCGCGTTCTCTTCGGTGGCGAATAGATCTAACCAAGGCTCTCCCCACTGCAGAAAGAGACCTTGCGCCACGTCCGAGTTCAGACGCCATTCGTGATCCATCATGCACTGGCGGCTGAGTTCGTCTGCTCTGGCGTTCAGAGAGCCCGCCAGATGTTGAACCACCAAGGTGATGCCCTGATGTTCCAGCCATGTCCAGAGGCGCAGAGCCTCCTGACAAAGGGTCCACGACCCCACCCCGCCCTGTTTGTTGCAATACCACATGGCGGTGGTGTTGTCCGTGAACACCTGCACGACACTCCCCCGGACAGAGGGAAGGAAGGCTTTCAGTGCAAGTCGGATCGCCCTCAGCTCCAATAAGTTGATATGGAGCCGAGTCTCTACCGGAGACCAGAGTCCTCTGATCTCCGCCTCTCCCATATGGCCCCCCCATCCCAGGAGGGACGCATCCGTCACTACGACATGCTCCGGTTGGGGTAGGGAGAGGGATCTGCCGCTGACCCAATCGCGATTCGTGAGCCACCACTGCAGCTGGTTCGCAGTGCCCTCCGAGATCAAGACATGGTCGGACAGGTTGCCTCGATGCTGGGCCCACTGAAACTTCAGGTCCCACTGCAGAGCCCACATCCGCCACCTGGCGTGAGGTACCAACAGGATGCAGGAGGCCATCAGCCCCAGAAGCCGCAGCACCAACCTGACCAAAACCCAGGACAGAGGCCGGAAGATGGAAATCTGGGCCTGAATGTCCCGGGCCCGCTGTTCTGGCGGATAGACCCGGAATTGCGCCGAATCGAGAACCGCCCCAATGAAAAGGAGCTTCTGGGAGGGACTCAGGTGCGACTTCGGCACATTGATGGAGACCCCCAGCGAGTGCACGAGGCCGGCCGTAGTCTGGAGGTGGGAGACGACTTACTGGGGCGAGCCCGCCTTCAACAGCCAGTCGTCGAGATAGGGGAAGACTGGAACCCCTGATCTGCGCAGATGAGCTGCGACCACCGCCATCACTTTCGTGAACACCCGAGGGGCACTGGTGAGGCCGAAGGGGAGCACGGTGAACTGAAAGTGCTCCTGACCCACCGTGAACCGCAGGTAACGCCGGTGGGCCGGCAGGACGGGGATGTGGAAATAAGCGTCCTGCAAGTCCAACGCTACCATCCAGTCTCCAGGGTCTAGGGCAGCCAGAACCTGAGCTAAAGTGAGCATCTTGAACCGGTCCTTCCGGAGGAAGGAGTTCACGCTCCTGAGGTCCAAGATCGGGCGTAGGCCCCCTTTGCCCTTCTTGGGAACTAGAAAGTAGTGGGAATAACAACCACGACCTACTTCTGGACCAGGAACGCGCTCGACGGCCTCTTTGGCCAAGAGGGCCGAAACTTCCTCTCGTAGAAGATGCATATGATCCCCCGACATACGGTGGTTCAGCGGTGGCATGGCTGGAGGGGTCGTCTCGAAGGGGAGGGAGTAGCCCCTTCGGACGATTTGCAGCACCCACCTGTCCGACGTGATGGAGCGCCAGTGGAGCAGGTGATGGCGAACTCTGCCGCCCACTGGCGTTGAATGGGCCTGAAAGCTCGGACTAGGAGGGCTTTGAGGTGGATGCTGCCGGGGTGGATGTGGACTGACCGGCACGTTGACCTCCAGTACCGCCTCGGCGGAATCCACGTCCGCGACCGCGTGCAGGTTGGTTCTGCGGCTGGTGGCTGGGCGGACGTGTGGAGGCGCCCCTTCCTTGGCCACGAAAGGGACGAAAGGCAGAAGTTTGCGGCCGCGGGGCCGAAAGACCCAAGGACTTGGCCGTGTCCCAGGAGTCCTTGAACCGAGCCAGCGCACTGTCCGCCTTCTCACCAAAAAGGCGAGTGCCATCAAAGGGCATGTCCATGAGGGAACTCTGGACATCCCCCGAAAATGACGTGGACCTCAGCCAGGCGTGATGCCGAAGAGCCACCGTGGTGGAAATCGCCCGACCCAGCGAGTCCGTGGTGTCAAGTCCACACCGTATGGCGTGCCGTGCTGCATCTCGACCGTCAGCAAGTGCTTGAGCGAGTCGTGCCTGGGCCTCCACCGGGCACAAGGGCAGCACGTCCTCCACCGTATCCCACAGAGAGTGGGAATAACGGTCCAAAAGGCAAGCGGTATTTAAAGACCGCAGCCCCAAACTCAGGGACAAGAACAGTTTCTTGCCAAACTGTTCCAACCTCTTCGATTCCTGATCCGGAGGAGCGGACGGGAAGGAGGATTGGGAGGTTGAGGCCTGGATAACCAGACTCTCGGGGGTGGGGTGTTGGGAGAGGAAACTGGGGTCGCCCGGAGCAGGGCGGTGGCGCCGGGCAACGTTCCGGTCCACAGGAGGAACTGTGGAGGGCTTGGACCAAGAGCCCTGTAGAACGTCTATGAGGGCCTCATTAAACTGCAGCAGAGGCTCAGTGGAGCTTGCTGTCGGTTGAAGGACCTCTGTGAGGACGTTAGTCCTCACGGCCACAGCAGGCAACTCCAGCCCTAGGGCTTCGGCCGCCTTGCGCAGCACCACTGAAAAGGCTGCACCCTCCTCCGAGGCCACAGTCGGAGGAGAGATAAAACCAGCATCCGGGGAGGTATCCAGACCGCTGGCATCCCCCAGTTCGTCTGCCCAGTCCTGTGTAAGTTGACCCTGGAGGGCCATAGGGTCCTCAGACCCCTCCCAGTCGCCCCAGTCATCTGATTCCTGATAAACAGGAGGAACGATCGGAGCCGGACGGTAGATGAAATGGTCATCCATCGACGTCAGGTGCGGCGTAGGACGGCGCCGCGCCGGCGTCGGGTCCGGACAGGGGCTAAACCGGGGAACGGCGCCGTCTGGATCCCTCGGGGACCTGCGGCGTCGGGGCTGGAGCCGTCGACGGCACCGGAGCCGCCGGCACGCGAGGTCGCCCAGTCGAACCTGCGGGGCCCGAAGGCGTGCCTACAGGCGTCGACGGCGGAGCGAGGCCCCTCATGGCCGAGAGGAATGCACTGACCTCCGCCAGAGTCGCGTCAGACCCAGGGACCAGCGGGTATGGGGACGGACGCGGCTCCTGCGGCTCCGACGGAGCCGCGGGGGTGGGACCACCCTGACCCTCAGCCGAGTCGCGCGACCGGTGAGGGGAGTCCGAAGAGTGATGTGGACTTCTTGAAGTGCTTCGACTTACCCGAAGACCCCGACGAGCGATGACGATGACTGAGGCTCCGCGATCGGTCCTTGGACCCCCTCCTGGACCGGGACCGAGAGCGGCGCGGAGCCGAGTGCCAAAGCTCGAGAAGCTTACGGGACCGCTCCTGCCTAGCTTTCGACGTCAAGGCCTGGCAATCGAGGCACGACTCCGCGTCATGGTCGGCCCCCAGGCAATAAATGCCCCGGCGATGGTGATCCGTCACCGACATCAGGCGATGACAGGCGTCACAGGCCTTGAAACCAGGCATCCTACCGGCACCAGAGTCGAGTCGATAGACCAAAAGAAGTCAAAAAAGTTAGTCAAAAAATGACTAGGGGTAAGCTCTTCCCGGATCGGCGCTTACTGGCGCGGAAAAAAGAAGAACTGACGTCAGTGCGCGAGGGCGGCGTCTAAGTACTCCGACGACGTCATTCCGGCGCATGACGCCGACGACGGACGCGGAGCCGCAGACGACGCCTAGCAATGCGCAAGGGGTATTGCTACAAAAATCTTTCCGGATCCAGCCTGACGCCTGGGGATATTCTAAGGTGAGGAATCTAACTAACGTGTTTCTTTCAGATTAGAAAACCAGCCTGCAGCTGCAAAACGTCTTCCCTCGTGGATGGTGAAGATCAGTTTTGGATAGGAGAAAGTGCAACTTGATTCAAAGGCACATTTTGGCCAGGACAAGATTCTTACCGTGGGGAATGCAGGAGCGCCAGAGTAGTCTGCCCATCGTGGTTGATTCTTCGAAAGGAGCCAAAATGTCTCAGACATGGATGTGGCAGGTGTTTAGTACACAAACGCCAGTTCAACTCAACACCGTCCCATTTATTTTATGATAACAAATAGCCTTAAATTCAAGTACATCCTACAAAACTTGGAAAATTATCAACGTCAGTATATATCTATTTAGTTATTCGCTCTACTAGCCTAGCTCAAAAAGCAAACAGTTGCAAACAAGAAATGCTACAACAATTAAGAAAGCTCAGTAGGTCAAATGCAGGGGAAACAACCATTACAATGCAGTCATTACAATGCACTACCTTTAGAACACAGTCATTACAACGCAACATCCTTTACATCGCATGCCATTACAATGCAGCCATTACAACGCATGTCACTACAACGCATGTCATTACAACGCATACCACTACAATGCATGCAATTACAATGCATTATAAGGTAAGTAATGGGAAAAAGTAATTTTTGCCACTACAATATCCAACACTTACCCTACTGATGCATTCACTGGAGTCGGAATAGTAATTTTTACCCCTACACTATCCAACACTTACCCTACTGTTGCACTCACTGGAGTGGGAAAAGTCATTTTTACCCCTACACTATCCAACACTCATCGTACTGTTGCGCTCACTGGAGTGGTAAAAGTAATTTTTACCCCTACACTATCCAACACTTACACTACTGTTGCCCTAAAAGTATTATGATGGCATGCGTTGTAAAATCATGCATTGTAATGGATGTTGCGATGTAAAAACCGTGTTGTAAAGGCATGTGTTGTAAAAGTTTGCCTTGTAACATGCCCTATTCCAAAAGCAGTAAAAGGAGTTTGAGAAGTTGGCCTGGCATATGCTGGTCACTAGTTAAAGTGGCCACCTTGCACCAGTCCAATTTGACTCTTATGGTAGATAGGTTTAAGACAACCTTTTAAAGAAAGCTATCCTAGTGGAAGCTGTGGAGAGCAGCCTTCAGGCTAAGTCTCAGAGGAATGTAAAGCAGCTTGTTTTACCTTATAATCTCTTGAATTACCAAATGAAAAGACGCCACACAGGTATATATATCAAATATATATGTATTTATTTCTAGACACACTCTACTAATCTCTTTATGAGATTAGAAGTCAGGAACATATGCACAAATCAATGTTTCACAACAAATTAAGCACTTATATGGCTGGGGCCCTAGGGGCGTACCAGACCATATACTAAACAAGCATTGAAAATGCAACAGGTCTCACCTTTGATTACGTTAAAGCCATTTGCTTTGCTAATGGTATTGTATTGTAGCTTTGCATTATTTAGTGTATATTTGTGATAGGTGCGTTTATTTGCATATATTTGCTCTCCCCTCGCCCCTTTTGTCTGCCTCATGCTATTGTAATCCTCACCATACTAAATTAACGCACATACTATGCTTTTCATTCACCTCCCAAATCTGAAACACCCTCTCTTTTCATTCTAACGCTATGCTTTGAACTACTACACAGCTAGCAAAACAATTCTAACTACATACAACTACAACATATCACAAATGTACAGTAGATAATGCAAAGCTAGAATACAATACCATTAGTAAAGCAAATGGTTTGAACTTAATCAAAGAAGAGAAGTGTCCTATGGTGCCAAGTGAACATGAGGAGAAAAGGCTAACATTACGAAAAAAAATTAAATCCAAGACTGGAGCGAAATGCTGTGAAAAAGCAACACTTTTGCCACTCCACGATACTAAGAGCCTCTCTTGATAAGTACTTTAAGGGAATGACACGTTAAAATTTGTATAACCTCTGAAACTGATGATAACTATTTAAAAAACATTTCTGTAAAATAGGTTATGTTTAGAAGTACGAAGGCCTCTGTGGTTCTGAAGTGACCTTTAAACCTTGCTGGTGGATGAAAGACTCTGCTGCAAGAACAGTCTGCAAACACAACTACTGATGCCTTGACCTAGGAAACATTGCAGATCACGTTAGACTTGTAAACAATAACTGGTGCTAATGTTATCAAAATAAATAGCCAGCGCGCTGTGAACTGCAGCTTCTGAGTGAAACAATCGTCCTTTCACAGTAAGTAAAGTGTGCAATTTTCCAGCTGCGCTGAACAGCCTCACCGGGTGTTTTTTTTTTTTTGCCGTGCTAGGCACAGCAGCATTCTGACTGCGCCTGAAACTGTTGTTTAATGGTCCTGCCTGCCCGCCTCTAGTTGAACTCTGCATGCCCCTTTTATACCTGAAGTAAACTTGCCTGCGGCCTGTCCATAGGGGCTATGGCGGGGCGTTCCTTGGAATGCGCCTGTAAGCCTTGGGTGACTTAAGAGGTGTATAATGAACTGCATGGATATGTCTATTGCTCCAGGTCAACCAAATAAAAATAAACAGGAAACACTATATGTTTGCCTACCGTCCAACTTCTGTCCCGAACGACTGGCATGGACGGGTTGGGGGAGGGAGTGGAAATTCAAGATGAAAGGGTGGGGTAGCGAGATAAAGCAGCGACGGGACGTGTGGGAGATTGAGGTAAAGCCAAGTGCCATGCTGAGCGAGGGAAACGATTGTTTTAGTGAATAAATGCGGATTACTTACTGCGTGTGGCACTCAGACGAAAGGTGTCTACGTGTTTCAGGAAGGTTGCATGCAAGCACGGAGGGTGGGGTGCTTATGGGGACAGGGGAGAAACACGGAGAAGTGCTGTTTGAGGTTTAATAGAAGCAACAGACTGGTTGGGGGAGGGACTGGAAAAACTAGATGAAAGGGTGGGGTAGCGAGATAAAAAGTCACACATTCTCAGACTGCAATCAATTCACAGACGAAACTGCCCCCAGCAGATGTTCCCAGTTATATTTTTTGTAATTAGTAACAACAAAACAAACAGATTTTGAAATAATAGAAGCGCCCATGGTTGCTCTTGGAGAGCTCTTGGCGTTTTAAAATGCGTCCAAATGTAAAAGAACGCCAGACTGGAAAATAAGGGCAGCAGGCACCACGCCGTTTTTATGCTGTCATTTGTAGAACACATGATCAGAGAAAACGAAAGCACGCCGCCATGAGGGCGCGAGTGCTCATCTCTTGCCCATACGTGTGCACATTTTGTCCACCCGTACACGTGCACAGGGAATCTGTATTGATTCCATGTGCACATGTGCAAGGAAAGCTTGTTTTGCATATGTACCTATTATCAACACCACAAATTGGTATTAGAGTGACTAAATAGCTCATTGGGTTGTTGTACCCACTGCGGAGCCGAGGGCAACATGTAGTTTTGAGTGCCAGGTGAGTCGAGCCAGCCTTTCACCTTTATGTGGTTGATTTGGTAATAAAACACCTGTTATTTATATGCCTACTAGGCAGTGTATAGTCGTAAATACCAGTCAACAACAGCCCCGCATCAGGTGATCCCGCCGTGGACCTCGGCGCCCACCCGAATCTAAACGGTTTGGTAAAACATCACGGATGAGAGGTGGAGCACCTGCTCTACTGAGCTGTGGACTGTTGAAAGGAGTGACGGCAGCAGGCAGGTTTAACAGAGGAGGGGCTTCGAGGCCCATGCGAGGGGCACAGTTGGGAAGGCGGCATAGGTTGTATAGGCATAATGGGGGTGGGGGAGGTGGTATTTAATACTCATGGGCTGCGTGGTGGTGGACATTTTATTCATTTTTATTATTTTTCATTTTACTGTGTCTGTGAACTGCCGAATAGGCTTCATAAGATTACATGCAACATATTGTTACATTAGTCAGGGGAATAAACAAAAATAAAACATGCAAATCAGTCAGAGTCCTGCCCCTACAATGGACTGCCCCCTTTGATAAACTATGCCCTCTGAACGGGGGCACAAGTAATCACAGACATGACTTCTTCCTGTGGGTTCCGTACTCTTTACAAAATCGGGTTGTAAAAAGTAGTGGGACACGTTTGCACCTCAACTTTTTAATCCATGCTCCCTGCATGGCCTGCGAGGGCTGTGTGACGGCATGCATGTGTGCATGCTGCGGGCAGTGTTTGTGGTGATATATTAGGAAATGCAGCAGTAAAATTCACTATACCCGTTCCCTGGCAAACAGATACAAACATGAACACACCCCTCTCGTGTCCGCAGCGTAGCATCAGTGCTGGGGAGAGCTGCATGAAGTCATCGCCCCCACAAAACAGGAAGTGAAGGGAATGAGTGAGAGGGAGGCCTGCGGCCATCTGGCCCCGGGCAAAAGCACCACAAATAAAACGCTGATGCTCGTCATATGACTCTCATATGACAGCCCCACTGTGGGTGCGCTGGTGTTCCTCCCACGTGCGTGTGGCCACAAAACTGGCCCGCTACACCACAAAACTGACCTGATACAAGTTTGGAAACAGTTCTGCATGCACTGAAAGGATGCCAGAACTGTACCCATTCAGGGTTAGCCCTGGTGCGAACTCGCACTGCACAACTCTGGGCGCTCACACCCTGTGCCGGCGCTGAGTGCGAACTAGGCGCTGAAAGTATTTGGTAAACTCAGCCCAAAAAAGATGACTCGGGAGGAATGGCAGTTTGAAGGTATGTAAACAGAGCCGATAAAAAAAGGCGTGGTATGTATCGCCACTCTCTTTAGAGTCCCTTCCAGGACGGTATTTAACAACCGTGCTCACGCCTCTGAATGTGTTCGCTGGCAGACTGAAACTGTACAATCATTCCTGTTGTGAAAATTGCGTCTTAGAGCTCCCTCTGGCGATCAGAAGTGGAATGGGTTTAATAAATTACCCAAACTCCGACTCGAGTCCTCCCGGCTAAACTGTCCTCCTCGCAAGATGGCGTCGGACTGTTCACAGTCCGACGAACACGCGCATGCTGTCTGCTATGGACAAATGGCAAGAGCGGCCATGTTTGTCCATGCAGACGCGTGCACGAAATCCCTCGCCAGAATCGATTCCAAAAGGTACTCGCAATAGAGAGGGCAGCGCATGTGCTGCTTTCGCTAGGCGAGACCTAAAAAGAGGTATAAGAAGAACGACTTGAGAAGGGAGAAGGCCTAAGGTCTTCAGAAACGCTGGGGCCTCACTAATCCACCCAAGGCAAGTAAGTAAAGGACCCACGGGAGACGCATGCAGTGTGAGAACACAGCCGCGGATCCCAATACACTTCAATGGAGCAAGTTGCGGTTGGAATTTTACAGTTTTAGGATACTTCGGGAGACTCTACAAGCAAGTCACTTACAGGGTAAGTAGTTCTAGAGCCAACACACACAGGAGCACCGGAGTACTCTAGTTACCTCACCCAGGGAAGCCGGGTGCATAGGTGTCTTTTGGTGTCAGGTCACGGCGTCGTTTTCAATGAGAGCCAAAGAAGACTTGCTGCTTGTGAAGACAGGAGAAGTGTCCGGTGGAATCCAAGGCTGGATTCTGAAGAAAGAAGACCTGAAAGCAGAAGGTACAGTGTTCAAAGTCACTTGCCAGTGACCCGGGGCCAGGAAGATGGTTGCCCACGGTAGTCGGGTGATTTCAGGTGATTCACGGGTGTCTTGACTCTTCAGCCACGAGGTCCAGGAGGTGTCGACGATGACCAGGAGCTGGAATCAGAGTATCCCATGAAGTCTGCAGCTTACTGAGGTGTCGGCAACCGGATTGGAGCCAACAAGCCTTGGCAACAGCAAGTCTTGTGGAATGTGAAGAAAGTCAGGGGTGCAGACCAGCATGGTCTGAGGGACTCACTCAGCAATGGTAAGTCAGGGCAGGCCTGGAGCAACCAGGGGAGCCCTTTAGTTCAATGAAAAAGTCTTCAGGGGACCCACAAGCCAACAGGCAAGGGATCGCGAAGACGCCTCTGGAGGATTCACTTCACAGAAGCCCGCGGTCACTCGGGACGAGGTAGGCCACTGATTCTCGGTGGAAATCCTGCTGGAGGCTTAGACCACACGTGTTCCAATGTGCAAGTTCGTAGAACGTCTTGAAGGGGTTGCACTCGACAATAGTGCACGTCACACGGGTATTGCTGTTCCTCGTCTCTCGTGGGGTTCACTCGCCTCAGGTTTGCTGGGGACTCACAATGGCCGTCGAGAAGTCAGGAAATCCCCTTCCGAGGCTGCAGGGACTTCAGGCTCCGACGGGAGTGGAAAAGTTTGCGACCACTGATTCAAAGTTTTGGTGCCTGCCAAGCAGGGGAGTCACTCCTTGACTCCAAGGGAGATTCTTCAGTCTTCCAAAGGTAGTGGAACGTCGAAGGTCCAGGATTCTTCTTGTAGAGCGTCGTCCAGGGATATCTAGTTTGCAATGGCAAGGTTTCCCTATCTTATACTAAAGGAAAGGGAGGGACTAGCTCTATGACCGCTCCTATGGGAGGGTCAGGGGAGTGGGTGGTTACACCCACTTCCCTTTGTCCAGTTTCGCGCCAGAGCCGGGGCTGGTAGCCCCTGCACCGGTTTGAGCTGGCATATGCACAGAGGAGCCTACTGCTCCCCCAGTGCAGGACTTCAAAGCACTCTAGGAGTGCACCCACCCAGCCCCAATACACTAAATCCTGTCTGGAAGGTGGTTACACCTCCCTGTGACAGGATGCCTATTGTTGGGCCTCCTCCACTGCGAGTTTCGGTCAGCAGCAGGAGGGCAGCCCAGTGTCTGTGCTGGTGGCATCCATTTTGTGATGCCAGGGCTCTTTCAGGATTCTACCGTGTTTCCACAGTAGGTACATGTCTATCCCCCTAGAAGGGTGGGATCATACTCCCACACCAGTTACTGGTGTGGGGGTATGATTCCAAGGCGTTTGACACCAAACACGGCATGTTTTGATGCAGCCATCCCAAAGTTAGCATTTACCGCTAGGTTATAATGCACTTAAGAGTATATGGTTTAACCGCATCCACAAACAGCCACAGAGAATAGACTCTGCCAGCTGCAGAGGGGCCCTGCTCATGCAGGAGCACCCCCTCACATGGAAACCAAGCCCCCTGCCCTTAGGGGTGACTGATAGGTTTATATGTCTGTGTAAGGTGAGATATAGGGAACCTATACCTCAGTGAGGAGTGCTAACACTACCTCACCCAGGCTGCAGTAGCAGGCCTGTGGTGTCAGATTTAGTCTGCTTCCCAGGGGTGGCATAATACATGCTTCAGCCCCTGGTAGGCCTGTGAAGTACCTATGCCCTTGGTACCTAAGGTACCATATACTAGGGGCTCATACGGTACCACAGTATCCAATCACTAGTGCATCTAATATGCACTACAACTTGTTTAGAGACAACAGAGAGGCTGGGGCCCTGATTAGCAGGGACCCAGCCAGACTATAGCAAGAAACCAGTGTAAACATCAGAAAAAAAGTGGGGGCAACATATGTGCAGATCCTACTCTCCTACACACTGCCCCCCAACAAAGGGACCACGTGTGGCCCAAGCCTCCAGCAGTGTTTCCTTCGAAAAACAGAGGCCTACCTTGTCCTGAGTGACCGTGGGCTCCTGTGAAGCGAATCCTCACGAGGCGTCTTCGCAATCCCTTGCCGGCTGGCTTGTGGGTCCCCTGAAGACTTCTTCATCGAACTAAAGGGCTCCCCTGGTTGCTCTAGGCCTGCCCTGACTTACCCTCGCTGGGTGAGTCCTTCAGACCTTGCTGGTCTGCACCGCTGACTTTATTTAATTTCCACGAGAATTGCTGTTGCCAAGGCTTGTTGGCTCCAATCAGGTTGCCGACACATCAGTAAGCTGCAGACTTTGTGGGACACTCCAAATCCAGCTCCTGGTCATAGTCGACACCTCCTGGACCTTGTGGGTGAAGAGTCAAAATACCCTTGATCACCTGAAATCACCCGACTTCCGTGGGCATCCCTCTTCCTGGCCCCAGGTCACTGGCAAGTGACGGTGAACACTGTCCCTTCTGCTTTCAGGTCATCTTCATCTTGAATCCAGCCTTGGATTCCACCGGACACTTCTTCAGTCTTCACAAGCAGCAAAACTTCTTCGGCTTCCATAGAAAACGATGACGCGACCCGACACCAAAAGACCCCTATGCACCCAGCTTCCCTGGGTGAGGTAACTCGTGCACTCCGGTGCTCCAGTGGGTGTTGGCCCTCGAACTACTTACTTTGACTTGCTTGTAGACTTCCAAGAAGTACCCATAAACTTTAAAAATCTAACCGCAACTTGCTCCATTGAAATCAATAGGGAACCGCGGCTGTGTTCTCACACTGCACGCGTCTTCCGTGGGTCCTTTACTTACCTGCCTTGGGTGGATTAGTGAAGCCTCAGCGATTCCACAGGCCCTAGTCCTTGTCTATTTGCAAGTCGACTTTCCTAAACCTCTTTTTTAGTGTATGGTCTGGTACGCCCCTAGGGCCCCAGCCATATTTGTGCTTAACTTATTGTGAAACGTTGATTTGTGCACATGTTCCTGACTTGTAATCTCATAAAGAGATTAGTAGAGTGTGTCTAGAAATAAATACATATATATTTGATATATATACCTGTGTGGTGTCCTTTAATTTGGCAATTCAAGAGATTATAAAGTAAAACAAGCTGCTTTACATTCCTCTGAGACTTAGCCTGAAGGCTGCTCTTCACAGCTACCACTAGGATAGCTTTCGTTAAAAGGTTGTCTTAAACCTATCTACCATAAGAGTCGAATTGGACTGGTGCAAGGTGGCTACTATAACTAGTGACCAGCATATGCCAGGCCAACTTCTCACAGTTATCAACTGAAGAATCTCTCCAGCTGCCTCATTTAGCAACAAGCAAAAAGATCTATGCCCAATTTACCCCACCATAGATGCAACATCCCAAATATCTCCAGATTGAGACTCCAATTGCTGTAGTCAATTAGCAACCTTCAAATGCAATATACAGTGGCTCTGACCTGGCAAGTATTCTGCTCACAGACCTAGCATGTGCTCCAAACAATAACACCAGAGCCACTTTACTACTTTTGTCAAATACTGGGACTTTGTGCCTTCCAAACCATTTATATATTGCTCTACAGACTCATTGTCAATTTTCAACACAATATTGCAACTACCTGAGCCACTCTTGAAACTCTTCGGAGCATTCAAACTGTCTTTAGATTCCAAGCAATTGATGTGCAACAATTACTTCCCGAGACCCTCTTCCTCCGGTCTCCTGTTGGCCAATCCGAGCTCCTCATGCATACAAACCTTCAGCTGTTTCCAGGACAAAACAGTGGAATCATTCAAAAAATTGCTCAGCTATTCCAAGCAACTAAATTGTCTAGCCACCACATCAACTCCTCTTTTCCCTCTATGGAAAGACGAACCAGATCACCATACCACAAACCTCTCCTCTGCTTTCAAAAACAGCAGTGCTCTATAATGAAGCGATCTCAAGAACAATGTTTGTATTCAGGAAAAAGAAAGACCTATTACTCTCACCAGGGCCTTCAGAGATACTATAAACTTGTCTAACACATTCCTCACTATGGACTTTATACTTCTCATCTTCCTCACAGGCAAACCTACTACCAACTTTATGGTATTCAGCCCAAAACCTCCATCTCTTTTCTCAGTTTCAAAATAGACTTCTCCCTGTTAATCAAACAATGTAGATCTATGAACAAATGTAACCACCATTAGCAATTTGTTCATCCAGCTCTCTCCAGTCTTCAGAAATGATCAGAATGTCATAGAGCTACATAGTCATATGTACCCCTCTCTCTCAGATAAGCTGCCACCAGTTTCAACACCTTGGTAAAACACCGAGGAACAAAGGCTAATCCAAATGTGAGGAATGCTAACTAATAGAGGACTCCTGAGCAACTGAACTGGAGAAACATCTGACTTTCTGTCGCCATCAGAACCATGAAATAAGCATCTTTGAGTCTTGCTCTAGCAGCCAATCTCCCTCCTGCAGAATATTTCTTAATAGATGGATACCCTCCATCTTGAAATGCATGTATTCCACAAACCAATTGAGATCCCAAAAATGCATCAATGAGCACCAACCATTTTCCTTCTTTTTCGTTAAAAAAATGTATTTACAAACATTCTCAATACTTCTGGCACTCCTTTGATGGTGCTCCTCCTCGGCATCTACTGAACCGCTGCATCCACCAACATTATCTGAACCTTATCAAAAACACTCCCTTTTGATTACTGCTCTTGGTACTGCAGTTCTCTGAACTTCACTACTTAACTTTTTTGTTACCATATTGAAGATCATTGATCCTTAGTCCAACTTATCTATTTTTGCCAAAATCTCTTCAGACACCCCCACAATATGAGGAAATATACAAAAAAATCCTCATACTTTCCTTGCAACATCTACAGCATCTGTAAGGGTAACTTCCACCTATCTTTTCCATTGTGGGAAGAACCCAGTGTGGGAACAAAGCCCCTGAATGCTGTGCTTCCTTGCATCTGATACTGGGACTTGTTGAACATATGGCCAATGCAATGCACCACCCCCTTGCTCCATCCCTGTCAAAAACCCATCTACCTTACAGTAACACCAAGACCTTATCTAAAGCCATGAATGTAGACATATATATACTTCTATGAAAAGAAAACCATTAGGTTTCTCACAAGGCTAATGTTTTTTGCAAAAGTTCATAACTTGGAGTACTCCTCATCAAAATGCGTTCCAGCAATCAATGCAGCATTTGTGTTATCTAAGAAAAATATTGCACGCTGATGACAGCCTATGAGCAACTCTGCATCTCGCGTATCCCTTTTACTTTCGCTTCCTCAGCCATAAGAAGTATTTGTGCAAAAGGACCAATTACATCCAGGAATCTATCCTGGTATTGCTTACTTCATTGCTCTCTCCAATCCCTTGCTAGGATCTTAATTCATTTATTTTAAAAAGAACAATTATCACATTTGGGTCAAATTCTGGGAAAGAAAACCATTTATTATCAATCACAGGGCAAGAGCACTCCACTTTCATCACTGCCATTGCCTCCTTTTCTAAAGGTCTATGCATCCAAAGTTTTATGTACTCTGACACATTAGCCAATGTCCACCAATCTGCGCTTCTTGGGTGGCTAATCATCTCTGGGCAAGATATGTCCTCTCCCTGGGGATACTTACCCTCCTCAATTGCTTTAAAAAAAATCTATTCATGTTTTTTCTTTCCCCTGTCTTTCCTGGATTGGCTATTATCCCCCTTCATCGATGGACTAAAACTCCTCATCGACATCAAATGAATCGGTCAACCTTCGTTCGTAGCAAAAGCTGAATCAACAACCTCCTTAAAGGAAAACTGTAACTTCTTCTTGAACATTCAACTTATTACAATCCCTTCACCTGATCATTAGAGGCACGAGACTCTCCCTCCCCAATCCCTCATTGCAGCTTGTTAATTCTCCTGCAACTTGGTTTTCAAAGATAACCTTCTGGAACAACCCAGGAGGACTGCAGTGCCTGTACCCCTTTCATCTTCATTCAAGCTGCTGCCCTTCCTTTAAAGACACAGGCGAGAGCCTCTCACTCGCTGACTTCCCGAGGTTAATTCAACATGAGCCCTTTCAATTAGTAACAAATGACACTCCTTAGCATACGTGACAGTTTTAAAATAACATAAGTATGTAACGTGTTTCCACAAATGCTAGACAAAATAATGCGCAAAAGATTAGTCTTCCTTCTTCTTTGTTGTTCACTTTATTTCGTACAAATCTTCCCAGTAATTCTCTACAGCCAACACGTGTTTCGTCGCAACGTGGGGATGTCGTCCCGCGACTTACTCAAGGCTATATTCCGTATGTGAATAGATTTTATTAAGTGGTGATAATCGCAAACCGCAAATGGTTTCAGGTGGGGCAGCGTCTGTGTCCCGGAATGTGTTTCTCTGGTTCTTATTTCTTCCAGAGTTTGTCCTCTCTGTGCTCATTTCGCTTCATAGAATTCTTCTGTGACGCCACCTTGTATCTCGATACTGAGTGCATTCGTGAAGCTAAATCCTTTTAGATTACGCTGGCAAATGATGTTACACGTTAAAGCTTCGGCTTCTTTTGTTCTTTTGAATTTAATTCCAATTTGACTTTTGCAGTTTTCAATTTAATTGAATCGCACTAATCATTGTGAAGCTACCGGTGTGTGTCTATTGTGAATTGGTCCCCAACGAACTTATCTATTCTGTGGGATTCAATCAAGGAACCACAGTCCCCAGTTCTTACCTTGAATGACGGGTGAGACTATTTTAAATACACATATTAAACCTATCACGCCTCTAGTTTTTAACCTTAAGTGCAACGACCTGACCTTTGGTCCCCTACCCATTTTTAGGTTGCTCCATCCTGTCCTGATGAAGATCCGCATGGCCGAGGAATAACTTGCTCCTTTGGCTACAAGTCGGATCGAAACGTCGACGCCCACTTTATCTAGCCTGGACCCTGTTTTTCCACGTGCCATCCTAGAATTAATTTCTATTTGGAACTTTTGTGATTATATAACTTGGGCCAGGTTATCCAAGGACGGTGATTCACAACCAGTCCACCTTTTTTGCTTTTGATTTACTAAAATCTATTTTGTATTTCTGTTGAAATATTGTTTCTTATTACTTTACCTTTGAGCACCCTGTTTTTCTGCACGTCTCCTTCTGGAGCAACCTCTCCTCTCCTTTTCAAATTGCTTATTGTATTGAATACTGTCTGGGTCCTACCAATTGATTTGAATAAATATATGGTGATCTAGATTTTTGGTCGGTTTATTGCACTTTTTACGTTGAATATTAAATTGTCGAATTATAATCATTGATTGAATCCAAATACAGGTCCAGGACCATTGTCTTTTGCATTACACATTACCCAGGTCCTTGACTAATTTAGGGTTACCCCGTTTCTTATAATATGCACAAAGGAGTCAACACCTATGCAAGCACCTGCCACCCATCTTAGTGAATAATCTTGATTTTGCTTTTCAAGGCTCTATGATACCTACTCATTTATTTTAAGTCACTGGTAAACTCTTCAACTCCCTAATTACCTTTGGTAAAAAATTTAATTATGCAGCATCATGCCAATGATTTTACTCAATCCGAGATGTTGTATGAATAGCAGCTCTATTTTAGAGGCCTCCTACTATTTGTTTTTCTGTAATAACCATTTGCATACCCTGGCCTCTTAGTGTCCATAGCACTGCTGTTGGGACAGAAAAGTCCTCTGCATAGTAAAGATAAGCAACCCTGCCCGGAGTGCCCTACTGTACTGTTGTCTGAATCCCTAATGCTGACTTTTTTGTCATAAGCGAACACAAATCATGCATGTTGTAGGAAAGTAGGATATGCTACTTATGGTTACCCCCACTCTTTGCTTGATGTAATGCTGTTTTTGACAAGTCTGACTGGGATCCTGCTAATCAGGATCCCAGGCTATCTGCTGTCTTCTTAAACTGTAATGTTATGTACTTAGGTACACCCCAGATTGGATACTGGGGTACCCCTGTCAGTCCCGGGTATATGGTACACATGTACCCAGGGAATAGGTACCCCGGAAGTCTCCAATGGGCTACAGAATGTATTGTGTCACCCATGAGAGACCATTCAAAATGGAACTGCAGGCCCGCCATTGCAGCCTCTGCTACTTGGTGCATGCACCACTTACTTAAGATATAGGTTTACTATATCTAAGGGTCACTGCACTTACAACCTATAAGCCACCCTTAGAGCAGGCCTTTACAATCCTGAAGGCAGGGTGCTTGGTTCTAAATGAGAGGGTGCCCTGCATGAGCAGGACACCCCTGCAGCCTACGGAGTCCATTCTCCCTGGTTGTCAGTGAAGCAGCCATATATTATATAAAGAGGGGCACTACGCGACCGCGTGATGACCATCTCAAAACCGGCTGCAATTAACCCTATCTTGTTTAATGTCAAACATGCTAGAATCATACCCCCACACCGTTAACAGGTGTGGGAGGTATGATTTCACCCACCAGGAAGGCCCTTTGTGGGGCCCTCAGTGTTCCCAGGACCAGCCTTCTAGCACCAGATAGCACAAAATGGGTGCTGCCAACCAAAGACATATTTCTGCCCTCCTGCTGCTGAGCCAAGCTCGAGCAGGGAAAGGCAGAACAATAAGCATCCTATCACAGGGAGGTGCGATTACCTCCCAGAAAGGATTTAGTGTATCAGGGCTGGGTGGATGCGCTTGCCAGCGCCTGAAAACCTGTAGGAGGGGCACATTTGGTGTCCCTGTGTAGAGTCCAGTTCAAACCAGTCCTGGGAGCCATTGGCTCCCGCTCTGGCGCGAAACTGGACAAAGGACATGGGAGTAACCTCCCCACTGTCCAGACCCTCCCCTGTCCCCTGAATGTTTCCAACCCTCTTCCATGGGTACTTAAGTGTTTACCTGGCTGTAGGAACTTGGATTTGTCGTGGACAAGATTCAGAACTGAAACCACTGCACTGCAACCGTCTGAGCACTCTGGACTTCGCTGGACTTCGTTTGGGCCTGACTTTATCTCTCTCTCAGTCTACTGCATCGTCTGTGCCTGTGCACCGTACAGGATCTGTGTAGGACCTGGGGAGCATCCAAGACACCTGAAGATAAGCTCCCTTGGAGTGAAGGAGTCACTCCCCTGCATTCGCAGGCATTGCAACACTGCTGACCGGTCTGCTGATCCCAAGCTCCTCCGGACTCCGAAAGGCTCAGCAACACAGGAGGTGGCTTTCTATGTCCCTCGAGGCCCGAGCTGCCCTCTCACCGAGTTTGAGGTCAGAATCCCTCGTGGGGGCTGCAATATCCGAACCCCTGTGCACTACATACTTTTGCAAGTGCCTGTGCTGGTTGCCAATCCTGTGACAAGTGTATTGGGTTTCGAGTAGCCCCAACCTCTGGCACCATTTCCTACAAAGATCTTCACCCACCTTGCACCGTGTGCTCCGTGGCTTGTTTTGTGAAACTGCCCGAGGTCCTCTCGCGACTCCCGTGCCACCGGCCTGTGGGCCCAATTGAGGGTCATCTGTAATTTTCTTGGGCTCCCTTGATTAATTGGGGCCTGCCCTGACCCCCTAGCGTGTGTTGCATCTCCTGGAGCTTGCTGGTCCAAACCGTACACTTCCTTGACTCCCTGCGTGGATTGCTTTTGCCAAGGCTTGTTGGTGCTCCCGCAGGACACTGACCCCACAGCACTCGACATCCTTCGTGGGACAGCTCGCATCCTGCTCCTGGTCATACTCATCATTGCCTGGTTCCCACAGCTGCAGAGACAAGGTCACTGTCAACTATCCTGAAGCACCAGACATCGGTGGGCATTCGACTACTGAACCCCTGGTCACTCTCAAGTGACCCAGACTCTGTCCCCTCTGCTTTCAGGTACTCTTCGACAAAAATCCACATTTGGATTCCAACGGACACTTTCTCCCCTTCCAGCAGATGCTCTTCTTCGAAGTCCTCCACTGGGTTCAACGGCGGTTTCTGACTCCACTTCACACCTATGCACCCAGCTTCCCTGGGTTAGGTAACTTGGGTACTTTGGTATCCACAGGTGGGGTGGCTCTCCAACCTTCTGTCTTCCACTGGGTTTCTTCGTAGTCCACTGGGAAGGGTCCCCAATCTTTAAAATTCCAACTGCTGCTTGGACAAGACTTGTATCAAGCACGCAGTCGTGTTCTCACACTGCACACGCTCTCCGTGGGATCCCCATCTACTCACCTTGGGTGGTTCCTTGGGGTCCCAGCAATTCTACGTCCTCTCAACATTGTCCTGACTCGAGTCGTGGTTCTTATACCACTTTTCTAGCATAGTGTTTGGTCTCCCCTAGGGCCCACTGAGTACTAGTGCTATTTACTGTGATTTCTTTGCTATAATATTGTGTGCTTAGGGTATATCTCCGTTTAGGAGATACTGGAACATAATAGAGGATATTACATAATAAATACATATTTTTATAAATACCTTGTGTGGTTACCTATCATTTAATCCATACTATAAGATTGCATTCTGGCAAAACAAGCTGCTTTAAACTCCTTCAAGACTAAGCCTGAAGGCTGCTCTCCACAGCTGCCACTTGGATAGCTTTCTAAGGTTATCTTAGACCTCTTAAATCACCATAAGATTTGTCTGGACTGGTGCAAGGTGCCCACTTACATTAGTGGACAGCATATACCAGGCCAGCCTCTCACACGTGCACCATGATATCGGCCTGTCTCATGGATTGCAGTCTTGTTGGACCGGGAGTGGGACCCAAAGTACTACCCTCATAGTGGTGGCAGGCTACCGCCTTCGACCAGGAGTTTGGCAGCACACGTGCGCTGGTGGCAGCAAAGCATTTAGTGATAAGTAGTAGTAAACAGAACCTTTTAGCCTGTGCCACGGGAGTGAGGCTCACTCCCCTTTTAAAAGGTTCCGCTGCTGTGTGCATAACTCACCCTTCGCCTACATCAGGTATATGTGTGGTACTGCATAGTACAGGGGTAGTGACTCTGTGCCTGAGAAGGGTACAGTACAGGGATGGAGCAGTACTGTGAAGTGCATGTGTTGTTAGTACATGTAATGGGTGTATGTATGCCTGAGAGGAATACATTACATGAGAGATCTAGTACTGTGCAGTGCGTGCAGAGGGAAAGCATGTGCTGGGTGTATGTGTGCTTGTGTACAATGCATAATATATTATTTCCTATTTGTAAAGTGCAAACATATCACCCCTAAAAGTTTCAAGGCACTGAGGGCCGTCGGGGAGATTATGTGAGTTAATGCCCAGAGTCACTTGATGCTGAGCTGAGGTCGGCGATCGTACCATGAGCCCCGTGTTCCGCTCTCGCCGCTGCTCCACACCTCTCCCTCTTGCATAAAGGGTGAAGCATTGTGCAGTGTGCACATAGAGAGGGTGTGTGCTAGCAGTGTGTGGGTTTTAAAATAAGCATACCCTGGTTGAATATAGGAAAGTTTAAGTACTGAACTATGTGCACAGACTGACTGTGTGCTGAATGCATGGGGACATGCAAGGGTACACTGCATAGAGATACTAGTGCTGGACAGTAAGTGTTGTCAGAGTAGACTGAGTACATGTTCCTGCAAGGGTGCATTATATGAAGTGGAGAACCCTTGTTCCCATTTTGGGAAGCCTAGGCTTGCCTGGTGAAGAGATGAGGAGAGGAATCCACCCAGACAGATTTGTGGATTGCTGCATTTCTGTAAGTTGGGAGGGGGACACAGTGGAGGAAAGGGAGATTCTTCCTTCACCCTTTACAAGGTTGCTTTTTCATTCAGTGATAGATCACAAGGAAGGGGCCTGGAAATATCTCATGAAGGGAGATTGGGCTGCTAAGGGAATCATCAAGAGTAGGGCTATGAGACAGGGATTAACCCTTTGCTGCATATACTACTGTGGCTGACATCCAGGTGTGAACTGTTTTCACTTCGATTAATAATTTTGTGGGTTAATTAGCTTCAAAGTCATGCCTCCTGTGACAGGTATCTTTCATGAGGAAAGATGAAAGAGAGAAGTGTCCACTTCAAAAGAAGCAGAACCACAACATAAATAGTCAAACCTTATGTAAGACCCCAAATCACATTTGGTGTCTAGAAAAGGGCTATATGAAGGGGAGGTTGAGTCCCCAAACATTTGTCATCTTCCAGGCAGCCAGACGGCTGTGTGAGAAGGGGAAGCTCTGCTCTGCTGTGACCAGGAGACATCACCCAGGACATCAAGATCACCTGCCCTGGAGCACCATCACCTGCTTGCCAAGACCAGTGATCCCTGTGAGGGATAGGAGAGATTTTGAGGGAGCAAGGTCTAGTGGGGAGCCTTGCATGGAGATTCCCTGAGTGAGCTGTGAGGCTGTGTACCAACTGAGCTGTTGCCTGTGTGCACTATCGACTCTGTCTGTCTCGTATGTAAGGAGAGGGCCGTGTTGTTCTGAGCCATAGCCCAAGGGGCGGGCGGGAGGCACCAAGCCGCACCACTGCACCACGGTGACCCCGTATGCCACAAGGTGTTACCAGTGAACGGAACTCGATCAGGTGAGCAGGACTTGTGACTGCTGAAATCAGTAACCCCGTATCTTAGGAGGGGCCGCCATAGTGATAGCGATTGCATAAGGAGAGTCTGTGCCCAGATAGTGATTACCCCTGCAAACCTGTATGCTAGGAGGTGTGCCAGTACCACTTTGGCCTAGAGTTCTGTTGGTCATCCGGACCGAAGGAAAACTGCTGTGACCAGGGGTCAAGCTCACATGCTGTGAACGGCACCGGACGAGATCCCTGAGGTTCACTGAGACGCTGCTCAGGATGTTGCACCCTCGTTGGAGCTCCGGTCAGGAGCTGAAGGAACCCACCAGCATCCCCCCTCTGCTTTCTAGGTCAGGCCTGCACTTTTGTGTGTTACATAAAGGTTGATGACAACCAGGTGCAAAAAACTCACACTTCATTTTACCCGTGTTGTGAAAAGCATCACTTTACACAAAGACTATGTCTGGAGAGCAGCCTAAGAAAGTCACTTCACAGGAGAACCACCACAAGCCAGTTCTGAAGTTTGAGACAGTGGACCCATATCCTGTCAAAACAAATGTGTATACAAGTGGGACCCAAACCATCATTCTTGGTTCCAGTTCCAAGCTGACAAATCAGACAAATCCAGTCCTATAAACATCTGGGTAATTCCTTTCTCAGTACCCCTAGGGTACTGCTCCATGAAACTGCCATCTGAACTCGAAACTCTTCTCTTTCACTAGTGCAAGAGTTAAGTTCCATCAAAGGTGTTTAATTCATAGTTACTGTTAGAAATGGGATCTCTGGTTGGCTAAGGCTTGCGCCAAAGCCAGGCAGAAACCACCACTCTAAGTCAGGGCTGGGGAGTTACATGCCAAAGATAACCCCTGCTCACCCCCTTGGTAGCTCGGCACGAGCAGTCAGGCTTATCCCGGAGGTAATGTGTAAAGCGTTTGCGCGCGCACACAGCAACAACACCCTAGGCCCACCACAAAGGAAACTCCCCACAATGTTATATATAAAAATAGCCTTTGTATTATAATAAGCACATTAGATAATAATCACACAATGTACCTAGTGCCAACTGGCACTAGGCAGAATTTACAGGGGACTATTTACACAAGACAGGGCCAATGGACCACCGTCAGAATCATCACAAATCACCAATTGTAAATGTAGAACAAATAATAAATGTAGCACACAACCAGTAACTACTGGTAACAGTTAGGAACACACTATGCAATAATAATCACATTAGGCATAAAACATATTAGGCCTAAAAACCCTTAGCATAACCATATTACGCACAAACCTCAATCATAAACATCATTAGAGGCATAGATCAGGACATAAAGGCATTGCGCAGTAGACACCACATTTAGGCATAAAACTACACTATGCGCCAGCCTCCTAAACATAAATCACATGAGGTAATAAGCGTCACCAGCATACACACATTGGGCAATAGTCAGTATAAACTCCCCAGGGCTCAAAAGGCCCTATGTCCTGAAAAAGTCAGGGCTGGCTGCAGGAGCAGTGAAGCAAAGTGCGCAGATGCCCAAGCCTAAACGGGACAGCTGTGAAAGCAAAGGTGGGTATGGGCACTAACTGTGCCTCCTCAGCTCCCTTCACCAGAGCTCCAATGCAAGGCTTAGGTCCAGACCCCAAAAGAAATCAACATGGGCACCACTGTGCCACAGAAGCCTCTAGAACAAAAAGGAGCACAGACTCTACTGAGCCCCCACCGTGGCTCCTATATGACAGGTACCCCCCTCATTGCAGCTGCCCTCTCTCTCGTGGGGCAGCTGAGGATGTCAAGGAAAACAAGCACTGGCACCACGGGCCTCAGGGAGCACTTCCAAGTACCAGGAATCAGCCTCACTCACTGACTTTTCTGCAGGACCCACACAAAGCGGGGTAAACACCCGTTTCTTCGATAAAGACAATAGCGGGGTGGGCTCCCGCCGCGAAGGCACCGATGCGGGGTGGGCTCCCGCTCGGTTTGGTTTTAAACACAAATGGGCGGCTAATAACGCGGGGTGGGCACCAGCTCGGTTTCACGGTCTTGTGGGGGAATCTCCGCACCGGGGATTCCCTTTTGAAAAGGATCGCCGCTCCACACTGCCAATGAAATTAGGAGCGCTGCTCCTCAGGATAGTAAACCGCTTTTCAGAAATAAAAAAATACAGCGCTTCTCAGGCAACCAAGATTTAGCGCTTCCCAGGTGCTTGAGGGCAAGGTCCAGGAACAAAGCCCTTAGGAAGGCGGGGGGGGGGGCAAGGGCTGGGCCCAGGGGCCAGCTCACAGGGCCCTCCAGGCAGGGAGGCAGTCCCCAGTGGCGGTCCTCCTGGCGCCCAGCAGCAGCAGCAGGCCCTCCTCCAGTTAGGATCAGCAGATCACTTTACATGGGGTCACAGCCCCCTTTTATATACACATTTCCTTTGTCTCAGGCTGCAGGGTTAAGGAAAAAACAGATGCAACTGGTGTTGGAGCACTCTGTTGTGCTCAGCCCCTCTCCCCATTCACTGGACAAGCTAGGGACATCAGTCGCACCACAGGGGGCAGAGCCAGCATTGTGTAGGGAAGGCCCAGCCCTATTCAGGTCCCAGGTGCACTCCTCCCACCCATCTGGATGTAAATCTCCCTATTCACCACTGGGGCAGACCCATCCTGACTCCTGGAGCCAGGCACACCAGCCAATCACAAGCCAGACAGTCACTTCACATTTATTGCACAGACATGCCAGCTTCTAGAAGTGGCACTTCTACACTAGACACAGTAACGCCGCACACATCATCGCGCAGCATTCAATCTCACAAGTTCGCACATACTAAACTCGACCCTGCACTCCCCACACATCAGGAACTACCATGGACACACACATTCCCCATGCATTCCTATGGGAGTGCAGGTCAGTCTCACTCAATGTAACACAGAGCGCACGCACTTTACACGGGGACACCGTGCTAAAGTGCCTAGGGGTCTAAAACCACTAACACTCCATAGGGAAAAAGCTAGGATAATTGCAAAAAGTTTAGGGGTGAACATGCCAGAAGGGCCAAGTCCAACAGTTACTGACCAAACCAGTAACTGATAAAAAATGTCCAGAGTCCTCTCTTGAGATAAGTTTAATCTTTGCCAAGTCTGGGGCTGTACAAATGACCACAGGGTCTTTAAACTTGTGGGCTAAATTGCTCACCTAATGCAGTTCCTGCATATAGTTAACATGCTCTAATATGACTCCATATGTTAGACCCCCTAACCGATGGTCGTTTTTCTTCGTTTTTTCCAGACATTCACATCGCTTTCCTATTTTGAAGTTTACGAGCTTCTTTTCTACATCCTCTTGATGAGTCGAGACATGTTTTGTCCACCGATGTATTTTCACTTTCATGTTATGTTATGAGTCAGCCATGACGCATCTTCCACTTAACTTGTGTTTGTTTACAGCATTACGGGCCAATTTTTAAATGATGAGCTAGCGTTCTCCCATTAGATCGTGATCCGTAAGTTAACTTGCCACGAGAGTCTCTTTACTCTGTCATTTTCACGACTTGGTTACCCTCTTGGAGTCACTTACGTGTTTATTTTCCGTTCATTCTTTCTTCTACCTATACCCACTCCATTGGTAATCCTAAATGTATCTTTATTTTCAACTCATATTCACTCTTTTGATAACTACACTGGGTGCTCCCAAAAGAAACTTTTTTGCCATCCGATAATATTGTGCACTTTTGCACCAACTAACCTTATCACATCAAAACAATACCGGCCATTATCAACTACTGTTTTGTGAATATCGCCCACCAGTATTTACAATATGAGTAATTTCAGTATATTTGTTTTAGGTCATTGCCCCTGACGAAGGGACTTTTTCTGTCCCGAAATGCATTGGGCAGCTCGCTAAAAAGTGGAAAAAGAAATGTATCACTCATCCTTTTTTGAATTACTTTGTCATTAAGTTCATGTTTGCTACATCAAGAATGATTAATGTAATGCAATGTAAGGATTGTAAAAACTTTTTTGTGATCATTGGAATTTGATCTTTTTTGTATGCCATGTTGCATTGTACTATATATTACCCTAAATGTTAGAATACACATTTATTTGGTTTTGATTATTGTGGTTTCAATTGTGTTTGTTATATACAAACTTGTGAACAGTGAACGGTACCTAGTAGGTATTCCTATTAGATCCTTTTGTTCCATAACGAGGCAGGCATATCTGGAGAGTCAGAGAAGGTGTAGGCTTCCAGTAAAGTGTGGAATGAGAACATTTTGCTGTTGAGCTACTTGTAGAAACTCATAGATTCCCAATACTGACCTCGCTCAAATGTAAACTTAGGCTTGGCTCTTATCTTTTGCATTTCTGTCACCCGTCCCCTATGCACTCCATATGCACTTGTTATAAACTGATTCGTTTCCATAAAATATGGAACACTCTTTCCCCCAAATAGTCTAAGACTCAAATTAGAGCACTGATTTTTCAGCCTCCAAAAACAATAAGAAACAATTTGCAAACTGTCTCAAATTGCAAATGTATCGTCCATACCAAGCTATAAATAACACATCTCCCTCTTTACAATGGTGCCACAGTGATCATGGATGGTTCTTGAGGAGCAGTAAGTGGGCAATAAATGACAATAGGATTGCTGTTTTAATGAAGAATCTATAGAACCTTCTAGGCAGTGCAGTAGCTTTATTTCACATAGTAGATCTTACGCACTAAGGTAGCAATGTTACTTTAGTTTACAGATTTCAAAGTCATGTACGTTAATATTTTGTCTCAGTTGGCTTAATGGAGAAAATTATTCTGAGAATTCAACCAACAATAATACAATGCATCAAAAAGTTTTGGTGAGAAAATACAATTTTGAGAATGTAAAAAGAAGAAAAAAATATATCGGCATCAGAGACTCAGTATAAAATTACTGGGTCCGAAAGATGGTTAAAATATTCTTAAAATACACACAAAAACTTCCAAATCCTAAAAGAAAGGGAATTGAAAACTGTACTAAAAACAATGAAAATAAATACAATAGAAAATAAACAGAGTTTGCTTAAGTGTGGGTGGATAGCAGACAAAAGCAAAAAATACAAGCATTTGCAATGCAATAGGTCTCGCATTTACGCGAGTTTGAGCTATTGACATTGCAAATGACAATGCCTTTTATTTTTGTTTTCATTTTTAAAACATAACTAAAAGGCATTGTCATTTACAATGCCAATAGCTTAAACTTGCGTAAATGCGAGACCTATTGCATTGCAAATGCTTGTTTATACTGTTGTCAAAATGTATAACTTGTTGTTAATTTGGGTCTATCTAATTGGAAAATACGCTGTTTTGTAATGATTTTAATCACGTTTTCTTAAGGATGTGCAACCCCTAAAAACAAATGGATCAGTCTTTCCTGGTAAACCATTTAATAATAAAAATCACGGTTGCCTCAGAAAAAAAGTATAAGATATAAATTGGCTTTAGCTAAAATATGTGAATAGTGTGCGGGCGATCAGATTAACTTTTTCACGTTTTTTGTAACATCCTGGGATGGTTTTGCACTACTCATTGTTCTATGAGGCGGTAATAAAATGTTCTGGGGAGGAGTAGTGGAATACATATGCTCCAAAACTCGCTGGGTGCCAGTGCAGGTATGGGTCCAAGTAAAAAGTGGGGGGTTTCATGTATTGTTCTGGCGACTGTGCTGTACAATAATTTCAAATCGGGTTCGATCTCCAGACCCGTAGCTGTCGGTGCGCAGAGGCTTAAATCTACCTCCCACCCAGGAATTGCATGGCCGGTCCCTGAGCTTCTCCACGCTTTCCAGGGCCTTGATGGCGGGGGCCTGGGGGCTGTTGGCGGAGACTAGATTCGCAGAAGCGTCTTGGTGGCCAAAGGGGTGGGGCACGTGATCACGAAACGTGAGAGGCCCGCTGCGAGGGGTCGACTGACTCAGACCCACCCGCCGACACCCGAGGGAAGAATGAACACAACAACAGGTAATGCGCTGGCTCGGAGGAGGGTGGTGGAGCTGGGGGTGATGTGCAGGCATCCGTGTACTCTGTGCACTACAGTGTCCCTAGTTCCTACCACCGGAATCAAAAATTAGCTAGCATTCGCGCCAAGAATTTTCAATTCTATTAAGGACACGGAGGCGAGGATTATGCTTCTCTTTCTTGTATTTGCTACTCACAGCAGCCAATGAAAAACGTTTTGTATACAGACAAAAACTACATTTCCCATGATGCTCTTCCATACATCACATCCTGTATAGCCCCATAAGAGCCACAGTGTCCCGTTTCTCCTCCTCTTTCTTTGCTCGAACCTTAATAATCAATAACATTAATACAGTAGTCCAAAATAAGGAATATGAGTCCAATAATCATCCTCCAATCGTGGCAGATCCATATCCAAACCGGAATTGCACGTCTTCTAAACCAGAAGTACACCTGCTCCGCCTTCTTGTCCCAGAACCTGAAAGGAAGGAGACAGGGAAAACCCGTAACTTCTGCTTACACAGAATATCAAGTACATGCGGGTGGGTAATTATTACCAATATTGTAATAAACCGGGTGGGATAATCCTCGCCTCCGTGTCCTTAATAGAATTGAAAATTCTTGGCGCGAATGCTAGCTAATTTTTGATTCTATTACAGGACCGGAGGCTTCGGATTATGCTAGTTTAACGCTTATCCGACACAACTACAGTCATATCACCCACCGGTTTAATAATAACTGTTTAAATACAGAGTGAGAAAATCAATCAGTAGATCTTGAAACATCCTGTACTATGGAAATCAGCAAACAATATTGAGAGATATGGCCCCACTAACAGACTGTCCCAAACAGTTGGTGATGGATACCGAATGCTGGCATAACTGCCATCAACCACCGGCTATAAAGCCTGAGACATATGTAAAGGGTCTATAATGTAATACGCAGTTATAGCACAACAATTATATCACAACCGTAGGTAGTAACACCAAGTAATTTCCCATGTAAACCTTGAGGCATGGAACCCACACGTATATTGCATCAGTTGGAAAACATAGCATGAACAGACCTTGACCAGAGTAATTCTGACATTCAATTATAATGAAACTTCCTGGAGTAGATACTGTACCTGTAAAAACGCGGACCTGTCCCGTTGCGGAACACCGAAAGGTAAAAGATCTCGTAACACAGCCTGACTATAGTCTAGTCCATGGCGACATATTTTGGTGGCCACTTATCAATGAAGAAAAACGAGCGAACCTTCACAGAGGATTATTTTGATATGGGTGTTTATGCTACCCATGCCTCTCAACAGATCCCAGGGAAAAAACAGACGCAAGCCCACCAACTTGCCTGTATCGAAAACGACCTGCATAAATGGCCGAGATGGCCAGTGCGAAGTGAACGCCACGCCAATCCGAATTTACCTGATAAAACATACAAATTAGGAAAGTCAGCCCTCACGGAGATAACACGACGTGTACGTACCAACAAGCGCGATCTGCCGACGCCGAGAAACTATTGCGTTTGCATGGAAGGACCCAGGGTTGGTAAATGAACACCGACAATGTGTCCGAAAACGAAGAACATAACAAAAAATAATGCTTGAAAACATATACCACCTGGGAAAACTGAATATACAGCCCTGACAGGTGTCGAACCCTGACCTTGTGCCACCAAAGGCGCCAGCCTAACGTTTGAGCTATAGTTCCTAGGTATACCATAAAGGACCACTGGCCCAATTCACCATGCTCGCCTCTGCATGAAATGTAATGGTGGAAAGGGTCACGAAGAACTCGGAGTCGGGCGTCGCTGACTCAAGGAGTACTGAAAAACAACAATGGATACTTCCTTACAAGCGCTGCAAAGATCGCTTGCGGTAATTAGTGCAATTTTTTGCGTCCCCCTCACCGAAATGTGGATGGAATGGAGGAAAAACATAGGTCAGTCCCACCGACGATCGTGAGACAAGGCATACATCCTTTACCCCATGGATTTTATCCCCAGCGGAACGTCTGCGATGAAACAGTCCTGCCACTAAAAGGGGTCTGCAGAGCAAGAACCCAAAAAGGCTTATGACCACTAAATGTCCTTCGGATGAAGCTGCCACCTACTGCCCTCTGGAGATACCAGAAGCACCAGTCCGCCACTGCGCCCTGTTGCTATGGATTCTATTCCGTAATGATCGAAATCTGCCACTACCGGCAGAATGCCAACAGTCTGTGACCAAATCCGCTAGGAACATGACCTCGTACCCTTTGGCCTATCGATAGCTCTCACAACCGAGATATTACACGTGGTGAGAAGAACGTGTCAAGAGACCTATGTGGAAAAAGACTCGAAAGGAGTGGAGGGCAGGAAAAAACAGTTTGCCAGACCATGCTAAGTGCCCCACTACACCGGCAACCGCCCGAAATGGAACCCACTGTATGGGTAATGTCAGAATGGGCCCCATTGAAGCTCCCAATTAGAGCTTGTAAGATATAGCTGATCTGCGAGGAAGGAGATAACCCTGGAAACAAAATTGAAGCCAAGCGACACCAGTGTACCCAAGTGAAGAGCCGAAAAAGGCCATGACACATTGTAGCCCCGAGGGCAATGGGAATCCGAAGAGGAAGTCTGACGTCTGGAAAGATGCGGGGCTAAGGCCTATGTCCGTGTTAAGATAACACACACACATATCTATATATACACATCTATACATACCTACCTACATAGACAACCCACGAGATGCTCCCCGAAAGCCATATAGTAAACATTTGTGGAACATAGTGGGAAAGTAATTGCTAAACCAACAGAATCCCTAAACGGTCTACAAAGGACCGGCCTCGTGAGAGGCCTCCCGAAATCCAGAGGTTGTGACCAAAGGTTAACGATGCCTACCTATCTTAGTTGCGACCCGTAACGAAGCTGTCCCAGATGGGGTCCGTCGCCACGGGTCTGCGCAGTCAGGACGTCAGAATCGTCCATCGCTGCTTGCGTCCGACCCTGACCAGGAGGTTGCCCAGGCAACCTGCCAGCTCCGGGAAAACCTTTTCTGAGATTCTTGTACAAGTAGCAAGTAAAGGAGGAGACCGGTGTTGGCGCCGGACGACTCTTCCGCCGAAACCTGCGTATCCGGCCGCGGTACCCGAACTATAACTATTGTGTCCTTATCTAAGTCCCGTCGCACGCGTGCGATGCCCTAATATTTGTTATGTGGAATGATATAGAGAAAATACATGCCCATGGAAAATGACTCAAGAATGATGGGCGTCGATCAAATTTTGCGTCCCCGAGCTAGGGGCGGTCACATCTGGGGCCCGGTTGACCTACTCAAGGACGTGTAGAACCTGAGCGTCAACATAATTAGTGCAGGAGCCTTGTGCGCTCCGTTCGACTAAATCACATCCTCCTCATATATCTCACCCATGCGGTGCCATGGGGTGTCTTGTATTCAATATAGCAGTGCCAAGCACAACGTGACGGAGGAGTAGAGGGGGAGCCAACCCTATGCACACAAGAATTGGAAAATAATGTCACGGCTCCTCAGCAAAGCTGTAGTCAAATTATTCCAGCCCCAAGGGCGTCCGAGTCATAGAGAGATATCAGGAGCGTGTGCGCACTCCAGGGGCCAGCCGATTGTTACAGCCTGGAAGGCGTACAAGAGATCTGCCTATGTAAGGCACGAGGCACTGAGCCTATAAAGCAACACAGGGACGCGTGCGACGAGCGTAGTCCAAGAACGCCCAAATGCAGCCCAATTGGGTTACGCACACCGGAGCGTTATGACTCCATAACCGCACTCGGCTACTAGGGAAAGCCTTTGGCGGAGAAAGCGCGAAACCGCGCAATGATCAGAACAACCCCATGGAAGTGACAGGAGTAAAGCTAATTCAGTAACCATAATCAATGAAACACCTAACCCTAACGCAATCATCTAGACATAACCTCTGTCACAAGTGACTCATTTAACATGCTGCAAAGACAGCGCAGTATTTCAGCTCTTGAGGGAGCGTTACAACTCTGTGTTCGGCCGTACTAAGTCCTTCCCCTGAGGATCAAACGGAGGCCCAATCAGTTATGCCACAGGCATCATCAGTGCGCCATCCCCACTCCTGTGGGAGCGCAATCTGCATCCTGTTGTTCTAAACCAAGAGCGCTACCACGCGCACACAAGCCAGTGCAGTAGGAAAACTGAACAGTCATGAGAGACCAATCGCGCCTAAATTTTAACCCGAGTTCCAAATGCAATATAACATAAGTCTAACGACAATCCTGTCAAGTGAAAACACAACCCGGCGAACCTGGGTGCGAACCCCGAACCTCTGGGGTTGGAGGCAAAGCCGTGCCCCTAGGCCACATAGCCTCGCTGCAAACCGGAACAGAACCTGTGACCTACATGCGTCAATGGAAGCTGCCGAGGGCAGCGCAACATTCCTAGGCCAGCGGGAGCACCAGTAAGCCTGATCAGGCCGCCCGCCTTAAGATGCCCCGCTCCTGACAGGGAACGGCCCGCAATACCCGCCGTCAAGTAGTAAATGGCGGCGTCGCCCGTTTCAAGGTTTAATTGGGCCATGCGCGTGCAAAAAACAGCGCGGTACGCAGCGGCCAGCGGGGTGAAGCGAAGGCCGAGCGGGCCGCCCGTGCGCTATCACCGCTCTGCTCCGAGCGGGAGCGCATCCCCAATCGGGAATCGTTGAGGGACCCTGCCGGCCCTCGGGGAAGGAAACCATGCCCAAAAAGGGACCCCAGATGATTACGCACCGCTTCAGTGGAAGCTGCCCCCTTAGATTGCCCGTCTCCCAGCGGGAACCACGTAAAATGCCGGCAAGCCAATAACAATAGCGCCCGCGAGCGCTAAATAGAAATACATGGCAAACATAAACAGAAAACAAATTGCCCCCAGCATAAAACACACATGTTTAAACACAGTTATTCTGCCTAGCACTATATAAGTGCAAACATAACTTCAAAATCATCAAGGGTAAATTCAACAGTCATAATCACGACATAACGTTCCGAGCACTTAACTGTCTGCATGAGCAGTAAAGAAAGAGGAGGAGAAACGGGACACTGTGGCTCTTATGGGGCTATACAGGATGTGATGTATGGAAGAGCATCATGGGAAATGTAGTTTTTGTCTGTATACAAAACGTTTTTCATTGGCTGCTGTGAGTAGCAAATACAAGAAAGAGAAGCATAATCCGAAGCCTCCGGTCCTGTAATAGAATCTCCTCTGTATGATAGAACGCGACCTAGGCCTGTCGAAGCCTCGGGCTCGAGTAAGAGCACAGCCGGACCTCTCTGAATGGGGCGGGTAAGGAGGAGACGTAAGCTTTACAAGCCGTGTTTTTCCGGGGATGAGAGAGAAGCAAGGCTGCCCCCAGATTTCCCTAACAATGGTGTTGTCGTTCCTGAGAATTGTTCTCAGCTGTGAAACTGTTCTAGACTGATAATTGACTTTATTGGGGAGAGTGCGGCCTGTATGTTTTTTGGGAGGAATGGGAAACTATATTTGCTACCCCCTTCATCATTGGAAAGAAGCTACGATGCCGGAGCGATCGTTGCATGTCGGCCATGCTAATTTTGGTAATATAATTGGAGGAAGAGTATATTTGTGTTGTTTATTTATTCGGGGTTTGTAGAGGTCGACTTAAAACAGAAGTCAGTGCGGGTTTGGTGGGTTGGGGGTGTAGGGTTGCAGCCTCACACGACCAGTTTAGATAAAGGACAAAACAATGTTATTGTACCGCATGTCCCTTCTGAAAACGATTGTATCCCTTAAGAATTGACAATCCTCTTAATGATTTCGTGTATCACAGCCGAAAGGTGGGTGCTGGAGTCAGTTTAAGTGCACTGTAGCGCCCCTTACCTAATAAATTGTGGCTTTAAAAACTTTGATCGGCTTTAACTGGGTCTGCAGTACATGTGAGCTTCAGTCATGCCTGACGGCTGGAGACTGCCCAGTCTTAGGGCTAACACTGTCTGCGCTGTGCATTGATTACTGAAGGGAGTATATATGCTCCTATCTTTGAACTGACCACCTGTGACTTTTGAGAAAGGGTGTTTGTGTGGGGGGAGGTGGTGGAGGTGTATTGCTCAAATACATTAAATTAACCCATGCTGTTGCTGCTTAATATATATTAGTACGTCCTCCCTGGTATCTCTCAAAGGTGCACGCTTTCTCTGGGGGGTATTGGTGCTGTTGTTTGTGGCAGGTAACCTGCTCGGGGAAGGGGGAGAGTTGCAAATCTGGTTGATGTACAGAAAGCAGACATACACAACTTTTTAACCAGACTGTACTTCTTTTCCACCGGGCAGCAGCACAGCGCATTTTGGAGAGCTAAAGACACCTCCTCCCCCTCAACATAAAACTTTCGACCAGTGTTTAAATTATACTTCAGGCGCGATTCGGTGCAGCCGGCTGAATTACTCCAGGTGCCCTCGGGGTACGTGCCTACACTTGTGGCCGTGCAGCAGCAGATCCTTCCGATTTCTGTCAAGCGTGTGGGAATAGTATTGGTGACAGAGGCCAGGTTGGACATGTTCTTAAACTTTCATTTACCGAAAGCTACATCGTTTTTGAAAAATGCAAGTTATGTAAGAGGTTGTGGTTGCTTTGTTTTTTGCCTCATCCGAGTTTGGTTACCTCGGAGCGCTGAGTCAGGTTACACTCTGGTGACCTTACATCACAGCAATGCCACGTCTGGGGTAATAGTGGGAATCCAAATAATGGACGCGTGGCCAGTAAGACGCCTGCTCCCGAGCAAACAAAACAAAGGTCATTATCACAGCATGACGACAGGCGCCCCACGCTGCGGACCTATAATTAACTCAGCAGGTCATCCGGAGAGGAGCACTCAACGCGCAAATGCTGTTCATGTGAAGCGCGTTCACAGACAGCAATCACAAATCACAACACTGCGCGTGCCCCAGTCTGTCTCCCTTGAGAGGCATCTCGGCGACAATAGGTCTCGAGAGCGAGACCTAAAAACAGACAAGGAAAAGGGAGTGGCTCGAGATGGGGAAAGGCATGAAATAATAAGGGGCAGAGAAAGAGTTGCCATAGAGTTTTTTTTTTTTAAATAACAGCAACTCGAGTCCAACATTAGGAGCGGAAGGGGTTGAAAAAACAAAGAAAATCGAGTCAGTGGGCTTATAAATGGGTGATTTGGGGGGTACTGTCCCACAAAAACAAAAATAAACAAAAATAAGAAAGTGGGACAGCAGAAGGGGGAGGGATGATTAGTACAGTGAAGGAAGAACAAGAAGACGTAAACCTGCAATTTTAAACTGCCACTTCACCAAATTATGTGATCCCATATAAATGTCTTTAGTTCACTGTGCCTCATATTGATGTAAAGTCAAATCTGAATCTACCAGGACGAAATTCAGTCCAATAGGTGCACTATAAGAACATCTCACTTAAACATGGTTTAATAGACAATAGTTTTACTCCACAAACAAAAGCATTAGCCATATAAACAGCACACATGACGGACTTACATCTCTTGGTTTCGGTAAGACAGTTTTGTCAGGGCATTGGGGAAGAAATGCTCTTGTTTAAAAATAATACCTTTACCACAATCTAATGTAATAAAGTTAAGCAAAAGCGGAGAAGAAATCACCTATTTTTAGTTTCAGGAATTGTTATTTGAAATTCAATCGGTAGCACGTGTACAGGAACCAGAGGCAGTTGAATTAGTCTTGCGAGGTGTAAGGTAAGATCACGGAGACGAAAGATACAAGAGCATCGTGCACTAAAACGAGAGATTAGTTGACCTTAGATAAATGGTGAAGAGAACCTACAGGTACATGCATCAACCATTTTTGCGAGCGCAAACGGTGCGATTAGCAAAAATCGGCCGTTTGCGCCCGCAAAAAGGGCTTCTACGATGCATCAACCTGTCAGCCTCTCGCAATTTAAGAATTCGCAAATTATTGAGATTTCTTGAATTGCGATTGCATTTAAGGAATTGCAAATTGAAATTCCTTAAATGCAATGCATGATGGAATCGCAAATTGCGATTTTGCTAATAGGGGGCGCAAATTACCATCAATTTGTACTTGATGGTAATTTGCAAAAACTTTGAAAAATGCACTAATTGTAGGTTACACACACACACGTCCTTGGGGCATGTGTGTGCGCAACATGTGTGCACAGATCAATTTCAAGGGTGCAACAGGGTGTCCTTTTGACGCCCTTTCACCCTTGAAATTGCATGCGCAATTTGCGAGTACCTATTGGTACTTGCAAATTACGCATGCAATCTCACATTCATTCCTATGGGCCTACAGGCCCATAGAAATGAATGGGTAGGCATTCCTTAATTGCGACCTGCAATTTACGAGTTGCAATTAAGGAATGTTTGGGAATCGCTAATTTTATAGCAATTCCTACATGCATAGGCTTTTGCAATTCCTTAATTGCGATTCCTTAGTAACCACAATTAAGGAATCGCAAAAGCGTACATTGATGCATGTACCTGCTAGTCCTTGAAGAATTGCGGAATGTAACAAGTACGATCGATAATTTGTACCAGTACGCATGATACGTATTAATTTTAGATGATAAAAATACAGAATAGAGGGGCGTTTGGCATTTTCTCTAGCTGGGCACGTATTAAATAGAGGTAATAAGCCAGCACATCCATACGGGAGCCGGGGCCTGGCATTTAAAGCCAGGCCAGGCCCCGGCTCTCCGTATGGATGTACTGGCTTATTACCTCTATTTAATACGTGCCCAGCTAGAGATGGTCCCAAGTGGCTTTGCCATTTCCGTACAAGGAGACCCCAGTCCTTCAGATGCAGCGCTGCGTCCTGGGTACACAGACTTCACATCTTTCAGAGTAGTATGTTGGCTCTCGTACAGCAGATGTAAGACCTCTGGGGGCATCAGCGCTGCTTTAACACGCAGAGACACTCGAGCTTTACATGTAGTATTTGTGCTTTGCTGGAGAGTGGCAAGATTTGTAGCTTTCTAAGTGACACATATGTTGATGCAGGCTTTACATCCGGGCAGGCAGTGCCGGTACTTAAAGCACCTCCTTCAGAGCTTTCAGTTGCTGTAAAAGACAGACATTAGAACTTGTAGTATTTCTGATTTACAATATACACACACTGGAATCTTCCATGCATTGTTGATGATACGCAGCAACCCCAAACTTTAGAGATTTTCCTGATGTGTGATTTTGTATATACACACTTTGAAGTTTAGTACATGTCTTTGATCGATCCTCCAGGTTGCACTTAGGCCTTCATCACTCTAGGCAGCCGCGGATACTTTGGACCTTGAAAAACTTGGTTAATGATTACTCCAAGCCGTCTTAGTACAGGAGCTGCGTGAAGCCGCAGCATGGCGGAGCAGGCCTTCTACCCGGTGGTGGCACTCTACTACTACTTCAAGGTGTCCCGGGGATGCCAAGACGATGAGTTGATCCTGGACTCAAGAGACTCGCTGAATGTGGCCTGCCTCTTTGTGGTGATCCAGCCACGCTGCCTACTCATTGGCGGCTACACGGGCATGCTGCTCTACTTGAGCTCAGCCCTGGTGTCACACAGCCTGATTCCTAGGAAGGACAAAGATCAGGCTAGTTCAGGCCTGACGAAGAACAAGACAGAGAAGAGGCAGGTGAAGGACTAGAAGAAAAGTGGCACCAAAGAGGACTGATGTGACCCCAGACTGAGGTAACGCTTGAGCGGTACAGGGCTTGAGCAGTCCTAATAGAGTTTTGTACTTTAAATCTGCTTGCGCTAGGAAGCTTTCTTTTATCTTCAGGGGTGGGACAATGTGCGTTTTTCACTCTGAATTCTTTCTTTTTCTTATTTATCTTTAACCCATCCCTCTGTCTGGAGCACACTTCTCACTATATTGGTGACTTTCTGTCTTTAGAGAAAAATTCCCCTCTTGCAACTCCCTCTGCCAGTAGGGCAGCGGCTCATTTTGAGGGTGAGCCCTCATGCATTTTAAAAAGTCTTTATATTTAAAGTCCCATTCTTAAACATCCTTTTTGGAAATTTCTCATCTTCGGCCAAGCTTCCATCCCTTGCATAAGCTATTGAAGAAGCAGGTAAAACAAAATGTTGTATACCCCCTCTATTTTGCATGAAATTAATTACTTAAGAATATTAAGTTTAAAATCATACTAACTAGTGTGGAATGGAACGACTAATCCACTTTTGCACCTTGATAAACACGAGATATACGTGGGACTAAAATGCTAATTGCATGGCAAACAATTAAAATTATTAACTGTGGTACGCAAATTAACTTTAGAACGTGGTGAAATAGAGAATTGCATGGTTCATGTTGCTCTTGTGATGGTTTGCGCTTCCAGTGCTGCAGAATGGGGAGTATTATTGCTTTAGATGTTGCTATAATCTGGGAATACTAATATACATTGGGATTAGTGTGGGTTTAAACATTAGAATCTTCATTTCTATATTCTAATTACTGTTATGTTTGTTTTTGCTTAAGTTGGCATTCGGGCCTACTAGGCCGCAGTACTTAAAATGGAGCTCCGAAGGTGCCACCGTCATGTGAGCGCGATAGCTGCTGCGCAGAATCGGATGGCTCTAGAGATCTCCGAGTGACCTCAACCCCAATCAGTATGTTCCTTGTCAAGGATAGGAACATGGAGGGCTGCCAATTGAGGACCAAGGGGACAATGAGGGACCTGTACGAGGAGGCTTGCTTATTGTTAGTTCGGAACTTTCGCCTGATGATCCGCACTAAAGGATATACAGTTGTTCTCTGCCATGCCCGGTCTCATGGGAAAACAGGCGAACATGGGAAACTCCAAGAACTTACCAATTGAATTGGATTAGCCAATCAGAACACTTTCTACCCCAAAATTTGTTGCACATTGACCTAAAGTAAGCGGGAAAAGGGTATAAAGACCCTCGTCCGCGCAAGGGGGTGGTTCGCTGGGATGATCGTCGATGGCGTTGGATCTACGTTAAACTGATGAAGATTTCCATGGTTTGCCTTAGGTTTCTTTAATCTGGAAGGTTATTTCATCCAAACGGTTTAATTATTTGCTGTTAATCAGACAGCTCATCCTGGAGATTGTAATAGTGACTTTGGACATTACATCCCTGTGACCGGAGGGTCACCAACATTGAGATTTGGTAAATATATTGGAAGGCAAAATCTATGCCTATGCGCTAAAGATTTAATGTCTCCTTGAAATAAATTGAATCATGTTTTATTCTATATTGCCTGAATGCTAAAATAATATTAGATAAACAAGATTTGGATTAATAAGAAATGAGTTTGTGGTTCTTCAATTAAGTACTGAAAATTAATAAAAGGTTTCTTAGGCTTTAATTGTGTTTTAGTGGGTTCTAAATCACCATCAACCAGTCCAACTAATTGGTCCGTCGACCGAGTGGTGGAGTGCCTTGATGTTAAAGTCAGGATTCTATAGGTGCTAATGTATATAATGTATAGTATGTAAAGATATTTGCTCCTGACTGTTAATAATGTACCCCCCATGTCCAGCGCTTTTTTTCCTATGCACAGATTCGAGTGAGCCGTATGACAAGTCTGTGACATAGGGAGAATATGTAAATTTGTCCTTTCCGCTGGATCACTATCATCTCTACCTCCGTCTTGGTGAGTCGCACTACTTCTGTCCCTATGGGATAATCTTTTCACTCTGTGAATGAAGTCCCCTTCTCGCTCCTTCTCTAGAGGAGACTCATTGATTCCTCTTTGTGGGGAGTTTTCATCTGTTCCTCCCCTAAGTCTACTTTCAGGGAAGTCTGTATCTGTCCGCCTCTAGTGGAATCATTGTATTGTACTGTTTTTTTAAATTGCATTGTTATAGCACTTACTACCCCTTACTATACGTGGAAGCGCTTTAGAGAGAGTAGCATGTCACATTGGAACCCAAGGTTAGTGGTTAATCCAGTGGTTATGGTTGGGTATTGAGATTAGTATAAATAAATAACTACATAAAATACGATTCTGCTAGAGAGGGGCAGATACTGACTTCCCTGGAGGTAGACGGGGAGGGGCAGATAAAAACTCTCAAGGAGATCACATGTATTTACTCCAGTTTTTATTTACCGTAAATTACATTGCTAGGAGTTATATATGGTCATTGTTGGAGACTGTGCGAGTTCTTGAAAATGGTGGGATGTACAGATAGGCTAGAGATTAGTTAGTATTGAGTTGCATGTATATTGTGTGATCACAGCAACTCAATTCTTTTTCTGTTTGGCCCACAAGTTCCAGGGTGCCTCTACCTTGGCCCCCTTATTCTTATTTATTTTTTAATTTTTAGGACACACAGACCAAGTCCCTGTGTCCTGTAATGTCATGCTATACATTTCTCTGTAGGTCGTGGCCAGCCAATCAGACCGCAAGCTCCCTCCAGAGTAAGGCAGCCAATGGGCAAAAAAAGCCCCCTTAGCCAACCAGATCTCCCTATTATTTGAAGTTGTGTGTCCGTAGGACTCCCTGGGACCCAGCCATCCAGATAGTTATACATTTTGAACCTTCATTTATTAAAAACACTGCTGATTGGATTCACACTAAAGGGCAAAAAGCACGCTTGTGTAAAGAGCTAGCTTTCTGCCAAATTTGGTGCAATTCTCTTCAGCCATTTTGACTGTAGCGCTGTTCAAAAATCCCTATGGAAATTGTATGGAGAAATTGCAAATGGGGACCCCTACCTTTTTCTCATCGTCCTGCATAATAACAGTTTCATTACCTCTCTTCGGGGTTTAATAAATCCCAGACAATAAATGGCTCTTCTGTTATTTCACTACAAAGGTCTTACTTTCCTCTAAAAATATTGGGAAACATGTTTCCTAAAGGTCTTTACATGCCGAACTGTAAAAGCGAAAAGGCATTCCAAGCTCCATAACCTTCAAGTGTGAAGGCTTTATTCCAATATAACAAAAAAAACCATTCAGATATAGCATATATTACTTTCTTAGGACAAAGTACATCTTGGCCGAACACTAGGGAGCATTAACGTACAGTCCTCCAGTTACAGTAATGTCTGCCCTTTTTTTTATATGTATTATTTTTATTAAATTTTACTAAAATGTTGATTCACAAAAGGAACCTTGACTGTAGGGAAGCTAGACATATTGGCGTTGCTATGTGTAGTAGAATATCAAAAAATAATGGCCTCCTGGGACTACTTTGCAGAGTACTTTTAACTCCCCTTCCCTCCCCCCACCACAATAACCATATAGAAATGAAAAACCATAGGAGAAAAAAATGCATAAAATCCACCTATGGGGAAGTAAAGGTGAAGCCCTGAGCACCAAATTATGCATTCATTCCTAACTTGGCAACCCCGCTGCAACAGCTAAATAGCCTAACCAATACCTACTCAGTGAATTAATTTAAAGATTATATTATTGACAGACGTGAAATGTTTAGGAGTCCTTGCAAGAGATAGGACAGATGTCGGCTCCATGTACTTTATCTTTATAGTGGTTGGATAGTGCGCTCGACAGAGCCCCTGATGCCAAGCGTATTACAGGTGGAGAAACCCTCTTCTTCCAATGATAAGCTGACGTGGTTTTATCACTCTCAAACATTTCCAAATTGAGAGTTGTCCAACCTTTGCTTGGGGTGCCAAGAACGGCCTACGGAGACAAATCAGCATAAAAGCTATGTCTGAGGGGGCAACATAACCAGTATAGTCTTCGTGGCAGCCAGGATTTGAGACCAAATGGGTTTAGTGGAGTGGCTGCCCGTCCCCTGACAAAGTGGTGAGGCGGGCTGGGCTGGAGGAAAGAGGTGGGGAGTGGGGTCAGGATACAAAAAGAAAATCAATTAAAAAAAAAAATACTTACCTTGACGCTGCTACCGTCTCCTGCCGCATCGCGCTCTTCTTGATTCTGGGAACAGGCTCCCACCATGCCACCAATCCTGAAGTGGATTTCGCATGATGTCTGCATCAGGATTGGCCTGAGCGCCGGCAACTTGCGCTCCCAGGCAGACTGACTGCTCTCTCCATGGGGATGAAGAAAGCTTCACTGCGCATGAGGTGTTTGGCCAGCCTGAGATGGCCGGCCAAACACCTCATGAACAGTGAAGGGAGTGCCCACCACTTCCTCGCCAGCAATGTCATCCTCTGGACCCGCCCCCAAGACTCATAAGAGTCCTGGGAGCGGGCCCAGTGGATTTAAATGAAACGATAATAAAAAGGGTTGAAAACCCATTCTATTATCGTTTGATTTGCTGGTGGTGGCGGTGCTCTTCTGCTCTAATGGAGCAGCCGCCGCTGCTGGTACAATTCCACCAGATGTGTCTAAAACAGCCCAGTAAGCTGCAAACCCTCCAGGATATCACCGTGGTTGCAGCAATAAATGACCAGCTTGAATAGGCAGAGAATAGTCAAATGCAACTTAATAATGCACTTCCCTTGCCTGGGTACTGCTCGATTTCTGAGTGAGCTCACCAAAGTTGCATCTCTATTATGTCCCTTCCTAGAGTGTCCCTAGCTTTGCATAGACAGGGTATTGTAGAAGTTGCCTCCAGAAGAGTCAAGATGGCATCTTTCATACCACAAGCTATTTTCACAAGTTTTGATCAGGATTTCCTCTGATAGTAGCTCCTAATGCTCAACTGAGTGTAAAGTTAACATTCAGTTTAATCTAGTTGAAACAGTGTTTTGCTTTCTCGAAATATAAGACCTCAGGTGCCATGGAACAAATCTGTTATAATCAAGCGCTCCCCCCGCTTCCCCATCTAGCCGAATGGATCAGGCGTGAGTGCAGAAGTGAAAGCCAGATTATAATGGAGTTTGAGGCAAGGGAAATGTCGCTATTTATGATCGTATTGTGTGTGCGCCGTATATGGTCAATATGGTGCTTGCGGAGGCGCTAATGCAGGCATTTGAGGGCCTATTCTATTTTGGTTTCCAAACTAAGTGGCAAACAGTTTTTCATATCACTGTGTGGTCCATATGTTTACACAGATTGTCTGTTTCTTTATTTTTATAAAGTGTTATATAGCGCGAACAAGATCCCGAGGGATATCAGAGCGCTTTACAATATGATGGAAGGAAGGACATAAATGCAATATCCACATCAAGTAGGAGGAAAAGGAAAAATAAAAACAGGAATGGTCGCAAAATACAGGACAATTCCACCCAGCAGCGTAATACAATAAACAGGTGTAAGCGGGCAACGAGGGGGGGGGGGTCACAGTATGCAGTAAAGAAGAGCTGTATCAAATGGAGGTACAATGGTAGTAGGAACAATGTCAATGGGCAAGTGAGCCTATCCCTCTTAGGGTAAGAATTTGTTCATTGGGAATCTTTTGGCTTCCAATTTGAACGCCGCCATTGAGGAGATTCTGCGTACTTCCGGTGGAAGAGAGTTCCATATCTTTGGGACAGCGCCGGAGAAGGCTCGGTGACCAGTTCTCTTTTTGTTAAGGATGAGTGGTTTCAAGAGCAAGGTAGAGGTGCTTCTTGAGGCTCTTACACCACATGCTAGTTCAAGTTTTTGAGCCAGGTATGTGGGAGTATTGAAGTGAAGGGCTTTGTCCATCAGAACGGCAATCTTTAACTGAATTCGTGCTTCGTAGGGCAGCCATTTGAGAGATTTTAGGACTGGGGATATCTGTTCTTTTCGTTTGGTGTCTGTAACCAGTCTAGCCGCAGCATTCAGTGATGCCCTTAGTGGAGCCAGGGCGTATTTGGGAAGGCCACAGAGGGTAGCACTGCCGTAGTCTAGCCTCGGCAAGACAAGCGCTTGGACCACCTGCTTGAAATCATTTAGTGGAAGGAAAGGTTTGATATTTGTAAGTGACCTCATCGAGTGGTTTGCTCCCTTACATACATTGCTGATATGATTTTTCATATTCAGGTGTTTGTCCATGGTGATTCCAAGAGACTTGGCTGAGTCTATGATGAGAGGAGTGCAGTTGAAAGCAGTGAGGTGAATCAGCCAGAGGTCTAGCTTGGGGATGTGGTTCGGAGGGGAGATGAGCAGGAATTCCGTCTTGGCAGTGTTGAGCAGGAGATGGTTCTCCGTTAACCAGTTCTGAGTAGACGTTAGGGTAGTGTTGAGTGAGATGATGTTTTCCGGGGATGAGATTTCAGATAGGGTTGCGTGTCATCTGCATACATGTGGAAGAGAATGTTCATGGAGTTTAGTGAGTTAGCAAGAGGTTCCAAGAAAAGGTTGAAGAGGATAGAGATAGAACGGACCCTTGGGGGACCCCCATGGGTACAGGAGAGGGCTGGGAGAGAGAGTAGTTTGCCTTGACCCTTTGTGATCTGTGATGTAGGAAGGATGAGAACCATTGTAGCACCTGATCAGAAAAACCCATTCTGTTTTGCAGGATGGATAGGAGGTTGTCATGATTAACCGTGTCGAATGCGGAGGAAAGGTCAAGGAGGATCAGGAGGGAGGATTAGTTTTGATCAAGCATTTTTAAAATGTCATCCATAACGTGAGTGAGAGCTGATTCAGATCTGTGCCCATTCCTAAAGCCGGATTGATGCTGGTCTAGAAGTTGGTAATTATCTATGTGAGCACAAATTTGGGATTGTACACATTTTTCTAGGAGTTTCGCTAGGGTGGGTATGTTGGAAATGGGGCGGAAGTTATGGAGATCAGATTTGTCAGCGTTGTTTTTTTCTTAGTATAGGTGATACCTGAGCTGGTTTTAGGCAGTTAAGGATCGTGCCTTGTGATAGAGAAGCATTTACAATCCATGTCCAGGTTGAGAGGAGTGCATTCTTGATTTCTTTGAAGATGGACGTGGGCAACGGTTCACTGAAGTGGTTGGAAGGGTTGATACTCTGAAGAATCTTGTTGATGTCATTTTCACTAAATGGGGTGAAGGTGCCCCATGACGCATTGTTCTTGGTGTTCGTGGTGGTCGATTTGCGCTTTTCAAAGGGGTCAGTGGGTGAGGCGGCACTGAAAGAAGGTAATGGAGCCTTCTTCGAGGCAAGGCCAGTGGAGATGAGTCTTGATTTCTCAGTGAAGAAAGTGGCAAGTTTGTCGCATGAGGGTGGGTTGCCACCAGGATCAGAGTGGTTAGGACCAACGACTGATTCCTGTTTGAACAATTCGAAAAGTTTCTTGGGGCGGTTTGATCCAGTTGATGTCTGAAATAGTCAGCCTTAGCACTCTTGATTTGTTTGTTGTAGAGGCTCCTGACATCTCTAAGGAGTTTTAGTTGGTCAGAGGAGGGATTGGATCGCCAGGAACGTTCAACTTCCCTAAGGTTGCGGCGTTCCATGTTTAAGTTGTCGTTATACCATGGTTTGGATATTTTTGTTGAGGCATTTTTTTGTTGGAGTGGAGCAATGTTATCCATGATGTTGGAGATGGTCGAATTGTAGGCGTCGGTGAGTGATTGCACCTCGACCAAGTCAGCTTGGGAGGAGAGGGCAGATTTACAATGGGCAGCTAGTTCGTCAGAGTTTATCTTTAAGGTACCATTTAGATAGGACGTGCAATTATGTAGCCTTGTACTACTGAGAAGTCTGGAAGCACAGAGTCTCCTTTAATTTTGGATCAACACATCATGCGTGCAATAGTCTAGCTCGACGCCCTGCCACAGACATTTTAAGGTAATCACTTTGAGATCTAGAAAGAATTCCCAACACAGCAAGGCTGGTAAGGCCTGGGATAGGTAGAGAGCTCATGGAAATATGGATCGTCCTCACTGCATTAATTCTGCCAAGCCTTGAAAGTAAGTGTGGGGGGCAGATCGCTGTGCATGGAGTATGTGAGCTGAAGGTAGTTCACCCTATAAAGATCTGTGGTAACTGGAGAGATATTAACCCCAAAGTTAGCTGGCAGCCCACCTAAAGGATGCTTGCAATGATGGCGTCTGCCCTTCTTCGGAGTTGTATCAGGTTCAGGTGCAATGATTCTCACAGGTTTATTTGAAAGTCTATCACTCTTTCATATTGTGACAATTGGGTCTGAAGAGCTGCAATGGAAAGACTTTGCTTTGTCAGGGTTTATCAGGCGTCATCTGCAAAATATGTAACTGTGTGTGCCTCGGCCGAATGGGATGCCGTCTATAACACCATCTGCTCTAACACAAGCTGCAGAGAGTTCAATTATCAAGACAAGTAGTAGAGAAAGTCCATCATTATTGGCCGAAACCCAGCTGCAGCTCCTCCCTTAAGGCGGAGGAGCGTCACCCCCATACCCCAGCTGCGAGTGCAGCAGGTACACACAGAATGATAAAATGGCCATTACTATTTTATTATTCTGTGCGCTGCGTGATGGTGGGGGCATGGCAGACAGATTCCTGCATGTTGCAGAATGACCGCTCCGTGCGCACGACAGATTGACTGGATGTCTACAGCCGGCCAATCTGTCCTGTGCACTTCAAAGCCTGCAATCCCAGTGCTGTAAAACAGCTCAGGGATTGCAGGCACAGGCCCCCAGCCTAAAAATCAGTGTTGGGTTAGCCTGCTCCATTGAATTCTGGAGCTGCTTTCACCACCTCCAGGACTGGTTGGATTTGTATGCAGGAAGTAAACCACCTTCCATCCTGCTCGGTGTCGGGAGAGGAGAAAGGCAACATAGTGAGTTTCACGGCGTGCTGCGCCCCACTGATTTTCACAGTTGCTAGCCGCCCCTGTTAGCCATTGCCATTTTAGGCTATTATTCGATAGCTCAAGACTGATCCGGCTATGAGTGCATTCACGCCTCTATCACTACAAGGGAACTTACCTCACTATTTTGTGCCCCTTCCTTTACTACCTGTGACAGGTTTAAAACAGACAGAATGGGTGACCCTAAGCTGAAGCTAGAGACGCCTGAACACAGATCTCCCAGTTCGGGCCCAGAGTTCCATGGCCTATTTGAAGACCGTCGTGCAATCTGAGCTGGTGGTTTTGCCTTGATTACCATGCTTCGGGGGAGGACGATTCGACAGCTCCTGGTCGGGTGAGATTCGGCCGAATGGGCAGGAGTCATGCCATGCTGCACATTCAAGATGGAGGCCAGAGTTGCAAGGCTGACAGCCCCTCTTCCCCAGGACTTAGTGGCCCGATGACTGCACCAAACTGAACTCGGTTGGGATTGTGAACACGATCCTGTGTTTCCTGACAATAGGCCGCCCTGTTACCACATAGCCTGAAGCATCACCCACCTAGATTGGGCCCACGCAAGTACCTCCTTAATACTGGACTTATGAAGGGACCCCCAATTTGACAGTGAGCAGGTGGGACCCCTAATAATTCTACACCCCAGCTGTCAGGAAGGTGTGGCCCAGTGCTTGACAATCTCACTGAACGTGGGAAGGGGGGAATCAAGTGATGGGCCCCATGCCGCCTCCATTGTTGATCATCTACAAAAACCCTGTGTTTGCTCTAGGGGGGTGAAGACAATGAGGGCCATAGGGAAGGCACCTACATACACTGTGTGCGCATCAATCTTTTACACACACCTTGGATATCCTTCATGTATCTTGTGGGACCCCGAACTGCTCTGGTGAGAAACCCCACCGGAAGCAGGGAAAAGAAGCTCAATAATGCTAAAGTCGCACTCAAGGAACAGCATATCATTCTACAGAAGTGTGAGGGCCGCGAGAATCGATCAAGATGGAACAACATTTGCATAACATCAACAGAGATTCAGAGCGGTAACCTCAGAGCATATCTCTAGAACCGGTTTGAAACAATACTGGAACGAACAGCTCAAACACCAATCAAACTAAACAGAACACAAAGAATTTTCTAATGCCACTGGATTCAAGGTAGCCTGGCGGATGAGGGCTGTTACCCCGAGACCGGTCCCAGGAGGCTTGTGTCCAGTCCAGGAAAGACCTGGCTTGGCAGTTCGGACATGACTGTTCCCATTAAAAGCAGGGTCAAGACTGATTTGCATAAGGATGGGTCTCAACTGGGGTGGCAAAGTGAGCTAAATAATGATGATGGATTCAACCCAGACCTAATAGTGACTGCGGTTGAGTGTCTGAAAAGTTTCAGCGCTTCATTCATCATCTTACTGTGTTTGCGTCTCACTCCTAACGTCATGACCAGAGTTCCCTTCTATGAGGAAAAGGAAACCATCATGGCCAGAGTTTGCGAGGGGGGTCTTGTCTTATTTGACACAACTATTCTAAGACCTTCCCCACCACCCTCATCACTCTTGCAAAACGTAGATCTTTCAAGCCTGTAACAGAACAGTTAAAGACACAAAAACATCAAGCATAAACTTGGGACCATCTATTCCAGATTATTTTTCTCTGGGAGAGTAAGCAACGCACCTTGGTCTTCCTGAAAGAAGCCTGTTTCTTGCTTGGACTTAGCAAACACAACCTAGCAGGCACACACAACATGAAGAAAGCCAGAGAATTCTGGAGAACAATAATTATCTAGCAAAGGAATTCAAAACCTGACAGGGAGGTAAAGAAAGCATACAGACCCATGTTCAACATGTTTCGGAGGGGAGAGTAGAATCCTTTTAGCCCTGTTATGATGCAGACGAACTATAACACCGGACAAAAGAGACATTGTTTGGATGCTCCCTACTGTTAATAGTGACATATAATGTCAGAGGTCTGAGCAGCCTCACAACAAGATTAAGTATCCTGGGGAACACACAAGATCGGGAGCAGATAAAGGTCTTTTAGAAGAGACTCACCTGTTTAAAAAAAAAAAAAAAGACCACCTTAGACTATGATCCAGGTATTTTCCCACACAACACGTTGGTGAAGAGGGTAAACAGGTGGGCCTACTAAGAGCAGCTTTTCCAACTGAACCAACAGGAATAAATGCCTTTTTATGATCAGCATCCTTGCCCTCATCAGAGGCCGAACAATTGGATGAGCCTATCTCAGTGGCCAAAGTACTTTCAGTAATTAAAAATCTGAAGGTGGGCAAGGATCAGGGCCCCAGTGGCTACACAACAGCATTTAACATCCAACGTGTCCCCCTAATAATTCCAGTACTCGTGGAGGTCTTCAATCGCCTCCAGCGGTCCCAGATCACCCTGCTTGTGAAGCCAAACACTGTTTTTACTGTTGCAGGTGATAATGTTTCTTCCATCTGTTCCAAGAAGCTTCAAACCAAAGAGAAGGAGAGGTCTTGGTAAAGCTCTTGATTGTAGCGTCCCCATTATAACAGACATCGCCATCTGTGACGTCTCCAGCCAAATGTTTAGTTTTGTCACCTTTATTACAAATACGTTATGAAATGTTGATACTATTGCCCGAGATGCCGCAGGCAATGTAGGAGTGTAAGAGGATGAGTTTTTACTGTGCAACTAACGTGATGGAGATGAAGATAATGATGGATGTCTTCTACGCCTCGTGAGCAAATGTGGGGCGATTGTCTCCCTCTAAGAGAATAATGATCCTGAGGGGAGCCATGTCATCCTGAAGGTTGTCTATGCGATGCTGGCATCTTTCTAGTAGACAACATGGATGTATGGCATGACACAATATGAGAACGGGGTAGAGGCTCTAGAGGTACTGCTGAGGATCCTGAGCCGGAAATGCACACTTAGAGGTCCTAAAGATTGTATAGGTGACTCCATAGCAGGAAATCACTTCAGTTTCTTTTTTATGAGTAGATGAAAAGGTTAATCTTGAATCCCTCAACAATGATGAAGGCCATGTCGAGATAGACCTTGATGGTCGTGGCAACATCGAGGACCACTGCAATGAAGTCTAACGTATGGGCTGTACCAACAGCAAACAGGATGCCATTGGTTGTTTGGAGTGCTTCGATGTTGATGCCCAGTCCGTCTAGTGTCTCAACCTTAATCGTTTCAACTAGTGCCAATGATTTTTTTGAGGTATTGAAGTCGAGCCCTTTAATGGCAAGTCAATGAGTGCCATTGGTCTCTATGACGACTCCATAGCCTTTGATAGCAAACAGTTCCGTCAGAAGTAAGAACGATAGTGATGTCTCCTCTCACCTTTTGTCTCTGGAGTAGCCGATGTGGGCCTTCTCGCTTTGCCAGTGAAAGTAGCGTTTTCTCTGGAGAGCGCTTCTCATATTTTTTTTCACCTGAGCACTCAGTGCTTCAGCATGCCTCTCAGTCTTTTCCCTTTTCTATCCTTAAGGGTTCTTTTGGACCTTTTTTGGAAAATCCTCCACACCTTCACAGAATGAGAAGTAGGCAAACATACCACACACTTTGTATAGGTCTGAGGCAGATGTCTTCCTCCATCATGAGGTGCACTTCATGAAAAAGGATGGCAATTTCACAGAAAAAGATCTCTAGAAGCGCAAGAAGGAAAAAAGTTACACGAAAGAAAAAAAGGAACTGACTGTGAGGCAACTGCCAGTACAAAGCATCGTGGGTAGTGGAAGCTCCTGGAGTAATAAAACCAATGCAGGGCTATTAGTTTGAATATTTATTCACTTTGTATACTTCAGACAACAAGCTTTTACATGATTCAGTGCAGTCTGAATAAAGATTTTTTTGCACGTTTTAAAAGTCTGGAATTTGGAAAATCCTGCTGGGCTTTCAAAGAGTACTCTGCAACAGATAGACACTTGGTGTTCTTCACTCTTTCTGCTGAATAATAGACAAATGTAAGACATATAATGAAGAAGTGTTCTGAGATGCCCAAAAGCACCAGAGAATTATTTTAATTTTTATGATTATCAATGAAGATCCTAAAATGCTAAAAAATACATTTAAACAGAGAAAGCGATAAATATGCTACACTATATGTGCACCACCATGCACTCGACAAGTTCAGCATCCTTGTCCCACTCCGATGCGCACACACCACCATCAGACCAGCCCACGGAAACTAAAACAACATCTTGGTCAACACCCACCTGCCCGATCACAGCAGAAGCCTTCCCAGAGCCTTAAAGGAATACAACGGCTGCATCATCTCCTGTGCTGACTGTCTGATCCACCTACAGCACAGAAAAACAGCAGGGAACATACTAGCTGTGAGCGGAACTAGTGGAATTCTGCGTAGTTACATAAAAACTCTGTGAGATTCCGTGGAGTTCTGCCAATGGGACACCAGAGGGCGCAGCTTCTCGAGTTCATTTTGCTGCTGCTCGAGTAGATTTTCTATCAAGTTGCAGCCTTCTGACTGCAAGGATCTTGACCGCCGGCGGTACAAAAACCTCACTGTAAGTTCTCCTACCGACAAGAAATCGAACTAAGGACGCCAAATCTCGTTGTTGCTCGCCAACTTACCGGTCAGGAGCCTTGAACGAGAAAGGACTTCGCTATGTATCAATTGGTAGAATTTGGCCGGAACTCTGCATTATTTGCCAAAATCTGCCAATTCCGCCGGTGGAATAAAATATTAGTTCCACCTCTGATGCAAATCCCAAGCCAGCTAGTACACCGAGGAACTCAGGATGAGGAAACGCCACTTCTAACAACTGAACAACAGCTGTAGAATGAGCCAAGGCGACAGACAGGATTCCAGTTTCAGCACTACATATTTTACTTCTAAACTTGTTGCTGTTCTTTGCTATCTTTACTTTAATAGTAAAAAAAAAGTTCTCAACTTACCTTCTTGAGTATATGGATATTTATATCAATCACAGGTACATTTTTTAAGTATAAGAAACTTCTCCTCCAAATAGCACTTATAGGACCAACCCTCTATACATACCCTGTAGATATTCTTGAAACACTATATGCCAATGGTTATGAACTCTACTATGGTGTAAGTAATATGTATACTTTATTAATATATATCTTGCCTCTTTACAATGTTTCTGCAAGTGTATGTATATTTACCCACTGGGTAGACACGGTCTTCATCCTTGACGCTCTTGCTAACTTGTACACGGGAACAGAAATTCATAGCCTCTATTTCACCGTGAACTGTACTCTCGCATGTACAAAGAAATCAAAACTTACATATTGTACACTGCACCAAACCCCTCCTGGAACAAGTCGGTGCTATACAGAACAACTGTAAGGAAACATATAAAACATCCCAAGTCTAAGCCAGCAGGGCATGAGAAGCCCAGTGTAGGAGCGAAGTTACAAAAAGAGATGTGCAAACGTAACCACGGCTGTTTCTCTTGCAGGAAACACAGATGACAAAAGGCAAACCAGGAAGGAGTATCCTGGCCGGCGCTGCCATCCAGAGAGGCCCTGTTAAATCAAGCCGCAGCAAGGGTTCTGCAACCGGATTAACGAACGAACATGGCATCGTTATTTTCTGTCGTTAACAGGAATAAAGAGGATTCTCGTGGGCATGTCATCTCGCAGTATATTTGCAGGGACAGTCTTTTAACTCACTGCGTCCCTGAGAGCAGCTGCAAGCAGTATCTGGCGCTCCTCTGACGCAAACCATGTATGCACCAGGACCAGGCATCAGGCTTTAGTGCAGAGTCTTGAGATGTTTTCATGCAGGCCCCCAACTCCAGATTTTAAAAAAAGTCCACGCATCCCCTAGTAACATAACCTCCTAAAATGCTTATATAATTAGGGATTTATATTGACAACTGTGGTCAGGCAAATGGTAAAGGGCTTGCAGGACTCAACGCAAAGGTAACATGAGGTTCAGTGGCACACGACCCTTCACCTGTTCTGTACATATTCAAGGTAAAGTTTGAGAAGTTGGCCTGCCATATGCTGGTCACTAGTTATAGTGGCCACCTTGCACCAGTCCAATTCGACTCTTATGGTAGATAGGTTTAAGACAACCTTTTAAAGAAAGCTATCCTAGTGGTAGCTGTGGAGAGCAGTCTTCAGGCTAAGTCTCAGAGGAATGTAAAGCAGCTTGTTTTACCTTATAATCTCTTGAATTACCAAATGAAAGGACACCACACAGGTGTATATATATCTCAAATATATATGTATTTATTTCTAGACACACTCTACTAATCTCTTTATGAGATTAGAAGTCAGGAACACATTCAAATATCAACGTTTCACAATAAGTTAAGCACAAATATGGCTGGGGCTCTAGGGGCGTACCAGACCATATACTAAAAAAGAGGTTTAGGAAAGTCGACTTGCAAGGGGGACAAGGCCTAGGGCCTGTAGAATCGCTGGGGCTTCACTAATCCACCCAAGGCAGGTAAGTAAAAGACCCACGGGAGACGCGTGCAGTGTGAGAACACAGCCGCGGGTTCCCTATTGGTTTCAATGGAGCAAGTTGCGGTTGGATTTTTAAAGTGTTAGGGTACTTCGAGGAAGTCTACAAGCAAGCCACTTACAAGGTTAGTAATTCGAGAGCCAACACACACTAGGGCACTGGAGTGCACGAGTTACCTCACCCAGGGAAGCCGGGTGCATAGGTGTCTTTTGGTGTCGCGTCGCTGTTTTCTATGGAATCCAAAGAAGATTTGCTGCTTGCGAAGACTGAAGAAGTGTCCGGTGGAATCAAAGGCTGGATTCAAGATGTAGAAGACCTGAAAGCAGAAGGGACAGTGTTCACAGTCACTTGCCAGTGACCCGGGGGCAGGAAAATGGATGCCCACGGATGTCGGGTGATTTCAGGTGCTTGAGGGTATTTTGACTTTTCACCCACGAGGTCCAGGAGAGATCGACGATGACCAGCAGCTGAATTCGGAGTGTCCCACGACGTCTGCAGCTGACTGCGGTGTCGGCAACCGGATTGGAGCCAACAAGCCTTGGGAACAGCAAATCTCGTGAAAGGTGAATAAAGTCAATGGTGCAGACCAGCAAGGTCTGAGGGACTCACCCAGCGAGGGTGAGTGAGGGCAGGACTGGAGCAACCAGGGAAGCCCTTTGGTTTGATAAAGTCTTCAGGGGACCCAGAAGCCAACGGGCAAGGGATCGCGAAGACGCCTCGTGAGGAAATGCCTTACAGGAGCTCACGGTCACTCGGGACGGGGTAGGCCTCTGATTTTCAGTGCACAACCTGCTGGAGGCTTGGGCCACACATGGTCCAAAGCACAAGTTTGTAGAACGTCGTGAAGGGGTTGCACTTGGCAATAGTGCACGGTTCCCAGGTATTGCAGTTCGTCGTCACTCGTGGGGTCCACTTGCCTCAGCTCTGCTGGGGACTCACAATGACTGTCAAAGTCAGGAAATCCAGTTCCGGGGCTGCAGGGACTTCAGACTCTGGCGGAAGCGGGAAAGTTGGCGACCGTTGATTCACGTTTTGGTCGCTGCCAAGCAGGGGAGTCACTTCTTGACTCCAGGGGAGTCACTCCTTGACTCCTAGGGAGATTCTTCAGTCTTCCAAAGGTAGTGGAACGTCGAAGGACCAGGATTCTTCTTGTAAAGCGTTGTCCAGGGTTATCTAACTTGCAATGGCAAGGTGTACCTATCTTATAGTAAAAGAAAGGGAGGGACTAGCTCTATGACCACTCCTCTAGGAGGGTCAGGGGGGTGGGTGGTTACACCCACTTCCCTTTGTCCAGTTTCGCGCCAGAGCAGGGGCTGGTAGCCCCTGAACCGGTTTGAGCTGGCATATGCACAGAGGAGCCTACTGCTCCCCCAGTGCAGGACTTCAAAGCACTCTAAGAGTGCATCCACCCAGCCCCAATACACTAAATCCTGTCTGGAAGGTGGTGACACCTCCCTGTGACAGGATGCCTATTGTTGGGCCTCCTCCACTGCGAATTTCGGTCAGCAGCTGGAGGGCAGCCCAGTGTCTGTGTTGGTGGCATCCATTTTGTGATGCCAGGGCTCTTCAGGATTCTACCGTGTTTCCACAGTGGGTACATGTCGTCCCCTCTAGAAGGGTGGGATCATACTCCCACACCAGTTACTGGTGTGGGGGTATGATTCCAAGTTGTTTGACACCAAACACGACATGTTTTGATGCAGTCATTCCAAAGTTAGCATTTACAGCTAGGTTATAATGCACTTAAGAGTATATGGTTTAACCGCATCCACAAACAGCAACAGAGAAAAGACCCTGCCAGCTGCAGAGGGGCCCTGCTCAGGCAGAGGCACCCCCTCACATTGTAAACCAAGCACCCTGCCCTCAGGATTGATAGGGCCTGCCTTAGGGGTGACTGATAGGTTCATATGTGTGTGTATGGTGAGATATAGGAACCTATACCTCTGTGAGGAGTGCTAACACTACCTCACCCAGGCTGCAGTAGCAGGCCTGAGGTGTCAGATTTAGTCTGCTTCCCAGGGGTGGCATAATACATGCTTCAGCCCCTGGTAGGCCTGTAAAGTACCTATGCCCTTGGTACCTAAGGTACCATATACTAGGGGCTCATAAGGCACCACAGTAACCAATCACTAGTGCATCTAATATGCACTCCAAGTCGTTTAGAGAGAACAGAGAGACTGGGGCCCTGATTAGCAGGGACCCAGCCAGACTATAGCCAGAAACCAGTGTTAACATCACAAAAAAGTGGGAGCAACATAAGTGCAGATCCTACTCTCCTACATAAAGTGTGTCCAACACTGTGTACAACTCGGGAAGAGATGGAACAAGGAACTTCACTGCATGCACACACTGACCAGGCACGGCACAGCACTGGGCAGTGCAAGTCTACTTACCACACGAATAACATGTGCTGAATGGCGAGTGCCGTGCACGCTTTTGAGAGCACACGGGCAAGTGGTTAATAATGTTTATTTCTTAAGAGAAGGTACACACAACTGACCCCTGCAGACCAGCATAAATGGTCAGCCTCTGAATCTTCAGTTCTCCAGTCAACTCAGAATCCCATGACATATATAGAATGCAGCAGCTGGCAGTCTTTCAATATATTAAGCTTTGATAAACACATTTTCCTTCCTAAAAAAACAAAAACATAAGTACAAAAATACTATTATGCGGATCCAGAAATATATTGCATGCTATGTGTCTCTTGGTGTCATGAGATCTGCTATTGACTATTAAGATATTTACAAAAATGTTATGGCATATATATACTTCTAAAAAAGCAAATACATCACATTTATTTTTACAGACGTAGTCATCATATTTCTTAGGCATAAACTTGGTGCGAACACTGCGTCTGTCTTTTTCTTCAATGTCACACAATGTCAGGGTTGTTACCTTGTAAAGATTCTTTGCCCTTGTTTGACATTTCAAATTCGACCTCAGGGCACTTAGCGAAAACAAACAAACAAACAAACCAACAAACACACACACACGCGCACACAACCACACACACACACACACACACACACACACTTTTGCCATGTACATCCAACACTCTTCATTGTCTTAGACCATTCGATTCACCCTTCCTGAACCCAGTTCTAATTTGCACTCTAACCCATTCTCCCTTTTTGAACACTTTATCTATCAAACCTCTTATGTTTGTAGGTATGTTTCTCTTGATGTTGTTCAACTCTCAATGTCAAAGAATGCTTGTCCAGGTTAAGCACGTTCGTTCTATGCATCCATGCTGGAGCAACAACCGTGCACGCCACTTTTTCTTTCAACAAAAAAAATTGAGTCTCTTTCGTGACAAAATGGGGAGTTGTTCTGTAACTCCACAACATTTTCTTACTTCCTTCTTCCAGCTTCAACCCTTTCCCAAAGCTGATTGGATAGACTTTCCCAAAAGTCGGTTAAACCTCTCTACTAAACCATTTTCACTAGGATTATACACAGCGATATTTTGATGTTTAAATCCTGTTTGAGAAAATTATTCATATTCATCACTAGCAAACTGTGACCCATTCTCTGACACCACTTCTTCCGAACATCATTCTTTCCGGAAGATTTCCTCACAAAATGCTATGACATTGTGGGATTGGATGACTTTGACAAATGTTACCGCCGGCCATTTTAAGTAACAGTCTATTAGGGCAAGGGCGAACCTACAATCAAGACCCAATCACTCAAAAGGTCCAAAAATGTCTTTCGCAACTCTCTCCCAAGGCCCCTCTGGAAACTTCACTGCAGTAATGGACACTTTGTGAGTTTTGTCATTGTAAACACATGGTTGAAAAATCTGCACATACCTCTCAATCTGTTTGTCTATCCCTGGCCACCAGAATTCATTTCGGGCCTTTCTTTTCATTGCTGAAATAAACCTGAATCCTTGTTGCAAAGCTTAAAACATCTGTGGCACAGTGTAAGGGGTGCAACTAATCAGTCACATTTCCTGACTATCCCTCCAACCACGGACAACTCATCCCAAACTGACAAGCACGCATATAGTCCTTCCTCTTCCTCCTGAGTCAACCTCTCCCAATTGGGTAACTTGTCAATGAGGAATTTTAAGTTTGCATCATTAGCCAACTCATTCAAGCACTCATCCTTCCACATAGCTCCTTTACATGCAAGATCAATCGCCGCTAATACCCAATCATCTTTGTTACTACACATAACACCCTCTAACAGCAAACGAGACAAGCAATCTGCATTCACATTTTTTATGACCTGGAACTTATTTGACACTGAAAGTATATTCCTATATAACCACTTTGTATGTGAGCCTTTGGTTTTCCAGCTCCCTTTGTGCTAAATAAATCAATCAGTGGGCGATGTTCAAAGTGAGTTTCCCACACAAATGTCCTGTAGCACTGCACCCCCCACCAACACAATAAAGCCTCTTTCTCAATTAACATATGTGATGCGAATGCAACAACTCTTTCCTTCCCTTCATGTTCCTGCATCAACACAGCTCCCAAACCATAACAACTAGTGTCTTTCATAACAATGGACCTCTTTACTGGATCAAATGGTACCAAAACGTTGGCCATCGCTATTGCTGTCTTAATAGTGAGAAATGCTAATTGATAATCCTCTGACTACTCATACATTGTCCTCTTTTTCATCAACATATGCAACACATGAGCCTTGTTGGAAAAGTGCTCTACAAATTTGAAGTAATACTCCGCAAGACCCAGGAAAGACCTTATCTGCTCTTTATGCCTTGGTGGTGGGGCCTTTTCAATAGCCTATAGTAACTTGAACTTAGACTTGATCCCTTTGTTAGATAAGGTGTGCCGTTAATATTCCACTTCTTACTTCTGGAATTTTCATTTTCCTAACTCCACTGTCTAGCACCCTCCAGCCTACGCAGCACCTTCCGCAACACTACATCATGTTGTTCTTCAGCCTCACCCTATACCAAAATGTCACACTCTGCATGACCCTCTGAATTACGGTGGATGCATTGGCTAATCCAAAGGGCATGAGTATAAATTAATATGTTCCCTCAGGCGTGATGAATGACGCTAAGTTCTTGGATACCGGCTGTAGTTGCACCTGATGATAAGCACTGTCAAAACCAAACATAGTAAAGTATTTTGCGCCTCTTACTTTCATCAGCACATCACTGATCTTGGGAAGGGGAAGCCTATCCACCCAGATATTTTCATTCACATCTCAAAGATCCACACACATACAAATCTTTCCATTCCCCTTCATCACCAACACAATTGGGGTCAGCCACTCAGATGCCTCTATGGGCTCAATTATTGCTTCCGAGCAAAAATGTTTCAATTCTTCAGATAATTGATACTTTAAGGCCAACGGCACATTCCTTACTTGACGTATCTTCGGCAGAGCCCCTTCCTTTACAACAATGCAATGTTTGAATTTCTTCACACAATCCAACTTCTGGAAAAACAATTTAGGGAATTCGTTCTTTCATTTTTCAACATCAGGCTCTGTAGTAAGCAACACCTGATCAGGATGGTTGGGTCCAATACAATTCCCAATGCCCACTGTTCTCAACAGCCAAACAAGGTTTTACCTCTCTCAACAACATACATCTTTCCTCATGCACTTCTTCCTTTTGTACACTAAATCCACCTCAATAGAACCTAACACTGGTAGCTTGACACCACAATAACCATGTGGGTCCAAATCACTGGTAATTAGCTCACTTGAGTAACTCCTGCTCATCCAAATGGATTTGTCCACCAACGTATGCGGAGAACAAGAATCTGCCTACATGGACAAATTCGCTACCGAAGGAGAGTAGGATCTGCACTTATGTTGCCCCCACTTTTTTTCTGATGTTTACACTGGTTTCTGGCTATAGTCTGGCTGGGTCCCTGCTAATCAGGCCCCCAGCCTCTGTTCTCTCTAAACAACTTGGAGTGCATATTAGATGCACTAGTGATTGGATACTGTGGTACCTTATGAGCCCCTAGTATATGGTACCTTAGGTACCAAGGGCATAGGTACTTCACAGGCCTACCAGGGGCTGAAGAATGTATTATGCCAACCCTGGGAAGCAGACTAAATCTGACACCACAGGCCTGCTACTGCAGCCTGGGTGAGGTAGTGTTAGCACTCCTCACTGAGGTATAGGTTCCCTATATCTCACCTTACACACACATATAAACCTATCAGTCACCCCGAAGGCAGGCCCTATCAATCCTGAGGGCAGGGTGCTTGGTTTCCATGTGAGGGGGTGTCTCTGCCTGAGCAGGGCCCCTCTGCAGCTCTCAGAGTCCATTCTCTGTGGCTGTTTGTGGATGCAGTTAAACCATATACTCTTAAGTGCATTATAACCTAGCGGTAAATGCTAACTTTGGGATGGCTGCATCAAAACATGTCGTGTTTGGTGTCAAACGCTTTGGAATCATACCCCCACACCAGTAACTGGTGTGGGAGTATGATCCCACCCTTCTAGAGAGATAGACATGTACCCACTGTGGAAACATGGTAGAATCCTGAAGAGCCCTGGCATCACAAAATGGATGCCACCAGCACAGACACTGGGCTGCCTTCCTGCTGCTGACCGAAACTCAGAGTGGAGGAGGCCCAACAATAGGCATCCTGTCACAGAGAGGTGTAACCACCCAGACAGGATTTAGTGTATTGGGGCTGGGTGGGTGCACTCCTCGAGTGCTTTGAAGTCCTGCACTGGGGGAGCAGTAGGCTCCTCTGTGCATATGCCAGCTCAAACCGGTTCAGGGGCTACCAGCCCCTGCTCTGACGCGAAACTGGACAAAGGGAAGAGGGTGTAGCCACCCACTCCCCTGACCCTCCCATAGGAGTGTTCATAGAGCTAGTCCCTCCCTTCCTTGTAGTATAAGTTAGGGAAACCTTGCCATTGCAACCTAGATATCCCTGGACAACGCTCTGAAGAAGAATCCTGGACCTTCGACGTTCCACTACCTTTGGAAGACTGAAGAATCTCCCTTGGAGTCAAGGAGTTGAAGTACCATAAAATCGAACTAAAGGACTATACCTACCAATAGTCCCAATACCATTACCAAATACAAAGTCAGTTGGCAGTGAAGAAGGTTCAATCGTTTATTAAACAAAATACTCTATAGAGGAGCCTCTCCGAACCTCACCTGTGAGAAAGTGCCCTCTTTCTTGCATGGTATGCCCCCACTTTTTGCTAAATTGCTGAATGTACTTTGACTGAGTGTACCCTGGACTCCTGCCAATCAGGTGCCCAGGGCCTATGTTCCTTCCTTAAACACACAAACTCCAAATTGGCAAACACTGGCCACATGTCAGCCCCTAGTAAATGGTACCCTAGGTACCCAGGGCCTTGTGACCAGGGAAGGCCCCTAAGGGCTGAGGCACTCATTGTGCCACCCTTAGGGGCCCTGTACCCTTACACACACACACACACTGCCTTTGCAGGCTGAGTGTCTGGGTGCAGGACAAAATGAAGAGTCGACATGGCACACATCCCTGTGTGCCATGCCCAACACCCACACTGTCAAGGCATATGTCAGTCACCCCTCTGGCTGGGTCCCTTATGCCCATGGTGTGGGCACAGGAGCAGGAGCCCTGTGCCCCTACAGTACCCAGGTCCATTCCCGGGCACTGTAAGTGCAGTGCTGCCATTTAAGAGTGCATGGTGCTGAGAGCTCGTCAAACACGAGCTCCACAGCACCATAATGGCAACACTAAAGACTGGGAAGTTTGGTATCAAACTTCTCAGCACATTAAACCCACACTGATGCCAGTGTGAGATTTAATGTACCAAGCACCCCAGAGGGCATCTTAGAGATGCCCCTTACAACTAACCTACAATCCACGTCTGCTCTGAGGCTGCCCAGGCTGCCACACATCAGACACGTTGCTGGACCCCTGGGTGGGAGAGCCCCTGCTCTCCCGGGCCTGCAACAATGCACATCCTGGGTGAGGTGATAAATCTCCTCCCCCAGGATGAGCAAAGGGAAGCTTCAAAGGCCTGCCACCTCTAGGAGTTTTCCCAGGCCACTGCAACCCCCCACTCTGGCCGGAAGCTTGGCCGGAAACCCCATACAAGGACAGGGGATGTGCCAGCCTGCCCACCCCACCCCTCAGGTGGGGGAGGCGAGGTGAAGCACATCTCCGGGCTCTCGCCATCTTGAAGATGGGAGGCCCTACCCTATCAGGATTAGGCTACTGCCCCCCTCCCACAGGAGAGGGGCAGGATAGGGGGTGTACCCATCCCAGGACAAGGACCCATTGGTCTCTGACCTTCACCTACCCGTAACGCCCATAAATCAAGTATTTAGGGGCACCCTGAACTTTCCTTCCCCAGATTCCAGATTCAAAAGACTACAAGAAGAGCAAGAAGAACAAAGACCTGCCCTGCAGCTGCTAAAAAGGGAAGAAGACACCAACTGCTTTGGCCCCAGCCCTACCGGCCTGTCGACTCCCGAACCTGCACCAGCGCGGCATCTCTCATGGCCAGCAACCTCGCCAACCCCGGAGGACCTGGCTACCTTTTGGCTCTAAGCCCCTGGGACTCCCATGAGTAGAGGCTCTACTCAGAAACCTATTTCTAACCCCTGGCAGCAGCCCGGAACCGCGAACCCAGCACACTCTGCACCAGCCAAGCCTGGCCAGTGCCGGAGTGGACAAAGACCCGGAGGATGACCCCACGGCGACTGTGACCCCGAGTCCGGCACCCAAGGACCCCCCTCGACATTCCGGAAGAAGCCTGCAGCCTCGGAACAAGGTGCCCCCCCAACCGCGATCATCAGAGGGTAAGATTTCCCGACACCAAAAGGCACCCCTGCACGCGGCGCCCTGCGGCCCCCTGCGCCCAATCCCGGGATACCCACCTAACCTACAACTACCCAACTTACCTCTCGAAGTGGTGGTGGCACCTGAAGCATCCTCGTCCCCGAGCTTGCAGCCTTTTTCCTAACCGGAACATTCCCATTGATTTCCATTGAGCGCCCGAAGGCTCAGAAGCACCCTGCACCCAGCCGCCCGAGTGGCCCTGGCAGTGCAATCTCTATACTAGCCTACTTCCCCACTTGCCCTGAGTGAGTGACCAGGAGCCCAGCTCCCATAGCCGCGTGGCCTGCTAGTCAGCAGCCACCAAACCAGGCCCCCCTATTCCTCATAGGCTAACATAGGGCCTAACTCTCTCTGCACCCGGCCGTCCTGAAACCGCTGAGGGTGAACTGACTGTACCTACCTGACACTGGGAGACCCCTGAGGCTATGCCCAGAACTTCAACTCTGTCAGTCGAGAACTTACCCTTAAACCGCTAACTTCATTTTCCTCATAGGGTAACATTGACTGGCTTTTTCTTGGAAATTCTTCCAAGTGTGAACTTTTCAAAACTCAAAATATTTACCAAAAATCAGCCGAGTACCAAAAACGAATTTACTCACCTGCTCTTAGGTGAGCTCCCAGTGCTGGATCTTGGTGCCTGTTGGACTTGGCCCTTTTTGCAGGGTCATCCCTAAACTTTTTGCCTCCCTACAGTATTTTTTCTGACCTGTTGTTGGCTGTTTTATGACTCTGGGCACCTTACCACTGCTGACCAGTGCTATGGTGCATATGCTCTCCCTATGGTAAAATGTATACATTGATTGGTGTCCATGTTTGGCTTATTCATTTTACTATCAGCCCCTAGTAAAGTGCACCAGGAGTGCCAGGGCTTGTAAATACGAATGCTGCTGGTGGGCTTGCAGCACTGGTTGTGCCACCCACAGAAGCGGCCTAGTAAAATGTGTCTAAGGTCTGCCACTGCAGAACCTGCGTGCAGTCTGGTACTGTCATGCTGGCTGGGCAAGTGCACACACTTGCCAGCCTCCAAACCTTCCCTTTACCTCATGTTAGTCACCCCTATGGTAGGCCCACGGGCAGGGTGCATTGTAGGCATAAGGTAGGACATGCCCTGATGTGTGTGGCATGTCTTAATAGTGAATTACAGCCATTTTCGTTTTTCACTATTGAAGGCTACCTGCTCTCCATAGGCCAGAATGGGCTGCTGGAGTCACTACACGCTGTGACCCCAGTGGACTCATAGAGCATGGTAGAATGTCAAGTTTGGTATGCCTGAACTCAGAATAATAAAATACTTCTTGTAGCCAAGTTTATTTTAATATACTGTGTTTGTAAATACTACTTTTAGAAAGTTAGTATTTACTGACCTGGCCATTTCAGTCCGCCTCTGCTGTGTGTGTGTGTTCTGCCTAGCAACAGTAAGGAGCAGGGTTGGGGAATCTCCAGAGACAGGTTGGCTGCCAGGTGGTGGGTAGGGAGATGACCCCAGGATGGGTGGGAGGAGTACACGTTGACTCTTGAATAGACCTGTGCTCTGCCACCACAAAGCCGGCGCCGCCCCCTGTGGGGCGGCTGATGTCTCTGCCCTGCTGCTGAAAGGAAAGAGCAAAGTCACCATAATAAAGTGCTCCAGAACTGGACTGAGCCAGGCCCAGGCCCCCTGGCGCTAAAGAACAAAAGAATCATGGTATAAAAGTAGGAGCCTGGCTCCTAAGAAATCAGAATCCTGTTTTACCACAAAGAACCTCTGCCCGACTAGAAGAGGAAGAAGACGCTGGAGGAGCTGGCCTGCTGCTTGCCTTGCTGAGAAAGGAGAGGAAGAGACTACTGAAAAGACTTTGCTGCTTTGTGCTTTAAACATTCTCCAAGGCCTTGATCTGAGCTTGCCCCCTGAACTGAACCCCAGGACCAGTGGGTTCTCTGTGCTTTTGCTCGTCCTCCGATTCGAGCCGTGTGTGCATCCCGCTGGAAAGAGACTGCGCCCCTCAACGCCCCTCCTAGGGCCGTGACACTCAGGAGCTCGCCTGCCGCAACCCCGTGAGAGCCCCGCTCCGTCCGGAGCCGCTCTCTGTCCCCGGGCTAGGCCGCCTGCGCCCCTGTCACCGCCTGCCACTGGAGCGCGCTGAACGCGCTATCACCCCTCCCGCCGGAAACCGTCCGACGACTGTGATCTACGCCGGGTCATCCAGCTGCACTGACCGTGCCCTGTGACCCCGCTTCGCTATCCCCGGACACCTCAGGCCGCGCAGCCCCCGCTGTGGAGACCCCCCCTGCACCGCCGTGCTGAGGGTCGCTGGCCGCGCCTGCCTACCTGCCCACACCCGCTGATCGAGGACCCAAGACCACTTCTCAAGCTGAGAGTCGCACCGACCTGTGCCGACTCTCCACATCACTGAAGAAGTTCCAGTATCGGGCTCGGGGCTCGCAACGCCTTATTTCCCCGTTCACAGGAGTCGATCTCTGTAAGTACTGGAACCACAAGTGACATTTGCCAGAGACTGCAAAGTATCTATTTGACACTACGAACAAAGAACATTTGCCTGCTTTACAACCTGGTGGCATAGCGAAAACGTTATTTGTCTTGTGATAAGTCTGCTGAGATATATATATACCTATTTTTACATAAAGAAGCGTATTTTTCTACATATCCAAGTCTGGTGTCCGTTTCTGGGGGGATTGATGTATTTACTGTGTGTGTGATTGTAAGTGCTTAACCAACAACGCCTGAGGAATCGCCTTGGCTGCTCACGCCACGCACCTAGAGGGTGAGCAAGGGTCATTCACAAGGGGGTTATCCTGCGCCCTGACATAGAGGAGAGGGTTCCTGCTTGACACAAGGACAACCTTGCGCCAACCAGAGACCCCCAAGTCTAACAGTGCCCAGCACTGACTCTGAAAAGTACCCACAACTATACTTACCTTTAACTCATTTTTCTTCCATAGGAAACCATTGACTGCTTTTCTATGAAATTTCTTCTAAGTGTTGATTTCTGCAATTTCTAAATATTCCTCAAAAATCGTATAACATCTGAAAACGTAATTACTTACCTATTTTGGATAAATGTCCCAGTACTGAGTCTAGCCACCCAGTACTGGATTACAAAAGTAACGATAACCTACTGTACCTGTAACCTATATTTCCTTCCATAGGGAATCATTGATTGTTTGCTCTGAAATATTTTTTAAGTGCTCACTTTTGTAATAGCTAAATATTAGTTAAAAATCACTACAGTACCAAAGTCGACTTTCAACAGCTGATTCTGAGAACTGACCCAGGACTGGATCTAGGATCCAAGCCTGGAATTACAAAAGTAATCTAAAAAGTAATCTGTTGCATATAATTTGAATTTAGCATTGAGCTCAATGTATTGTGTTTAGAAATAGAGTTGCCTACTGCAACTATTTGTAACTGTTTACTAAAAAGTCTATTACATATACAAAAGTATTTTTATGAAACATCTCCTGTCGAGAAAGTATATTTTAATTCCCAGTGTTGGTTCTGAAATAAAACAAGCATATATTTTTTATATACAAACCATTGGCCTAGAGTTCAGTTATTGAGTGTGTGGAACTATTTGCTGACTGAGTGTGTACAACAAATGCTTTACACGTCCTCTGATACTGCCTTACTGCTCGACCAGGCTACCACTTTGGAGAGTAAGGTTATATCTAACTTTAACCTCTGTTAAACCCTTGGGGTCTGTGGACTCTGTACACCCTGTACCTATTAAGGAACAGTATATACAGAGCCACTTTCTCACATCGCCCATCAGGTGCGCCGAGAAGAGTGTTGGCTCGTATTCAAACATGCGGTTATATACTTTTCGGTTCAACACATACAATCACTGTAAAAGGAAAAACACCAGTTGGCCCTCGAGCTCCAAGGAAGGACCATATATGGTACATATCAGACCAGTAGAAAGGCTTGACTATATTACTGATGAGGTCAGGAGGGGTGACTCCCTTTCGTCTTGGTGCCTGGGAGTGTAGACACGGCGCCTCCAGGAATGAGCTTATCTCCCCCAAAGCCAGATGCGACCTTGAGTCTTAGAACAGTCGAGTAAACAGCCTACCTTCAGCTGCTACCAGTAACTCAGATGAACTGGGGCCTGACAACTGCACGTGATCAACACGTGATTACGGCCCGTGCTCGAGCATATGATCAGAAGATGGCGTCTGTAAGGTTCTCGGCCTACTCTTATAGCAATAGATATACAGGGAGGAAATAAACGAGTTTCCTCCAAGCAAAAGCATATATATCAAACAGGGAGTGCACGTATAGATGCATCATGCTAACATAATATAGGTCCGATACTCCTTATATACGGGAAATCCCTCAGAACGGCTCTTTTAGCATGATGTAGCTAACTAAAACAGTTCAGTCTTCAAATATTCCCTCATCAATCTGCATTAGGTCCTTGAGCTCCTGCTGAACTAGCTGAGCTTTTACCGCTGTTGGGGATGGACCAGACACAGAGGAAGTGAGTTTTGTCACGCAATAAGAGCAACATGCAGGTCCACATTGTACACAAACACAACATGTGAATATGATACCAACTATATGTTAGACCTGGCACCATTGGCGTGGGTCACCCTTCCATTTTTGTCTGTGCCTCAATGTGTTTTTGTGTTGATGTTAGCTGCTCAGGGCACTGTGCCACTGCCATCCAGTGCCACAGTGCAAGTGCTCTCTATGGTAAAATGTATTATGTGAATTGACTTCCACGTTTGGTTTATTTGGTTTACTATCAGTCCCTAGTAGAGTGCACCAGGGGTGCCAAGGGCTTGTATATCCAAATGCTGCTAGTGGGCTTGCAGCACTGGTTGTGCCACCCACCGAAGCAGCGGGGTAAAATGTGTCTAGGGTCTGCCACTGCAGACCCTGCGCGCGGTCTGGTACCGTCGCGCTGACTGAGCAAGTGTCCCCACTTACCAGTCCCTAAACCTTCCCTTAACTACATGTTAGTCACCCCTCTGGTAGGCCTGAGCGCAGGGTGCATTGTAGGTATAAGGTAGGACATGCCCTGATGGTGTGGCATGTCTTAATAGTGAATTACAGCCATTGTCGTTTTTCACTATTGAAGGCTACCTGCTCTCCATAGGCCAGAATGGGCTGCTGGGATCGCTACACGCTGTGACCCCAGTGGACTCAGAGAGCATGGTAGAAAGTCATGTTTAGTATGCCTGAACTCAGGATAATAAAATACGTCTTTTAGTAAAGGTTATTTTAATATCCTGGGTTTGCAAATGCTACTTTTAGAAAGTTAGCCTTTGCGTGCCTAACCATCTCAGTCTGCCTCTGCTGTGTGTGTGTGTTCTGCCTAGCAACGGTACAGGAGCAGGGCTGGGGGATTCCAGGAGACAGGTTGGCTGCCAGGTGGTGGGTAGAGAGATTACCCCAGGATGGGTGGGAGGAGTGCACCCTGACTCTTGAATAGACCTGTGCTCTGCCACCACAAAGCCGGCGCCGCCCCCTGTGGAGCGGCTGATGTCTCTGCCCTGCTGCTGAAAGGAACAAGCCAAGTCACCACAACAGAGTGCTCCAAAACTGGACTGAGCCAGGCCCAGGCCCCCTGGCGCTAAAGAACAAAAGAATCCCTGTATAAAAGTAGGAGCCTGGCTCCTAAGAAATCAGATCCAGATTGAACCACGAAGGAACTCTGCCCGACTAGAAGGACCTGGAAGAAGCTGAAGGAGGAGTAACTTTCCCTGACCTGAGGGACTGGCCTGCAGTAGGTGCCTTGCTAAGGAAGGAGAGGAAAAAGACTGAAAGAGACTTTTGCACTTTGTTCTTCAACTATCTCCAAGGGCTTGGAAGAAGAGCTTGCCCCCTGAACTGAACCCCAGGACCAGTGGGTTCACCGTGTCTCCGCTCGTCTGAGAATTCGAGCCGTGTGCTTTCTCCCGCCGGAGTGCCCTGCGCACCTTCGCATCCCTCCTAGGGCCGTGACACCCAGAAGCCTGGCCGCCTCCACTCGCCGAGAGCCCCGCTCTACCTGAGTCGCTCTGGACCCACGAGTCTGGCCGTCCCGCTTCCCTGTCACCTGCCTGCTACTGGAGCGCGCTTGGTGCCCTTTCGCCCTCCCGCCGGATTTCTAGTGGGGAAGTGAAATCCAGCCTCGGACGGCCGCCCGTACGTCGTAACGTATCCGGCCGCCCCGCTTCACCTCCCAGCCTGAGTCTGACCGTGCCGCCCTCCGCAGTGACCTCCCGCACAGTCCGTGTCGGAGGCCCTGGGCCGCACCTGTCTACCGAAAGCCGCCCGCTGAATTCTTGATCCGGAAGACCCACGAGGTGCAGAACCTGCATCTCTCCTGAAGACTCGTCCAAGCACATCGCACGTTCCCAGGTACAGTGAACTCTCTATCGGACTCGGGGTCCGCAACGTTCTGATTTCCCCGTATCACTGTACCCTGGGTGCCCTGCGCATCATCGTGACTGGACCGACTCAACCGAGCCCTGTGAAGCACTCGTGATCGAATAAGTTACCAAAGACAAGAACAGTGCCTAATTATCATCTTGTGGCTTCCATTTCGTAACCGTTATTGATGGTCTTGTACATGCCTGCGTAACAAAGAATCTTTTATATAAAGCATCCGTATTTTTGATACAACTTACGCCTGGTGTCCGTTTGTGGGGGATCATTGTGGTTTACTGTGTGTGATCATAAATGCTTAACTGACTAGCGCCCTGAAGTTTAGCCCTGACTGCTCGCGCCACACTACCTATAGGGTGAGCAGGGGTTGTTCTGAAGGGGTAATTCCCTCGCCCTGAATAGAAGAAGGGACCGCTGCTTGTCACAAGTACCTACCTGTGCCAACCAGAGGTTCCCCATTCTAACATTGGTGGCAGCGGTGGGATTTCGAATTTGCATTTATGATTTACATACAGTGAATTATTGATCACCACGTAGAGCAGACCTATAACGCAGCCACAGATTGAGTGACAGTTGTTGCTAAAGAAAAATCTCCACCTTAAGAAACCATGCCTAGCTCAGTCAACGGAGGCGGAGCGCCCTCTGTATTCTCTGGAGTAGATGACATCGATTGGGAGCCCGAGGCACTGAGGAAGTGCACAAATGATGTCCTGAAGGGATATCTCTCCAAGTACAGAATCAAGCAAAGTGGACTAAGCAACAAGGATCAGTATGTGACAGCACTGAGAGCCTGGCACGAATCAAAGTTCCCAGAGAATGCCCGGGAGGTGATACCCCCCGAAGGTGTGTTTGAGCCTAGCAGAGGCCTGTCGCCAGAGGAGTTGGCCGACAGGAGTGCCGCCCGAGCACACGAGGTGGAGATGGCAAAACTGCAAATGGAGCGAGAAAGGCAGAAACTGGCCATGGAGCATGAGGTAAAAATGAGGGAGTTGGATCTCAAGGCCAGGAGTTTAGACAACTCACCCTCTGGTGGCAGCAATTCAACCGAGTCAAGGGTGCACATTCCTCAAGATGTAGTCAAAGAATATTATAAGCAGGATGATATTGGGCAGTGGTTTAGGGCCTATGAAGTAGCCATGTCCTCCCACCGGGTCCCTGAGAAGGATTGGGGAGCGGGGTTGTGGGGAAGGTTCCTGAGTGAGGGACGGGACACACTGCTAGACCTCCCCTCTGATGTCCACACATCCTATCCACACATGAAGGAGGCTCTTATGACAAGGTATGGGTTGACTCCTGAATTGTACAGACAGAGATTTAGGGATTGCACCAAGAAACCTGGTACCACTTATGTAGAATATGTGACCTTTTTTTGCAGAGCGCTGGATGGTTGGGTGAAGGGTAGCAAGGTGGATGATTACCAAGGGCTGTTTGATTTAATCGCATGGGAGCACTTGTCGGATAATTGTTTTCCTGAGCTACGCCAACACCTGATCGATAGCAAGCTGTCCAACCCGAGGAAGCTTGCTGAGGAGGCGGACCGCTGGATCAGCACCAGGGTCCACAAGGGTCCCGTGGGAGGCCCCGCCAAGGGTGTTCAGGGTCCCCAGCAGAAGAGTGGGGGGGACAAGGGTAAACAGAGGGAGTTCTACCAAGGGCCCCAACGTAATTCCCAAGGGAACCAAGGGAAAGGTTCTCAGCCACCCCCACCCCCGAAGCAGACCGGGGCCCCGACAGGTAACCCTGTTCAAAGAGGGCCCCTCAGATGTTACAAGTGTAACAGCCTGGGGCACATTTCCGTGGATCCCAAGTGCCCCCTGTATGGTAAACCAGCACCCTCTGGTGCTCCACCCCCCAAGCAGGTGAATAGTGTAGCCTTGGGGAGGGAGATAGACGTCCAAGGGGCGGGGGATCCCGTACAGATGACCCTAGTCTCATTAGGAGACCGTGAGATGGTCGCTGAGGCCCAGCTGCCCCCCAATACTCAAAAGTATGGGCAGTGGGTGACCATAAATGGCAAGAGGGTGGGGGCTCTTAGAGATACTGGAGCCAGTGTGACTACTGTCAAGCAACACCTGGTGTCTCAAGAGCAGGTTGTCCCGCACGCATTCTGCCGTGTTGTCAACGCTGACAACACAGAGAGTCAGTGTCCAATGGCTCAGGTTCCCTTTGAGTGGGGGGGGGTCTCTGGTACTCTGCAAGTGGCTGTGAGAGAGGCCATGCCTGTTGATTGTCTCCTAGGTAACGATTTGGAGAGCTCCCCTTGGGAAAAGGTGGAGAAGACGACTCACCTGCGGATGGTGGGCTTGCCTGATTGGGCGTGTGTGACCACCCGGTCGATGGCAGCCGGTAGGGGTGTTGAAGGAACCCTGGAGCCTGAGGGAGAGGCCCAGGAACCGGCCTTAGAGAGAGGGCAAGGGAGGCACGGGAATCCGGCTCCTGACGTTCCCACGGCCCAGGAGGAAGCAGACCTTGAGGGGGATGCCCTGGAGCCTACCGGGGAACAGATAGCCGAACTGGGGGACCTGCCTGAGCTGACCCATTGGCAGCAAGAAGGAGGCCCCACCAGGGAGGAATTCTGCAGGGAGCAGAAAGAGTGCCCCTCTCTAGAGGGTATGCGGCAGCAGGCTGCAGCCCAGGCCAATGGTGATCAGTCCGGAACTCACTTGATCTACTGGGAGAACGACCTCCTATACTCCGAGCCTAAGGTTGCTGAACCTGGGTCAGCCCGTGCGCTGGTGGTACCCCAGAGGTTCAGAGCCTTCCTACTGGGGCTGGCTCACGACGTACCGTTAGCAGGACATTTGGGGCAGGACAAGACCTTTGAAAGGCTTGTCACCCACTTTTATTGGCCCCAAATGCGCAGGAGTTCTGACACTCACTGCAGGACATGCCAGACTTGCCAGGCAAGTGGCAAGAGTGGAAGGAAGCTGAGAGCTCCACTCCAACCTTTCCCTGTGGTCAGTACCCCATTCCAGCGGGTGGGGATTGACATTGTGGGGCCACTGGACCCCAAGACAGCCATGGGCAACAGGTTTATCCTGGTCTTGGTGGACCATGCCACCCGGTACCCTGAAGCCATCCCTCTGAGGACAGTGACGGCCCCCGTGGTGGGACGGGCACTGATGGGAATTTTCTCACGAGTAGGATTCCCTCTAGAGGTGGTGTCTGACAGGGGGACCAACTTCATATCGAAATATATGAAGTCCCTTTGGCAAGAGTGTGGTGTAACCTACAAGTTCACCACACCTTACCATCCCCAAGGAAACGGGTTGGTTGAGCGCTTCAACCGAACCCTGAAGGGCATGATTATGGGTCTCGAGGAACCCATGAGGCGTAAGTGGGACGTCCTCTTACCATGCCTTCTCTTTGCGTACCGCGAGGTGCCACAAAAGTCTCTAGGGTTCAGTCCCTTTGAGCTTTTGTATGGCCACCCAGTACGAGGACCTCTTAGTCTGGTCAAGGAAGGCTGGGAGCAATCTCCCAGGAAACCTCCCCAGAATGTATACAGCTACATGCTGTCTTTCCGGAACCAGACTAGGCGTTTCAGGCAACTTGCTGAGGCAAACCTGGAAGCCAGCCAGGAGGAAATGAAGCGGTGGTACGACCAGAATGCCACTCTGGTTGAGCTTCAACCTGGCCAAAAAGTGTGGGTCCTGGCCCCTGTGGAGCCTTGTGCACTCCAGGACAAGTGGACAGGACCCTTTGAGATTGTGGAGCGCAAGAGTTCTGTCACCTACTTGGTGGACTTGCGGTCTCCGAGGAACCCCTTAAGGGTCCTACATGTCAATCGACTGAAGCCCCACTTGGAGAGGTCCGAAGTGGGCATGCTCTTGGCCACCGATGATGGGATGGAAGAGGAGTCCGAGCCTCTTCCTGACCTCTTGGTAGCCTCAGAGCGAGACGGGTCAGTGGATGGAGTTAACCTCTCACCCACCCTGACCCCTGAGCAACAGGGTGACTGCCGCCAGCTGCTGGGGCAGTTTCCCGACCTGTTCTCCCTGGTTCCCGGTATCACAAATTGGTGCGTCCATGATGTGGATACGGGAGACAGCTTACCTGTGAAGCACAAGGCCTACCGGGTAACTGACAGGGTCAGGGCCTGCATCAAAGAGGAGGTCTCGAAGATGCTTGCCCTAGGGGTGGTTGAGTCCTCCAGCAGTCCTTGGGCCAGCCCAGTGGTCTTGGTCCCAAAGGCTGCAGCGCCGGGTGCCACGCCCGAACTCCGGTTCTGTGTGGACTACCGAGGACTCAACTCAGTCACGAGGACTGACGCGCACCCCATCCCCAGAGCTGATGAGCTCATCGATCGGTTAGGGGCTGCACGGTACCTCAGCACGTTTGACTTAACGTCTGGGTACTGGCAGATCGCCTTGACTGATGGGGCCAAAGAGAGGTCCGCATTCTCTACGCCAGATGGGCATTACCAGTTCCGGGTGATGCCCTTTGGGATGAAGAATGCCCCTGCCACCTTCCAGAGGTTGGTCAACCAGGTGTTGGCTGGGCTGACCGAGTTCAGCGCCGCCTACCTGGACGACATCGCAGTGTTCAGCGGCACATGGGAAGAACACCTGCAACATCTCTGGGAAGTGTTGATGGCGCTGCGCAAAGCAGGCCTCACGATCAAGGCAAGCAAGTGTCAGATCGGGCAGGGGTCAGTGGTGTACTTGGGACACCAAGTGGGGAGCGGCCAGGTGGCGCCCCTCCAACCCAAAGTTGAAACCATCCTGGCTTGGGAGCCCCCAAAGACCCAGACGGAGGTGAGGGCCTTTTTAGGACTCACCGGGTACTACAGGAGGTTTGTCAAGGGGTATGGCAGCATCGTTGCCCCCTTGACAGAGCTGACTTCGAAGAAGCAGCCCAGAAAAGTGATATGGACTGACACCTGTCAGAAAGCCTTCGACACCCTGAAAACTGCCATGTGCACGGCGCCCGTGCTCTTGGCTCCTGACTTCTCCAAAGAGTTCCTGGTGCAGACGGATGCATCAGAGCATGGTGTAGGGGCTGTTCTCTCACAGATCACGGAGGAGGGCTTTGACCAACCCGTAGCCTTTATTAGCAGGAGGCTACTTCCCCGGGAACAAAGGTGGAGTGCGATAGAACGAGAAGCATTTGCTGTGGTCTGGGCGCTGAAGAAGCTAAGACCCTACTTGTTTGGGTCTCACTTCCGGGTTCAGACCGACCACAGGCCCCTCAGATGGTTGATGCAAATGAGGGGTGAGAACCCAAAACTGTTGAGGTGGTCCATCTCCCTACAGGGTATGGACTTTACGGTGGAGCATCGCCCTGGCACAGATCACGCCAATGCTGACGGTCTGTCCAGGTTTTTCCGCCTTAGTGATGCAGAACTCCCTGGGGTAGGGTAGTTCTCCCCACTTTTCAGCTGGAGGGGACACGTGTTAGACCTGGCACCATTGGCGTGGGTCACCCTTCCATTTTTGTCTGTGCCTCAATGTGTTTTTGTGTTGATGTTAGCTGCTCAGGGCACTGTGCCACTGCCATCCAGTGCCACAGTGCAAGTGCTCTCTATGGTAAAATGTATTATGTGAATTGACTTCCACGTTTGGTTTATTTGGTTTACTATCAGTCCCTAGTAGAGTGCACCAGGGGTGCCAAGGGCTTGTATATCCAAATGCTGCTAGTGGGCTTGCAGCACTGGTTGTGCCACCCACCGAAGCAGCGGGGTAAAATGTGTCTAGGGTCTGCCACTGCAGACCCTGCGCGCGGTCTGGTACCGTCGCGCTGACTGAGCAAGTGTCCCCACTTACCAGTCCCTAAACCTTCCCTTAACTACATGTTAGTCACCCCTCTGGTAGGCCTGAGCGCAGGGTGCATTGTAGGTATAAGGTAGGACATGCCCTGATGGTGTGGCATGTCTTAATAGTGAATTACAGCCATTGTCGTTTTTCACTATTGAAGGCTACCTGCTCTCCATAGGCCAGAATGGGCTGCTGGGATCGCTACACGCTGTGACCCCAGTGGACTCAGAGAGCATGGTAGAAAGTCATGTTTAGTATGCCTGAACTCAGGATAATAAAATACGTCTTTTAGTAAAGGTTATTTTAATATCCTGGGTTTGCAAATGCTACTTTTAGAAAGTTAGCCTTTGCGTGCCTAACCATCTCAGTCTGCCTCTGCTGTGTGTGTGTGTTCTGCCTAGCAACGGTACAGGAGCAGGGCTGGGGGATTCCAGGAGACAGGTTGGCTGCCAGGTGGTGGGTAGAGAGATTACCCCAGGATGGGTGGGAGGAGTGCACCCTGACTCTTGAATAGACCTGTGCTCTGCCACCACAAAGCCGGCGCCGCCCCCTGTGGAGCGGCTGATGTCTCTGCCCTGCTGCTGAAAGGAACAAGCCAAGTCACCACAACAGAGTGCTCCAAAACTGGACTGAGCCAGGCCCAGGCCCCCTGGCGCTAAAGAACAAAAGAATCCCTGTATAAAAGTAGGAGCCTGGCTCCTAAGAAATCAGATCCAGATTGAACCACGAAGGAACTCTGCCCGACTAGAAGGACCTGGAAGAAGCTGAAGGAGGAGTAACTTTCCCTGACCTGAGGGACTGGCCTGCAGTAGGTGCCTTGCTAAGGAAGGAGAGGAAAAAGACTGAAAGAGACTTTTGCACTTTGTTCTTCAACTATCTCCAAGGGCTTGGAAGAAGAGCTTGCCCCCTGAACTGAACCCCAGGACCAGTGGGTTCACCGTGTCTCCGCTCGTCTGAGAATTCGAGCCGTGTGCTTTCTCCCGCCGGAGTGCCCTGCGCACCTTCGCATCCCTCCTAGGGCCGTGACACCCAGAAGCCTGGCCGCCTCCACTCGCCGAGAGCCCCGCTCTACCTGAGTCGCTCTGGACCCACGAGTCTGGCCGTCCCGCTTCCCTGTCACCTGCCTGCTACTGGAGCGCGCTTGGTGCCCTTTCGCCCTCCCGCCGGATTTCTAGTGGGGAAGTGAAATCCAGCCTCGGACGGCCGCCCGTACGTCGTAACGTATCCGGCCGCCCCGCTTCACCTCCCAGCCTGAGTCTGACCGTGCCGCCCTCCGCAGTGACCTCCCGCACAGTCCGTGTCGGAGGCCCTGGGCCGCACCTGTCTACCGAAAGCCGCCCGCTGAATTCTTGATCCGGAAGACCCACGAGGTGCAGAACCTGCATCTCTCCTGAAGACTCGTCCAAGCACATCGCACGTTCCCAGGTACAGTGAACTCTCTATCGGACTCGGGGTCCGCAACGTTCTGATTTCCCCGTATCACTGTACCCTGGGTGCCCTGCGCATCATCGTGACTGGACCGACTCAACCGAGCCCTGTGAAGCGCTCGTGATCGAATAAGTTACCAAAGACAAGAACAGTGCCTAATTATCATCTTGTGGCTTCCATTTCGTAACCGTTATTGATGGTCTTGTACATGCCTGCGTAACAAAGAATCTTTTATATAAAGCATCCGTATTTTTGATACAACTTACGCCTGGTGTCCGTTTGTGGGGGATCATTGTGGTTTACTGTGTGTGATCATAAATGCTTAACTGACTAGCGCCCTGAAGTTTAGCCCTGACTGCTCGCGCCACACTACCTATAGGGTGAGCAGGGGTTGTTCTGAAGGGGTAATTCCCTCGCCCTGAATAGAAGAAGGGACCGCTGCTTGTCACAAGTACCTACCTGTGCCAACCAGAGGTTCCCCATTCTAACACTATACATGCCAGCACCATCAAAATTTTCCATCTCCAAGTAGACAGCAAACCCCAGAACCAACTAGAGAGAGTGAGAGACCACGTACCAGTTTCTACACGTATCTCGGAAGCTAAATGATGTAGCTTCTGTATAGCCAAATGAATGGAGGGGGCGGAGTCAGGAATATATAAACAGCAAGAGCTGCCGATCACACGGCATGCTCCTCCTCCATCTGCCATGATAACGTCCAAAACCATACGGTTTTGAAGCGAAACGAGTCTGGTCGCCTGTAGCTCTACTGTTATATTGGTCAGTATTCCTGCAGTAGTGTTAATTACCCCTTCAACTACTCTAGACAAACGTCGTACTTCTTGGCTAGTAATCATAGGCCCCCAAAAGGGTAACACTCTCTTCATAATGTCGGTGAAATGCTGCGATGGAGTATCGGTCTGATCTATATCGGTGGTATCTCTCACCCTTTTATTTCTCCTAATAGGCACACTACGTTTCTCTAGTCGGTGATCCTTATGATAGTTAGAAGGGGCAATATAAACTGGAGGGTACAGGAAGGACAGGTAGCAACGTCCAGTCCAACCTCGTGGAAGCCAAGTAAAGGCACATCCTCCGCAGACAAAATATACATTAGGAGGGGTTAACAACGGAGGGCTGCTAAAGGTACGCAACTGATAAGTGTAATTACATCGGCTTTCTCCTACTGATATGTACCCTACTTCTTGAACACAAAACGTAGAGGTACTGTTTAATACAGGCACAGGAATAGCCCTATCTTCAGTAACATTACGGTCCTGAAAGTGTCAATAATATTGAGTGACATTGAATTCAACGAAGTCCGAAATTTCATTTTTCAACCAAGTGGTATTTTCATGCGTTATATACATATTCATACAGGCATTCGGATCTAAGGTTCCCTCTCCATTATTCCCATCGGGGTTGAATCCTTGATGAACCTCAATATATGCTAAAATCATTTCATAATCTCTTTCTGAAAACCTATGAGCGTCCACAACATAATGCATATACATCATAGAAAGCAATTTGGACCAAGCCTCGCAACTTCCCAGATGAGACAAAGGTAGGGATATAAATAAGTTGTGCTTGTGCATAACAGATGGTAAAAGACCACAAACCCAACAGTTTGTAGTATTGGTGGCACTGTGTGCTTGGTGAAGCATTTCAAGGAATGCGTTTTTCACATAGGTCTGACGATGCCTTTCCTTATGAGGCGCTAAAGTATGAAACACATGTTCCGTAGGTGGGGTAGTTGTTCCTAAAACAGTATGCATAGGGTTGCGAAATTCTAAATATATGAATACTTCCAGTAATATAATTAGCAATATTGCTATAATAGCTGTAAATGCAATTTTAACACGATTGGCCCAACTAGAAAAAACAAGCATATATATAGGGAAATAGCGTGGTACAAAAGGGCGTTCCTCTTCAGGAACAAAACGAGCAAAGGGATGCATGCTAACTAAAAGTCCAACAATAAACTAGGGCAATGCAGTCCAACCTGCCAGAGGGTACTTCTTTCCTGTGTCCATTTAGAGCTTCACAGGTAGGCTCCTATCGTTCATCATAGAGAATACCAAAACAAACTTCTCACGTTGGAGTTATGTTCTCACACAACCTTTGAAGAAAACACAACCTGGGCCCCTTTGAACATGAAATTCAGTCTTTCTTTCTGAAAAGAGCAAACAAATGTTCAAGGCTCTCAGCGCGTTCAGTCCAGTGTCTCGCTCAGTACACCAGAAGCGTATCTAACAGACATTCAGAGCACAGGTCTGTACCCTATCACTCAAGTCTCTCCCTATCTCCTAATATGTTCACCTGGTGTACCGTGTTGTTTTCTGGGCCGCAGATTGTATCGAGTATGGCCAGGTACTTCTTGATCAGAGAACAAAACAGAGGATGACGAATCCGGTGAAACAGGGGTACTGCGGCCTCTCGGTTAGTTGTAGGAACAACAGAATCTGGGGCGATCAATTGTGCTGATGACAGAACCCCTTCTGAGCCCGGTGCACCTTCTCCTTGCCCTTCTCCAATTACCTGGGCATCAGAAAAAGGGATGAATCGAGGAACTCGCTCACTTTCCTGAGTCAGAACCCCGTCCTGGATTCGCTGATCATATGGAAGCGGGAGGGGTAGTTTTTTCAGATGTGACACATGAATCCAGTGTCGCTTGCCATTCACTTTTACCGCCGTCCGCGTGGCCAACAAGACTTGAAACGGTTCAGACCAACGAGGATCCAAGCTGGATTTTCGCTGATAGTTACAGATCAGAACCCACTGTCCTGGTTCCAAGCGATGTCCAGGACCCTCCGGCAGGGGCTGCAAAACTGCTGAAACCTGTTGATGAATGGAACGAAGATCTTTAGTCAAAGCATACAAATAGCCTGTCAGCATAGGATACTCTATATCACAAAATGTTCTGGGTCTCGGGACGCCCCAAACATTAGCAGGGCGCCCAAAAATGACCTCATACGGAGACAAACCAGAACGAGAATGTGGGGTAACTCCTATTGACATTAATGCCAGCGGCAGAGCATCTGGCCACCTCAATCCAGTACTTTCTTGAATTTTTGCTAATTTGAGCTTTAATATCCCATTATACTTCTTGTTAGACCTGGCACCATTGGCGTGGGTCACCCTCCCATTTTTGTCTGTGCCTCAATGTATTTTTGTGCTGGTGTTAGCTGCTCAGGGCCCTGTGCCACTGCCATCCAGTGCCACAGTGCAAGTGCTCCCTATGGGAAAATGTATTATGTGAATTGACTTCCATGTTTGGCTTATTTGGTTTACTATCAGTCCCTAGTAGAGTGCACCAGGGGTGCCAAGGGCTTGTATACCCAAATGCTGCTAGTGGGCTTGCAGCACTGGTTGTGCCACCCACAGAAGCAGCCTGGTAAAATGTGTCTAAGGTCTGCCATTGCAGAACCTGCATGCAGTCAGGTACTGTCATGCTGACTGGGCAAGTGTCCCCACTTGCCAGTCCCTAAACCTTCCCTTACCTTCATGTTAGTCACCCCTAAGGTAGGCCCTAGGGCAGGGTGCATTGTAAGGATAAAGTAGGACATGCCCTGAAGTGTGTGGCATGTCCTAATAGTGAATTACAGCCATTTTCGTTTTTCACTATTGTAAGGCTACCTGCTCTCCATAGGCCAGAATGGGCTGCTAGATTATAACACTCTATAATCCTAGCAGGCTCAGGAAGCATGGTAGAAATTCATGTTTAGTATGCCTGAACTCAGAATAATAAAATACATCTTTTAGCAAAGGTTATTTTAATATCCTGGGTTTGCAAATGCTACTTTTAGAAAGTTAGCCTTTGCGTGCCTAACCATTTAAGTCCGCCTCTGCTGGGAGGGGCTGTCTTCTTTGTGTTTAGCTTGAGTGACAGGGCTGGGAAGTTCAAGGAGACAGGCTGGGGCTGCCAGGTGGTGAATAGAGAGATTACACCAGGATGGGTGGGAGGAGTGCACCTTGACTCTGAATAGGGCTGTGCTCGGCCACCACAATGCTCCACCCCCTGGGGAGCGTCTGATGTCTCTGCCCTGCCTGCTGAAAGAAGAAGCCAGAGTCCCAACAACAAAGTGCTCCTCACTGAAAAGAACTGGACTGGGATTAGGCAAAGGCCCCCCTGGTCTGTAAAGACAAAAGAAACTTGGTATAAATGTAGGAGCCCTGCTCCTAAGAAATCAAATCCTGATTGAACCATGAAGAAACTCTTCCTGACCAGAAGGACCTGGAAGAAGCTGAAGGAGGAGTAACTTTCCCTAAACCTGGGGGATTGGCCTGCAGTTGGTGCCTTGCTGAGAAAGGAGAGGAAAGGACTGAAAGAGACTTTGCAACTTTGTTTCAACAAATCTCCAAGGGCTTGGAAGAAGAGCTGGCCCCCTGAACTGAGTCCCAGGACCATTGGACTCATCTGCCATCCAAAATTGAGTTGCCTGGACAATCCTTGCTTGTTTCCTGCTGGATTTGGCCCCCAGTACGACCCGTACCCTATCCGCCGCGAAGCCGTGTCTTTGCCACCCGGCACCGTGTGTCTACGCTGATTTAAAAGCGTTAGTGCGCACCGTATCCCTCCCGGCCGCATCGCACCTAACCTTCCCCGCCGATTCGAGTTGTACAGTCCTGGCTGCCTAATCCTGTACGCCGGACACAAGCTCCGTTGTCCCGCAGGTACAGTCCGTACGCTGCAATACGTACTGCACTATGCCGTGCTCAGAGCTGAGAAGCCCCATTACACCGATCCTCCCCGTACACAGTACGGCTCGACGAGAAGTGTCGCCGCCTATCCGCACCGAAGGTACGGCTCGAACGCCGAACGCCACGGACTCTGCAAGCCGATCCGGGCCATCCGCAACGTCTCCCTGAAGGTCCCGTACCAACGCCGCGTACCGATGCCGCGACCCGACTAGCATCCGAATACACAGCCGAGCCACGACCCGGACCCCTCGACTTGTCCCGCACTGTCCGTCGCGGACCCTACGAAACCAAGGTACTTTGTTCTGTTCGCCCCGCAGCGTGCCCGCCACGGACCCCGGAGTCCGCAGCAATTGTTAGACTCGTACTTTCTTTATTTTTAAACGCCAACGAGCCGCACATCCAGGTACGAACCGTACAGAGCCTTGAAAGAAAGCGTACTTATGTGGAAGAGGCGTGTTTAACTAAAAGAAGCCTATTATTGTGTTTTAAGCCTTTCTACAAGAACATTGAACTTTAAAATAATACTGTGGTCATTTTATTCGTTATTCTGGTCTTGTGCTAAGCCTTATATAAAGAAAACTATTTTTATACAACCTCGACTGGTGTCCATTTGTGGTGTGTCATTGTATTACTGTATGTGTTCACAAATGCTTAACCTATGACGCCCTGAGAATAGTCATGACTGCTTGCGCCACACGACCTAAAGGGTGAGCAGGGGTTATTTGAAAGGGTGATCCCCTTACCCTGACTTAGAAGTAAGAGTCCCTGCTTGTCACAAGTACATACCTGTTCCAACCAGAGATTCCCAATTCTAACACTTCTTGACCAACCCAGCGGACTGGGGTGTCGAGCCGCATGGAATTTCTGTTTAATCTGTAATCCATTACACATATGTGTGATGAGTTCTGCATTAAAATGTCTTCCGTTGTCACTCCAAATCACACAAGGCAATCCGTAGCGAGGGAAATTCTCCTTTACCAACGCATTTGCCGTTGCCATAGCAGTGTTTTCTTTTGTCGGGTAGGCTTCCACCCATTTACTGAAAGCGCATACCACGACCAGGACATACTTCAAATTGTTAACGCGCTCCAGCTGGATATAATCCATTTGAAGCACCTCAAAAGGCAAAGATGGTGGTGCAAAGTTTCCACTCCGAACAGGCTCCCTGCCCCCTGGATTATGTCATAAGCAAACCATGCAATATTGTACCAAATGAGCAGCGGTCCTAGAAATATTGGGATTGTACCATACAGGATCTAATAATGCACAAATACCTTTCACCCCAATATGAGCTGAACCATGTGCCATTGTCACCACCGCATTCACTAATGCATTAGGCAACAGCCACCGCTGCTTTTCTGTCAGATCAATCCAACAACCATCTGCATCTAATCTCCCAATTCGCTCTTTCCAGTGAGCCAGTTCAATAGGGGTAGCTTCTTTCTGTATTTCTCAGACACTCTCCATGGTATTATCAAACATCTCTGTTTCAGCCACCCACCTAGCAGAGCTAGTCAAAACATTGAGGTCAATTTGGATTTTGCAGTTTCCTTAGCTACTTGATCGGCAAAAGCATTACCCTCCCCTACTGCATCAACCACTGCCTTGTGTGGACTACATTTGACTACAGCCACTATTTCTGGTCACGTCAATGCTGTCAGTAATCGCACAATCAAAGGGCTATGCTGTATTCGTTGACCATGAGAAGTAAGAAAATCTCTTTCTGTCCAAAGTCGGCCAAAACTATGAACCACGCCAAAGGCGTACTGGCTGTCGGTATAAATATTTACTCTCAGTCCTTCACTTAACTCACAGGCCCGAAACAATGCCACTAATTCAGCTGCCTGTGCTGACTGATAGGGTACTCGAGAAGCCTCGACTATAGTGTGAAGAGTAGTTATCGCATATGCAGCAGTTGTCGTGCCATCTGATAACTTGAAACAAGAGCCATCGACGTACAACTCCCCTTGAGGGTCAGATAGAGGAGTGTCAGTCAGGTCTACCCGTCCTTTCGTTTCTTCCTCAGTCCGAAATATACAATCATGAACATCATTGTTCTTTACATTCGAAGGGAGAGGTAGTAACGTAGCAGGGTTCAGAGTGGCACATCGTTTAATCGTAATGTGTGGAGCAAACAAAGTCAATTCGTATCCAATAAGACGCGCACTCGTAAGGTGCTGGGTCTTTGTTTTGTTCAATAATGTATCCACAGCGTGCGGTACCATCACTGTGAGGTCAGTGTTCAGAACGAGCCCTTCCGACTGTCGAATAGCCACCGCAGCAGTAGCTTTTAAACAGCTAGGGAGTGCTCTGGCGACGTTATCCAACACCACCGAGAAATAGGCACACGGTCTCTGCTTACCACCAAATTCTTGTGTTAACACTGAAAGCGAGCAACCGTCCACCTCGTGTACGTAAAGCACAAAAGCTTTGCTGTAGTCAGGAGTACCAAGAACAGGTGCAGAACAAAGCGCAGATTTCAAAGAGTCAAAAGCATCTTGACAAGCATCAGTCCAGGGTAAAGGTTCATGCACATCTCTAGTGGTTAAGTACAGAAGAGGTTTAGTAAGAAGGGAAAAATTAGGGATCCATTAGCGACAGTAAGAAGTTATGCCGAGAAATGCACGAACATCACGCTGAGTACGAGGTACAGACATATTAAAAATGGTAGTCACACGCACAGGGGTTAGTCTCCTCCCCTCCCTCGACAGTAGATGACTGAGATAGGTCACCTCTTGTCGACAATATTGAAATTTAGAAAGGGATACTTTATTGCCATTAGCAGCCAAATGAGACAATAATTGTACAGTGGCCTTCTTACAACCTTCCTCGGTATCAGAGGCCACTAACAAATCATCTACGTATTGCAAAAGCACATTACCAGGGGCAAGACCAAATCATCCAACAATGTTTTCAAAGCTTGACTATAAATACTAGGACTCTGTGTACCCCTGGGGAGCACGGCAGAACCGGAAGCTGCGACCAGATAATGAGAAGCTAAAAATATGGCGGCTATCGGGATGAATCGGAATGCTAAAGAAAGCATTTTTTAAATCAATCACAGAGAAATATTTAGCAGTAGGAGGAATCATAGTGAGAATAGTAGTGATGTCTGAAACCACAGGGTATTGAGGCACCACTATTTTATTAATTTCGCGCAAATCAATCACAAAATGGTAGGTATCAGCATAGTCAGGATCGCTTCCAACAAGGGCTTTTTTTAAGATAGGCAAAATGGGGCTGTTGCACACATTAGCAGCTGTCTCTTCCACCACACCCCTTTTTACCAAATCTTGTATGATGGAGAGCAAAGCCTTCTCGCCAGCCGGAGAAACTGAGGTATACGAGGAAGCCGAGCATTTTGCTTTGAAGTAATAGAAACGGGTGGAATCTTTAATAACCCTACATCTGTGTCACCTGTGGCCCACAATGTTGCTGGAATAGCAGCAAACTCAGGAGGGAGGGGTTCATTTTTAGTGAAGCACTGCAAAGTATGCTTCCCAAGGGAATTAATAGTCAAGAAAATACCATCAGGTGAACAATGAATCTTATCATGGAATTTCTTCAACAAATCCAAGCCCAGCAAATTTTCGCCACAATGGGAAGTCAAAAGAAATGGGGAGTCTGTCGTAATGGGACCAATTGTAAAAGGAATAGGTTTGGAGATGGGGCTCACCACCGGAATTCCTGAAAATGCTACCGAAACATTATTGTGCCCGGACAGAGCAGCCCCTGGGACCAGGGAATGAGAAATAGAACTATTCATTGCACCCGTATCAACTAAAACATTTCAGATGTCCCCATCAAATGCGCCTTTACATAAGGTCCTTGCTGATCAACGGGTACTGACACCTGGCCCTCACTCTGTGCATGGCTATCCTATGTATAAGCATACCCTTCGGTCGCATCCATTGCACACTCCTCATTATAATACTGCCTACCTCTTGGATTATCAAAATAATTCTTCTCTTGTCCAACTTGCTCGCCTCTTCTCGTCGCATATCACTGCGATCCACACTTCCCCGACCTCTTCCTCTACCTCTCATAGCCCCGTTCTGGGCCGTCAACAACGGACGCTGAGATCGCCAATGCCCTTCCTTCTTACAATAAGCACACTGATTTATTCTCAAAACGACAGCCGGCCCTCTGCCTCGTTCCCGCCCCCCTCGGGACGAAGCCTCTACCGCCTCTCTCTCTGCCTCGTCCTTGAACAACTTGTTGCAACAACACCCGTGTTTTAAGATCCCTCGTTCTCTTTTCCGTCTTATCCTTACTCTTATTTTCTCTATGTTCGTAATATTGGGCCATACTCAATATTACCGAGGGCGTGGAAGTGGTCCAGGTACTTTCAGCGGCTTGTAACCGTGCAGAGACTTCTGGTAACAAATTGGTCACAAAACGATTAACAAATAATCGTATACCGCCTTCCAATGATAAATCCTGTCCACTAAAATCAATGAATACGCCCTCAAATCTAGTGAAAAAAATCAGAAGCACTTTAATCGTTCTTCTGTTTACATGCGGTCAATTTGTCCCAATCCACTTTACGAGGCGGAATTAAGGAATGCATGTAAGTGATAATATGGCCAGGTAATGCCAATAATTCAGGTTTCGGCTTATTTCCAGGCTTACGATCCTTGTCCCAATCTTTTATTTGCTCCCATGTTCCACCTAATTCTTGAGCATGGTCCTGATCATGCACCTGACGCCATACGTCAACGGGAACTAACAATGCAAAAAATAGCTCTATGTCAGCTAAGGTCATGACAGCCGAAGAGGCCGCTTCTGTGAGTTCTTTATAATAAGCCGTGGGATTCTTACGGGGGTCGGGTAATTGTGATTTTAGCGAGAATACTTCACTCCTTCTCCAGGGGGTGTAAACCCTGCACTCGAGCCTCTACACAAGGTCTAGTTACCACGCTGTTGTCATCCTTTATTTCCGGTATTTCAGGATGGAAGATAGGATGAACTTCTCGCATAGGATGCTGAGTGTCCCACGAGGGACACTTTTGATGCATCCGTTCTCGATAATTTAATAAAACCTCCACATTTCTATACGCTTCATCTGGGCGAAGTTCGGACTTATGAGCCCTGTCCCGGATGTCATACATCACTTGGGGGGCCATCCCTCCTGGAAAACACTGTTCCCAGAGAGTAATAATACGTGCAGCCATGTGTTTCAAGGCATGTTGCTGCATAACGGGCTCATAGTCTCGAAGCGTGCTCCATATATCAGTTATAGTGTAAATCCACTGGGATGACTGATTCTCAATCATCTGTTTCTCATTCTGTCCTACAGCCGAACGGGTAAACAACTTCCGTGCGTCGAAATCCCCCGGAGCACGAAATGGAGTCGAAACAGCTGGAGATGGGGTAGTGCTCGCAGAAAGGGAAGCCCACACAGAGGTGGGGAGACAAAACAGCTGTGGACATAACGGAAGACGGCAGGGTAACAGGCCATAAAGTAGCCATCTCAGACACTGAGGGAGACAAAACAGAGGACGTTCCCGGAGAGGCAAGGGATGAGGAAACAACAGGGGCGGAAGCTGAAGGGGCCTGTACTAGAGTCGGGGGAACAACGGGATATATACGCTGTGGAGCATAAGGTGGAGGTGGACGAGTGTCCAATAAAGCCTCTATCTCATCTTCCGCTTCAGTCCTAGCCACATAGGTCTTATCCACTTGCAATCTAAATTGTCTGTCTGCACAATCAATCCCTTGTTCAGTTCGTGCTTTATCATAAGCTATAGCTTTCTGCGTAATCGTCTGATTTCCTTTCATCCTACATACTTTCTCCTCCCGCATACGTCTACGCTTTGCTTCCTTCTGCCACAGGCTTAGGGAGTCAACCATTGCCTGTCGACTACGTTTAGAAAATAATCGATCCTGCAGCCAATTTATCTTTTTTTCATCAAAAGACCTGGTTAAGGGCCATTGTAATTCCACATTATCTTTAGTATATTTATGCCATAGTGTATTAAACAAGAGAGGTGTAATACCATGCTTTACATACATATCATAACTTGGGCTGCCCTCAGGCGGGGCAGGTTGATTTTCAGCCAAACGCGTATCATTAGGGCAGCAACAACATTCAAAACAACTCAATTTGCTAAAACACGGCATGGTTATTGTCCTCACGTGTTCTTCATTCGATCATAAAAATAAACTTCCAAACATGGCCATGTTCAAACATTCGCAAAACATACAACCTCACGCTCATTCAAACATACACAAAACAATAATACATATATACATACAAAAATATTCAAAAATGACGTTTCTTCGAACAAAGAACAGGGCCCGTCGACTCCTGTTCGTGGAGAATCAATCAAATTCAGATTCCAAGACCGACAGATACCAAAATCAAGCAGTCCAAAGACTACCAAGAGACCGTCAGACAGGTATAACCACAGACCATCCCGCAGCCTTCCTGATTCACTCTTGTGACTATTCTGACTAAGCCCGCTTCATTAGCACCGCTTCAGATGTGTTCCCAAGGCTACCCAGGTACAGCTACAGGCTTTTCCGAGAGCAGTCTGGCTGGGCGCACACCACACGTGCCACACCGGGCGTCTGATCGGCGTCTCTATTATTCACAGAAGGTCCGTGGAGCATCTATACGTGCAGCCACCATAATGCTGCCCCGTCAGACCCCCAAGATTCTCCGTGGTACACTGACCACCAAATACTTACACATTTAACTGCTTCAAAAGCACTGCTCAACAGTGCATGCCAAGAACATCAAAACAATTCCACTCACCTGGTGCACACAGGCACAATTGCGTGTTCTCCTCTGCCAACTCCTGCGGACCAACACGGTCAGCTCCTAGGTTACGCCCGTAGGACTCCGGTGAAGGGTCACTAGCAGCTGAGGACACTCTGATCGCGAGAGCGGAGTAAGTTCATGCCAAAAATGGCTAAATTTCAAAAGATCCTTTTTCCGTCCACCCGCTCGACCAGAATTACCCTTTGTCCTGACCACCCGTTTACGGGGAGGACGACCCAGTCATGGAGTCCCACCAGAGTCGCCAACTGAAGTACCATAAAATCGAACTAAAGGACTATACCTACCAATAGTCCAAATACCAATACCAAATACTTAGTTGGCAGTGAAGAAGGTTCAATCGTTTATTAAACAAAATACTCTATAGAGGAGCCTCTCCGAACCTCATACATCAGGTGTGCCGAGAAGACTGTTGGCTCGTATTCAAACATGCGGTTATATACTTTTTGGTTCAACACATATAATCACTGTAAAAGGAAAAACACCAGTTGGCCCTCGAGCTCCAAGGAAGGACCATATATGGTACTCATCAGACCAGTACAAAGGCTTGACTGTTTATTACTGATGAGGTCAGGAGAGGAGACTCCCTTTCGTCTTGGTGCCTGGGAGTGTAGACACGGCGCTTCCAGGAATGCGCTTATCGCCCCCAAATCCAGATGCGACCTTGATACTAAGAACAGTCGAGTAAACCGCCTACCTTCTGCTGCTACCAGTAACTCAGATGAACTGTGGCCTGACATCTGCACGTGATCAACACGTGATCACGGCCCGTGCTCGAGAATATGATCAGAAGATGGCGTCTGTATGGTTCTCGGCCTACTCTTATAGCAACAGATATACAGGGAGGAAATAAACGAGTTTCCTCCAAGCAAAAGCATATATATCAAACAGGGAGTGCACGAATAGATGCATCATGCTAACATAATATATGTCCGATATTCCTTATATATGGAAAATATACTTTTTTATCCCTCAGAGTGACTCCCCTGCTTGGCAGGAACCAAAACTTTGCATCAACGGTCGCAAACTTTCCCGCTCCCGCCGGAGTCCGAAGTCCCTGCAGCCCCGGAAGTGGATTTCATGACTTCTCGACGGCCATTGTGAGTCCCCAGCAGAGCTGTGGCGTCTGGACCCCACGAGTGACGAGGAACTGCAATACCAGAGAACCGTGCACTATTGTCGAGTGCAACCCATTCACGACATTCAACGAACTTGTGCTTTGGACCATTTGTGGCCCATGCCTCCAGCAGGTTTTGCAGCAAACATCAGAGGCCTACCACGTCCCGAGTGACCGTGGGCTCCTGTGAAGCATTTCCTCAAGAGGCGTCTTTGCGATCCCTTGCCCGTTGGCTTGTGGATCCCCCGAAGACTTTATCAACTCAAAGGGCTCCCCAGGTTGCTCCAGGTCTGCCCTCACACATCCTCGCTGGGTGAGTCCCTCAGACCTCGCTGGTCTGCACCATCGACTTTCTTCACTCTACATGAGACTTGCTTTTGCCAAGGCTTGTTGGCTCCAATCCGGCCGCCGACACCGCCATCAGCTGCAGACGTCATGGGACACTCTGAATCCAGCTGCTGGTCATCGTCGATCTCTCCTGGACCTCAAAGAGTCAAAACACCATCGATGACCTGAAATCACCCGACATCTGTGGGCATCCATCTTCCTGGCCCCGGGTCACTGGCAAGTGACTGTGAACACTGCCCCTTCAATTTTCAGGTCTTCTACTTCTTGAATCCAGCCTTGGATTCCACCGGACACTTCTTCAGTCGCAGCAAGTCTTCTTTGGTCTCCATAGAAAACAGCAACGCGACCCAACACCAAACGACACCTATGCACCCGGCTTCCCTGGGTGAGGTAACTCGTGCACTCCGGTGCCCTAGTATGTGTTGGCCCTCAAATTACTTACCCTGTAAGTGGCTTGCTTTCAGACTTCCTCAAAGTACCCTAAAACTTTAAAAATTAAATCGCGACTTGCTCCATTGTAATCAATAGGGAACCCGTGTCTGTGTTCTCACACTGCACGCGTCTCCCGTGGGCCTGTTACTTACCTGCTATCACTGCAGTCGTGAAGCCCAAGCGATTCTATAGGCCCTAGGCCTTGTCAGTCTGCGAGTCGACTTTCCTAAACCTCTTTTTTTAGTATATGGTCTGGTACGCCCCTAGGGCCCCAGCCATATTTGTGCTTAACTTATTGTGAAACGTTGATATTTGAATGTGTTCCTGGCTTCTACTCTCATAAAGAAATTAGTAGAGTGTGTCTAGAAATAAATACATATATATTTGATATATATACCTGTGTGGTGTCCTTTCATTTGGTAATTCAAGAGATTATAAGGTAAAACAAGCTGCTTTACATTCCTCTGAGACTTAGCCTGAAGGCTGCTCTCCACAGCTACCACTAGGATAGCTTTCTTTAAAAGGTTGTCTTAAACCTATCTACCATAAGAGTCGAATTGACTGGTGCAAGGTGGCCACTATAACTAGTGACCAGCATATGCCAGGCCAACTTCACAACCACCACCACCACTACTTCCACCACCACCACCACGTCCACCACCACCACCACCACCACGTCCTCCTCCTCCACCACAACCACGTCCTCCTCCACCACCACCACATCCTCCTCCACCACCACCACATCCCCCTCCACCACCACCACGTCCTCCACCACCACCATGTCCTCCACCACCACGTGCTCCATCACCACCACGTCCTCCACCACCACGTCCACCACGTCCTCCACCACCAGGTCCACCACCACCACATCCACCACCACCAGGTCCACCACCACCAAGTCCACCACCACCACATCCTCCACAACCACATCCTCCAACACCACCACCATGTCCTCCACCACCACCACATTCTCAACCACCACCATGTCCACCACGTCCTCCACTATCACATCTTCAACCACATCTTCCACCACGTCCTCCACCACCACCAAGTCCACCACCACCACATCCTCCACCACATCCTCCACCACCACCACGCCCTCCACTACCTCCACCACATCCACCACCACCACATCCTCCACCTTCACATCCACCACCACCACGTCCACCACCACCATGTCCTCCACCACCACCATGTCCTCCACCACCAGCACGTCCTCCAACCCCACCACCACATCCACCACCACCACCACCACATCCACCACATCCTCCACCACCACCACGTCCTCCACCACCACCACGTCCTCCACCACCACCACTACAACCACCACGTCCACCACATCCTCCACCACCATGTCCACCACCACCACCACATCGTCCTCCACCACCATGCCCTCCACCACCACCACCACCATCACCACCACGTCCTGCATCATCACATCCTCCTCCACCACCACCACCACATCCTCCACCACCTCCATATCCTCCACCACCACGTCTTTCATATCCACCACCACCACGTCCTTCACATCCACCACCACCACATCCACCACCACCACCACATCCACCACCACCACGTCCACCACCACCACGTCTACCACATACTCCACCACCACCACCACCACATCCAGCACTACCACGTCAACCACCAATTCCACCACCACGTTCACCACCACCACGTCCACCACCATCACCACATCCACCACCACGTCGTCCACCACCACCACGTCCTCCACCACCACCACCACATCCTCCACCACCACCACGTCCTCCACCACCACCGTGTCCTCCACCACTGAGTCCACCACCACCACATCCACCACGTCCTCCACCACCATGTCCTCCTCCACCACCACCACGTCCTCCACCACCACCAGCACGTCCTCCTCCACCACCACCACGTCCTCCACCACCACCAACGTGTCCTCCACCACTGAGTCCTCCACCACCACGTCCTCCACCACCACCACATCCTCCACTACCTCCACCACATCCTCCACTACCTCCACCACATCCTCCACCACCAATACCATGTCCTCCACCACCACGTCCACCACCACCACGTTCTCCACCACCACCACGTCCACCACCATATCCTCCTCCACCACCACATCCTCCACCACATCCTCAACCACTATGTTCTCCACCACCACGTGCTCCTCCACCACCACCACATCCTCCACCACCACGTCCTCCACCACCACTGTTAGACCTGGCACCATTGGCGTGGGTCACCCTCCAATTTTTGTCTGTGCCTCAATGCATTTTTGTGCTGGTGTTAGCTGCTCAGGGCCCTGTCACACTGCCATCCAGGGCCCCAGGGCAAGTGCTCCCTATGGGAAAATTTATTATGTGAATTGACTTCCATGTTTGGCTATTTGGTTTACTATCAGTCCCTAGTAGAGTGCACCAGGAGTGCCAAGGGCTTGTATATCCGAATGCTGCTAGTGGGCTTGCAGCACTGGTTGTGCCACCCACAGAAGCAGCCTGGTAAAATGTGTCTAAGGTCTGCCATTGCAGAACCTGCATGCAGTCTGGTACTGTCATGCTGACTGGGCAAGTGTCCCCACTTGCCAGTCCCTAAACCTTCCCTTAACTTCATGTTAGTCACCCCTATGGTAGGCCCTAGGGCAGGGTGCATTGTAAGGATAAGGTAGGACATGCCCTGAGGTGTTTGGCATGTCCTAATAGTGAATTACAGCCATTTTCGTTTTTCACTATTGTAAGGCTACCTGCTCTCCATAGGCCAGAATAGGCTGCTAGATTATAACACTCTATAATCCTAGCAGGCTCAGGAAGCATGGTAGAAATTCATGTTTAGTATGCCTGAACTCAGAATAATAAAATACATCTTTTAGCAAAGGTTATTTTAATATCCTGGGTTTGCAAATGCTACTTTTAGAAAGTTAGCCTTTGCGTGCCTAACCATCTCAGTCCGCCTCTGGAGGGGAGGGCTATCTTCTTTGTGTGTAGCTTGAGTGACAGGGCTGGGAAGTTCCAGGAGACAGGCTGGGGCTGCCAGGTGGTGAATAGAGAGATTACACCAGGATGGGTGGGAGGAGTGCACCTTGACTCTGAATAGGGCAGTGCTCTGCCACCACAATGCTGGCTCCACCCCCTGGGGAGCGTCTGATGTCTCTGCCCTGCCTGCTGAAAGAAGAAGCCAGAGTCCCAACAACAAAGTGCTCCTCACTGAAAAGAACTGCACTGGGATTATGCAAAGGCCCCCCTGTCCTGAAAAGGCAAAAGAAACTTGGTATAAATGTAGGAGCCCTGCTCCTAAGAAATCAGATCCTGATTGAACCACAAAGAAACTCTGCCTGACCAGAAGGACCTGGAAGAAGCTGAAGGAGGAGTAACTTTCCCTAACCTGGGGGATTGGCCTGCAGTTGATGCCTTACTGAGAAAGGAGAGGAAAAGACTAAGAGAGGCTTTGCACTTTGTTTCAACAATCTCCAAGGGCTTGGAAGAAGAGCTTGCCCCCTGAACTGAGTCCCAGGACCATTGGACTCATCTACCTTCCAAAACTGAGTTGCCTGGACAATTATTGCTTGTTTCCTGCTGGATTTGGCCCCAGTATGACTCATACCCCATCGCCGCAAAGCCGTGTCTTTGCCGCCCGGCACCGTGTGTCTACGCTGATCCAAAAGCGTTAGTACGCATCGTATCCCTCCACCACCATCACCACATCCACCACCACGTCGTCCACCACCACCACGTCCTCCACCACCACCACTGTTAGACCTGGCACCTTGGCGTGAGTTTCCCTTCCACTTTTTGATGGTGTGCCTCGATTGTTTTGCTGGTGTTGTCCGCTCAGGGCACTGCGCCACGGCTAATCCGTGCCGCAGTGCAAGTGCTCCCTAGGTAAAGTGTACCTGTAATTGATGTTCACGATTGGTTTATTGGATTCACTGTCAGTCCCCAGTAAAGTGCACCAGGGGTGCCAGGGCTTGTGAATGCCAATGCTGCTAGTGGGCTAGCAGCGCTGGTTGTGCCACCCACAGAAAGCGGCCTTGTAAAAATGTGTCTAGGGTCTGCCACCGCAGACCCTGTGCGCGGTCTGCGACCGTCGCGCTGACTGCGCAAGTGCCCCCACTTGCCAGTCCCTAAACCTTCCCTTACCTACATATTAGCCACCCCTCTGGTAGGCCCAAGGGCAGGGTGCATTGTAGGCATAAGTTAGGACATGCCCTGATGTGTGTGGCATGTCTTAGTAGTGAATTACAGCCCTTTCCGTTTTTCACTATTGAAGGCTACCTGCTCTCCATAGGCCAGAATGGGCTGCTGGGATCACGCCAACGCTGTGACCCCAGTGGACTCAGAGAGCATGGTAGGATGTCAAGTTTAGTATGCCTGAACTCAGAATAATAAAATACTTCTTGTAGTCAAGTTTATTTTAATATCCTGGGTTTGTAAATACTACTTTTAGAAAGTTCGTATTTACTGACCTGACCATCTCAGTCCGCCTCTGCTGTGTGTGTGTGTTCTGCCTAGCAACAGTAAGGGCAGGGTGGGGGGATCCCCAGAGACAGGTTGGCTGCCAGGTGGTGGGCCGGGAGATGACACCAGGATGGGTGGGAGGAGTACACCTTGACTCTTGAATAGACCTGTGCTCTGCCACCACAAAGCCGGCGCCGCCCCCTGCGGGGCGGCTGATGTCTCTGCCCTGCTGCTGAAAGGAAAGAGCAGAGTCACCATAACAAAGTGCTCCAGAACTGGACTGAGCCAGGCCTAGGCCCCCTGGCGCTAAAGAACAAAAGAATCATGGTATAAAAGTAGGAGCCTGGCTCCTAAGAAATCAGAATCCTGTCTTACCACAAAGAACCTCTGCCCGACTAGAAGGAGAATGAGACGCTGGAGGAGCTGGCCTGCTGCTTGCCTTGCTGAGAAAGGAGAGGAAGAGACTACTGAAAAGACTTTGCTGCTTTGTGCTTGAAACGTTCTCCAAGGGCTTGATCTGAGCTTGCCCCCTGAACTGAACCCCAGGACCAGTGGGTTCTCTGTGCTTTTGCTCGTCCTCCGATTCGAGCCGTGTGGGCATCCCGCTGGAAAAGAGACTGCGCCCCTCATCGCCCCTCCTAGGGCCGTGACACTCAGGAGCTCGCCTGCCGCAACCCCGTGAGAGCCCCGCTCCGTCCGGAGCCGCTCTCTGTCCCCGGGCTAGGCCGCCTGCACCCCTGTCACCGCCTGCCACTGGAGCGCGCTGAACGCGCTATCACCCCTCCCGCCGGAAGCCGTCCGACGACTGTGATCTACGCCGGGTCATCCAGCTGCACTGACTGTGCCCTGTGACCCCGCTTCGCTATCCCCGGACATCTCAGGCCGCGCCGCCCCTGCTGTGGAGACCCCCCTGCACCGCCGTGCTGAGGGTCGCTGGCCGCGCCTGCCTACCTGCCCACACCCGCTGATCGAGGACCCAAGACCACTTCCCAAGCTGAGAGTCGCACCGACCTGTGCAGACTCTCCACATCACGAAAGAAGTTCCAGTATCGGGCTCGGGGCCCGCAACGCCTTATTTCCCCGTTCGCCGGAGTCGATCTCTGTAAGTACTGGAACCACAAGTAACATTTGCAAGAGACTACAAAGTATCCATTTGAAACTACGAACAAAGAACATTTGCCTGCTTTATAACCTGGTGGCATAGCGAAAACGTTACTGGTCTTGTGATAAGTCTGCTGAGATATATATACCTATGTTTACATAAAGAAGCGTATTTTTCTACATATCCAAGTCTGGTGTCCGTTTCTGGGGGGATTGATGTATTTACTGTGTGTGTGATTGTAAATGCTTAACCAACAACGCCTGAGGAATCGCCTTGGCTGCTCACGCCACGCACCTAGAGGGTGAGCAAGGGTCATTCAAAAGGGGTTATCCTGCGCCCTGACGTGGAGGAGAGGGTTCCTGCTTGACACAAGGGCAACCTTGCGCCAACCAGAGATCCCCGACTCTAACAACCACCACATCCTCCACCACCACCACGTCCTCCACCACCACCACATCCTCCACCACCACCGTGTCCTCCACCACCACGTCCTCCTCCACCACCACCAAGTCCTTCACCACCACCACCAGGTCATTCACCACCACCACCAGGTCCTTCTCCACTACCACCAGGTCCTCCCCCACCATCACGTCTTCCACCACCACCACCACATCTTCCACCACCACCACATCACCACCACCACATCCTCCACCACCACCACATCCTCCACCACCACCACCACCGCGTCCTCCACCACCACCACCGCGTCCTTTACCATCAGCACGTCCCCCATCACCACCATGTCCTCCTCCACGTCCTCCACCATCACCACCACCACGTCCTCCAACACAACCACGTCCATCACCACCACCATGACCACCATCATGTCCTCCACATCCACCACCACGACGTCCACCACCACATCCTCTACCACCACCACCGCGTCCTCCTCCACAACCATGTCCTCCACCACCACCACCACGTCCTCCACCACCATCACGTCCTCCACCACCACCACAACGTCCTCAACCACCACCACGTCCACCACCACATCCTCAGCCACATCCTCCACCACCACCACGTCCTCCACCACCACCAAGTCCACCACCACCACATCCTCCACACCCACCACCACGTCTTCCACCACCACCACCATGTCTTCCACCACCACCACCACATCATCCACCACCACATCCTCCACCACCACCACCACTACCACATCCTCCACCACATCCTCCACCACCACGTCCACCACCATCATATCCTCCACCACCACCACATCCACCACCACCACATCCACCACCACCACATCCTCCACCACCACGTCCTCCACCACCACCACGTCCACCACCATGTCCACCACCTCTACCACCACATCCTCCACCACCACCACATCCCCCACCACCACCATATCCTCCACCACCACATTGTCCACCACCACCACATACTCCATGCCCACCACCACATCCTCCACCACCACCACCATGTCTACTACCACCACCAACATGTCCACCACCACCACCTCCTCCACCACATCCTCCACCACATCTTCCACCACCACCACCAAGTCCTCCATCACAACCACATCCTCCACCACCAGGTCCTCCACCACCACCACTACTATGACCACCACATCTACCCCATCCTCCACCACAATGTCCACCACCACCACCACATCCACCACCACCACCACGTCCTCCTCCACCACCACCAGGTCCTTCACCACCACCACCAGGTCATTCACCACCACCACCAGGTCCTTCTCCACTACCACCAGGTCTTCCCCCTCATCACATCTTCCACCACCACCACCACGTCTTCCACCACCACCATGTCCTCCACCACCACCACCACATCCTCCACCACCACCACATCCTCCACCACCACCACATCCTCCACCACCACCACATCCTCCACCACCACCACATCCTCCACCACCACCACATCCTCCACCACAACCGTGTCCTCCACCACCACCACTGCATCCTCTACCACCACCACAACCGCATCCTCTACCACCACCACCACCGCGTCCTCTATCAGCACAACGTCCTCCATCACCACCACGTTCTCCACCACGTCCTCCACCACCACCACGTCCTCCACCATCGCCACCACCACCACGTCCTCCAACACCACCACGTCCACCATCACCATGTCCACCACCATGTCCTCCACGTCCACCACCACGACGTCCACCACCACATCCTCTACCACCACCACCACGTCCTCCACCAACACCATGTCCTCCTCCACCACCACCACCACATCCACCACCACGTCCACGTCCACCATCATGTCCACCACCACATCCACCACCACATCCACCATGTCCTCCACCACCAAGTCCACCACCACCACGTCCACAGCTCCCATGTCGAACACCCCCACGTCCACCACCACCACGTCCTCCACCACCACATCCACCACCCATATGTCCTCCACCACCACGTCCTCCTCCACCACCACGTCCTCCTCCACCACCACGTCCTCCACCACCACCACGTCCTCCACCACCACCACGTCGTCCACCACTACCACCACGTCGTCCACCACTACCACCACATCCTCCACCACCACCACCACCACATCCTCCACCACCACCACCATGTCCTCCACCACCAAGTCCACCACCACCACATCCAACTCCACCACGTCCACCACCACGACCCCCACCACATCCTCCACCACCACATCCTCCACCACCACGCCCTCCACCATCACGTCCTCCACGCCCACCACATCCACCACGTCCACCACATCCACCACCACTTCCTCTACCACCACCACTTCCTCTACCCCCACCGCAACCTCCTCCACCACCACCACATCCTCCACCACCAAGTCCTCCATCACAATCACATCTTCCACCACCATGTCCTCCACCACCACCACTACTACGACCACCACGTCCACCACATCCTCCACCACCACGTCCACCATGTCCACCACCACCACCAAGTCCACCACCACCATGATGTCCTCCACCACCACGTCCTCCTCCACCACCACCCAGTCCTTCACCACCACCACCAGGTCATTCACCACCACCACCAGGTCCTTCACCACCACTACCAGGTCTTCCCCCACCATCACGTCTTCCACCACCACCACCACGTCTTACACAACCACCACGTCCACCACCACCACCATGTCCTCCACCACCTCCTCCACCACCACCATTTCCTCCATCACCACCACCATGTCCTCCACCACCACCATGTCCTCCACCACCACCATGTCCTCCACCACTACCACGTCTTCCACCACCACCACCACTACCACCACATCCAGCACCACCACGTCCGCAACCACATCCGCCACCACCATCACGTCCTTCACCACATCCTCACCACCAAGTCCTCCATCACAATCACATCTTCCACCACCATGTCCTCCACCACCACCACTACTACGACCACCACGTCCACCACATCCTCCACCACCACGTCCACCATGTCCACCACCACCACCAAGTCCACCACCACCATGATGTCCTCCACCACCACGTCCTCCTCCACCACCACCCAGTCCTTCACCACCACCACCAGGTCATTCACCACCACCACCAGGTCCTTCTCCACCACCACCAGGTCTTCCCCCACCATCACGTCTTCCACCACCACCACGTCTTACACAACCACCACGTCCACCACCACCACCATGTCCTCCACCACCTCCTCCACCACCACCATTTCCTCCATCACCACCACCATGTCCTCCACCACCACCATGTCCTCCACCACCACCATGTCCTCCACCACTACCACGTCCTCCACCACCACCACCACTACCACCACATCCAGCACCACCACCACCACGTCCGCAACCACATCCGCCACCACCATCACGTCCTTCACCACATCCTCACCACCAAGTCCTCCATCACAATCACATCTTCCACCACCATGTCCTCCACCACCACCACTACTACGACCACCACGTCCACCACATCCTCCACCACCACGTCCACCATGTCCACCACCACCACCAAGTCCACCACCACCATGATGTCCTCCACCACCACGTCCTCTTCCACCACCACCCAGTCCTTCACCACCACCACCAGGTCATTCACCACCACCACCAGGTCCTTCTCCACCACCACCAGGTCTTCCCCCACCATCACGTCTTCCACCACCACCACCACGTCTTACACCACCACCACGTCCACCACCACCACCACCACCATGTCCTCCACCACCTCCTCCACCACCACCATTTCCTCCATCACCACCACATCCTCCACCACCACCATGTCCTCCACCACCACCATGTCCTCCACCACTACCACGTCCTCCACCACCACCACCACTACCACCACATCCAGCACCACCACCACCACGTCCGCAACCACATCCGCCACCACCATCACGTCCTTCACCACATCCTCCACCACCACGTCCTCTACCAAAACCACCACATCCTCCACCACCACCACCACCACCACCACCACGTCCTCCACCACCACCAGGTCCTCCACCACCAGGTCCACCACCACCATATCAACCACCACCAAGTCCACCACCACCAAGTCCACCACCACCATATCAACCACCACCAAGTCCACCACCACCATGTCCTCCACCACCATCACGTCCTCCACCACCACATCCTCAACCACCACCACCATCACGTCCACCACCACATCCTCAGCCACATCCTCCACCACCACCACGTCCTCCACCAAGTCCACCACCACCACATCCTTCACTACCACGTCCACCACCACCACCATGTCCTCCACCACCATGTCCTCCACCACCACATCCTCCACCACCACATCCACCACGATGTCCACCACCATTTCCTCCACCACCACCACGTCCACCACCACGTCCACCACAACGTCCACCACCACATCCACCACCACATCCACCACCACCACCACATCCTCCACCACCACGTCCTCCACCAAAACCACCACATCCTCCACCACCACCACCACATCCTCCACCACCAGGTCCACCACCACCACATCTACCACCACCACATCCTCAACCACCACCACATCCACCACCACCACATCCTCCACCACATCCTCCACCATCACATCCTCCACCACCACGTCATCCACCACCATGTCCTCCACCACCACCACCACATCCTCAGCCACATCCTCCACAACCACCACGTCCTCCAGCAAGTCCACCACCACCACATCCTTCACTACGACGTCCACCACCACCACCACATCCTCCACCACCATGTCCTCCACTACCACGTCCTCCACCACCACCACCACCACCACATCCACCACCATGTCCACCACCATTTCCTCTACCACCACCACCACCACGTCCACCACCACATCCACCACCACCACCACCACGTCCTTCACCACATCCTCCACTACCACGTCCTCCACCAAAACCACCACATCCACCACCACCACCACCACGTCCTCCACCACCAGGTCTACCACCACCACATCCACCACCACCAAGTCCACCACCACCACCACGTCCACCACCACCACATCCTCCACAACCACATCCTCCACCACACCATCACGTCCTCCACCACCACCACGTCCTCCACATCCACCACCACCACATCCTCCACCACCATGTCATCCACCACCATGTCCTCCACCACATCCACCACCACCACATTCTCCACCACGTCCTCCACCACCACCACGTCCTCCACCACCACCACGTCCACCACCATGTCCACCACCTCCACCACCACCACCACATCCTCCACAACCGCCTCATCCACCACCACCACCATGTCCTCCACCACCATCACGTCCTCCACCACCACATCCTCAACCACCACCACCATCACTTCCACCAAATCCTCAGCCACATCCTCCACCACCACCACATCCTCCACCACCACCACATCCTCCACCAAGTCCACCACCACCACATCCTCCACCACATCCTCCACCATGTCCACCACCATTTTCTCCACCATCACCACCACGTCCTCCACCACCAGGCTTACCACCACCACATCCACCACCACCAAGTCCACCACCACACCACGTCCACAACCACCACATCCTTCACAACCATGTCCTCCACCACCACCACGTCCTCCACTACCATCACGTCCTCCACCACCATGTCCACCACCACATCCTCAGCCACATCCTCCACCACCAAGTCCACCACCACCACATCCTCCACCACCACCACTTCTTCCACCACCACCACCACGTCATCCACCACCACGTCCACCACCACCACCACCACATCCTCCACCACATCCTCCACCACCACGTCCACCACCACCATATCCTCCCCCACCACATCCACCACCACCACATCCTCCACCACCACCACGTCCACCACCATGTCCACCACCTTGCCCACCACCATGTCCTCCACCACCACCACATCCACCACCATCAACACGTCCACCACCACCACATCCACCACCACCACCACGTCCACCACCACCATGTCCTTCACCACCACGCCCTCCACCACCACATGCTCCACCACCACCATGTCCTCCACCACCACGTCCACCACCACCACAACATCCACCACCACCATGTCCTCCACCACCACGTCCACCACCATGTCTTCCACCACCATCACATCCTCCACCACATCCTCCACCACCACATCCTCCACCACCACCCTGTCCACCACCACCACATCCTCCACCACCATGTTCACCACCACGTACACCACAACCACGTCCTCCACCACCACCACCGTGTCCTCCACCACCACCACCACCACATCCTCTACCCCCACCACCACCGTGTCTTCCACCATCACCACGTCCTCCATCAGCACCACATCCTCCATAACCACCACGTCCTCCACCACATCCTCCACCCCTACCACGTCCTCCACCATCACCATGTCCTCCACTACCACCACCACCACGTCCTAAACCTCCACCACCACCACGTCCTCCATCACCACCACGTCCTCCACCACCACCATGTCCACCACCACCATGTCCACCACCATGTCCTCCACATACACCACCACCACCACGTCCACCACCACATCCTCTACCACCACCACCGCGTCCTCATCACCACCACGTCCTCATCACCACCACGTCCTCATCACCACCATGTCCTCCACCACCACCATGTCCTCCACCATCACCACGTCCTCCACCACCACGTCCTCCACCACCACCACGTCCTCCACCACCACCACCATGTCCACGTCCACCATGTCCACCACCACATCCACCATGTCCACCATGTCCACCACCACATCCACCATGTCCACCACATCCTCCACCACATCCACCATGTTTACCACCACCACGTCCACCACCACGTCCACCACCACCACCACCGCGTCCTCCACCATCACCGCGTCCTCCATCACCACCACGTCCTCCATCACCACCACATCCTCCACCACCACCACGTCCTCCACCACCACCACGTCCACCACCACCATGTCCACCACCACATCCTCTACCACCACCACCACCGCGTACTCCATCACCACCACGTCCTCCATCACCACCACGTCCTCCATCACCACCACGTCCTCAATCACCACCACATCCTCCACCACCACCACATCCTCCACCACCACGTCCTCCACCATCACCACGTCCTCCACCACCACATCCACCACCACCTTGTCCACCACCACATCCTCTACCACCACGTCCTCCACCACCACCACATCCTCCATCACTACCACGTCCTCCATCACCACCATGTCCACCACCACCACGTCCTCCACCATCACCACGTCCTCCACCACCATGTCCTCTACCACCACCACATCCTCCACCACCACCACGTCCTCTACCACCACCACCACGTCCTCCACCACCACCACCACCATGTCCACCACCATGTCCACCACCATGTCCACCACCATGTCCACCACCATGTCCACCACCATGTCCACCACCATGTCCACCACCACATCCACCATGTCCACCACCACCACGTCCACCACCACCACCATGTCCTCCACCACCACGTCCACCACCACAACGTCCTCCACCATCACCATGTCCTCCACCACCACATCCTCCACCACCACCACATCCTCCACCACCACCACGTCCTCCACCACCACCACCACCACCACATCCTCCACCACCACCACATCCTCCACCACCACCACCATGTCCACCACCACATCCACGTCCACCACCATGTCCACCACCACATCCACCACAACATCCACCATGTCCACCACCACCATGTCCACCACCACGATGTCTTCCACCAACATGTCCACCACCAACACGTCCTCCACCACATCCTCCACCACCATGTCCTCCATGTCCACCACCACCACGTCCACCGCTCCCATGTCCACAACCCCCACGTCTATCACCACATCCACACCACCACATCCTCCACCACCACCACGTCTTCCACCACCACATCAACCACCCCATGTCCTCCACCACCACATCCTCTACCACCACATCCACCATGTCCACCACCACCACATCCTCCACCACCACATCTACCACCCCCATGTCCTCCACCACCACATCCTCCACCACCACATCCACCACCACCACATCCTGCACCACCACGTCCTCCACCACCACCACCACCATTTCTTCCACCACAACCACCACGTCCCCCACCACCACCACGTCCACCACCACCACGTCCACCACCACCACGTCCTTCACCACATACTCCACCACCACGTCCTCCACCATATCCTCCACCACCACCACCACCACGTCCTCTACCATCAGGTCCACCACCACCACATCCACCACCACCAAGTCCTCCACCACCAAGTCCACCACCACCATGTCCACCAACACCACATCCTCCACAACCATGTCCTCCACCACCACCACCACATCCTCCACCACCATCATGTCCTCCACACTCCCCCCCACGTCCTCAACCACCACCACGTCCACCACCACCACATCCTCCACCACCACGTCCTCCACCACCACCATGTCATCCACCACCACATCCACCACCACCACGTCCTCTACCACCACCACGTCCTCCACCACCACGTCCTCCACCACCACCACCACAATGTCCACCACCACCATTTCCACCACCATGTCCTCCACGTCCACCACCACCACCACGTCCACCACCACATCCTCTACCACCACCACCGTGTCCTCCATCACCACCACGTCCTCCATCACCACCACGTCCTCCATCACCACCATGTCCTCCACCACCACCATGTCCTCCACCACCACCATGTCCTCCACCACCACCACGTCCTCCACCACCACCATGTCCTCCACCATCATGTCCTCCACCACCACCATGTCCTCCACCACCACCACCATGTCCACGTCCACCATGTCTACCACCACGTCCACCATGTCCACCACCACATCCACCATGTCCACCACATCCTCCACCACATCCACCATGTTTATCACCACCACGTCCACCACCACCACGTCCACCACGTCCACCACCACATCCTCCACCACCACCACCGTGTCCTCCACCATCACCATGTCCTCCATCATCACCATGTCCTCTACCATCACCACGTCCTCTACCATCACCACGTCCTCTACCATCACCACGTCCTCCACCATCACCACGTCCTCCACCATCACTACGTCCTCCACCACCACGTCCTCCACCACCACGTCCACCACCACCATGTCCACCACCACATCCTCTACCACCACCACCACCACCGTGTCCTCCACCACCACCACGTCCTCCATCACTACCACATCCTCCACCACCGCCACGTCCTCCACCACCACTACCACGTCCTCCACCATCACCACGTCCTCCACCACCACATCCACCACCACCTTGTCCACCACCACATCCTCTACCACCACCACTACCACGTCCTCCATCACCACCATGTCCTCCACCACTACCACGTCCTCCACCATCACCACGTCCTCCACCACCACATCCTCCACCATCACCACGTCCTCCACCACCATCACCACGTCCTCCACCACCACGTCCACCACCACGTCCACCACCACGTCCACCACCATGTCCACCACCATGTCCACCACCATATCCACCATGTCCACCACCACCACGTCCACCACCACCATGTCTTCCATCACCACGTCCTCCACCACCACGTCCTCCACCACCACGTCCTCCACCACCACGTCCTCCACCACCACATCCTCCACCACCACCACGTCCTCCACCACCACCACGTCCTCCACCACCACGTCCTCCACCACCACATCCTCCACCACCACCACGTCCTCCACCACCATCACCACGTCCTCCACCACCACCACCAACACCATGTCCACCACCACCACATCCTCCACCACCACATCCACCACTCCCATGTCCTCCACCACCACATCCTCCACCACCACGTCCACCACTACCACATCCTGCACCACCACATCCTCCACCACCACCACCACCACCACCACCATTTCCTCCACCACAACCACCATGTCCTCCACCACAACCACCATGTCCCCCACCACCACAACGTCCACCACCACCACGTCCTTCACCACATCCTCCACCACCACGTCCTCCACCAAAACCACCATATCCTCCTCCACCACCACCACCACATCCTCCACCATCAGGTCCACCACCACCACATCCACCACCACCAAGTCCTCCGCCACCAAGTCCACCACCACCACCATGTCCACCAACACCACATCCTCCACAACCATGTCCTTCACCACCACCACCACCACCACGTCCTTAACCACCACCACTTCCACCACCACCACATCCTCCACCACATCCTCCACCACCATGTCCTCCACCACCACCACGTCATCCACCACCATGTCCTCCACCACCACCACCACATCCTCCACCACATCCTCCACCACCATGTCCTCCACCACCACCACGTCATCTACCACCACGTCTTCCACCACCACATCAACCACCCCATGTCCTCCACCACCACATCCTCTACCACCACATCCACCATGTCCACCACCACCACATCCTCCACCACCACATCTACCACCCCCATGTCCTCCACCACCACATCCTCCACCACCACATCCACCACCACCACATCCTGCACCACCACGTCCTCCACCACCACCACCACCATTTCTTCCACCACAACCACCACGTCCCCCACCACCACCACGTCCACCACCACCACGTCCACCACCACCACGTCCTTCACCACATACTCCACCACCACGTCCTCCACCATATCCTCCACCACCACCACGTCCTCTACCATCAGGTCCACCACCACCACATCCACCACCACCAAGTCCTCCACCACCAAGTCCACCACCACCATGTCCACCAACACCACATCCTCCACAACCATGTCCTCCACCACCACCACCACATCCTCCACCACCATCATGTCCTCCACACTCCCCCCCACGTCCTCAACCACCACCACGTCCACCACCACCACATCCTCCACCACCACGTCCTCCACCACCACCATGTCATCCACCACCACATCCACCACCACCACGTCCTCTACCACCACCACGTCCTCCACCACCACGTCCTCCACCACCACCACCACAATGTCCACCACCACCATTTCCACCACCATGTCCTCCACGTCCACCACCACCACCACGTCCACCACCACATCCTCTACCACCACCACCGTGTCCTCCATCACCACCACGTCCTCCATCACCACCACGTCCTCCATCACCACCATGTCCTCCACCACCACCATGTCCTCCACCACCACCATGTCCTCCACCACCACCACGTCCTCCACCACCACCATGTCCTCCACCATCATGTCCTCCACCACCACCATGTCCTCCACCACCACCACCATGTCCACGTCCACCATGTCTACCACCACGTCCACCATGTCCACCACCACATCCACCATGTCCACCACATCCTCCACCACATCCACCATGTTTATCACCACCACGTCCACCACCACCACGTCCACCACGTCCACCACCACATCCTCCACCACCACCACCGTGTCCTCCACCATCACCATGTCCTCCATCATCACCATGTCCTCTACCATCACCACGTCCTCTACCATCACCACGTCCTCTACCATCACCACGTCCTCCACCATCACCACGTCCTCCACCATCACTACGTCCTCCACCACCACGTCCTCCACCACCACGTCCACCACCACCATGTCCACCACCACATCCTCTACCACCACCACCACCACCGTGTCCTCCACCACCACCACGTCCTCCATCACTACCACATCCTCCACCACCGCCACGTCCTCCACCACCACTACCACGTCCTCCACCATCACCACGTCCTCCACCACCACATCCACCACCACCTTGTCCACCACCACATCCTCTACCACCACCACTACCACGTCCTCCATCACCACCATGTCCTCCACCACTACCACGTCCTCCACCATCACCACGTCCTCCACCACCACATCCTCCACCATCACCACGTCCTCCACCACCATCACCACGTCCTCCACCACCACGTCCACCACCACGTCCACCACCACGTCCACCACCATGTCCACCACCATGTCCACCACCATATCCACCATGTCCACCACCACCACGTCCACCACCACCATGTCTTCCATCACCACGTCCTCCACCACCACGTCCTCCACCACCACGTCCTCCACCACCACGTCCTCCACCACCACATCCTCCACCACCACCACGTCCTCCACCACCACCACGTCCTCCACCACCACGTCCTCCACCACCACATCCTCCACCACCACCACGTCCTCCACCACCATCACCACGTCCTCCACCACCACCACCAACACCATGTCCACCACCACCACATCCTCCACCACCACATCCACCACTCCCATGTCCTCCACCACCACATCCTCCACCACCACGTCCACCACTACCACATCCTGCACCACCACATCCTCCACCACCACCACCACCACCACCACCATTTCCTCCACCACAACCACCATGTCCCCCACCACCACAACGTCCACCACCACCACGTCCTTCACCACATCCTCCACCACCACGTCCTCCACCAAAACCACCATATCCTCCTCCACCACCACCACCACATCCTCCACCATCAGGTCCACCACCACCACATCCACCACCACCAAGTCCTCCGCCACCAAGTCCACCACCACCACCATGTCCACCAACACCACATCCTCCACAACCATGTCCTTCACCACCACCACCACCACCACGTCCTCAACCACCACCACTTCCACCACCACCACATCCTCCACCACATCCTCCACCACCATGTCCTCCACCACCACCACGTCATCCACCACCATGTCCTCCACCACCACCACCACATCCTCCACCACATCCTCCACCACCATGTCCTCCACCACCACCACGTCATCTACCACCATGTCCTCCACCACCACCATCACATCCTCCACCACATCCTCCACCATCACGTCCGCCACCACCATCACGTCCTCCACCACCACTACCACATCCTCAACCACCACCATGTCTACCACCACATCCTCAGCCACATCCTCCACCACCACCACGTCCTCCACCACCACCAAGTCCACCACCACCACATCCTCCATCACCACCCTGTCCTCCACCACCACCACATCCTCCACCACTACCATGTCCTCCACCACCACCACCACTACCACCACGTCCTGCAGCACCACCACCACGTCCACCACCACATCCTCCACCACCATCACGTCCTTCACCACATCCTCCACCACCATGTCCACCACCACCACCACGTCCTCCACCACCACCACCACGTCCTCCACCACCACCACATCCTCCACGACCACCACCACCACATCCTCCACCATCACGTCCTCCACCATCACCACCATGTCCTCCACCACCACCACGTCCACCACTACCACATCCTCCACCACGTCATCCACCACCACGTCATCCACCACCACGTCATCCACCACCACGTCCTCCACCACCACGTCCACCACCACGTCCACCACCACCATCATGTCCTTCACCACATTCTCCACCAAAACCACCACCGCCACCACATCCTCCACCACCACCACGTCCACCACCTCCTCCACCACCACCACCACGTCTGCCACCACCATCACGTCCTCCACCACCACTACCACATCCTCAACCACCACCACATCCTCAGCCACATCCTCCACCACCACCACGTCCTCCACCACCACCAAGTCCACCACCACCACATCCTCCACCCCTTCCTCCACCACATCCTCTACCACCACCACCATGTCATCCACCACCACATCCTCCACCACCACATCCTCTACCACATCTTCCACCACCACCACCACCATATCCTCCACGACCACCACATTCTCCACCACCACGTCCTCCACCACCACCACCACCACGTCTACCACCATGTCTACCACCTCCACCACCATGTCCTCCACCACATCCTCCACCACCACCACGTCCTCCATCACCACCACATCCTCCACCACCACCACGTCCTCCATCACCACCACATCCTCCATCACCACCATGTCCTCCACCACCACCACGTCCTCCACCACTACCATGTCCTCCACCACCACCACTACCACCACGTCCAGCAGCACCACCACCACGTCCACCACCACCATCACGTCCTTCACCACATCCTCCACCACCATGTCCTCCACCACCACCACCACATCCTCCACCACCACCACCACGTCCTCCACCACCACCACCACGTCCTCCACCACCACCCCATCCTCCACGACCACCACCACCACGTCCTCCACCCCCAGGTCCACCACCACCACATTAACCACCACCAACTCCACCACCACCAACTCCACCACCACCACATCCTACACAACCACATCCTCCACAACCACATCCTCCACCACCACCACCATGTCCTCCACCACCATCATGTCCTCCACCACCACATCCTCAACCACCACCACGTCCTCCACCAAGTCCACCACCACCACATCCTTCACTACCACGTCCACCACCACCACATCCTCCACCATCATGTCCTCCACCACCATGTCCTCCACCACGTCCACCACTATTTCCTCCACCACCACCACCACGTCCCCCACCACCACCACAACCACCACATCCACCACCACGTCCTTCACTACATCCTCCATCACCACGTCATCTACCAAAACCTCCGCATCCTCCACCACCACCACGTCCTCCACCACCAGGTCCACCACCACCACATCCACCACCACCACATCCTCCACAACCACGTCCTCGACCACCATCATCAGGTCCTCCACCTCCATCACGTCCTCCACCACCACCACTACATCCTCAACCACCACCACGTCCACCACCACCACATCCTCCACCACATCCTCCACCACCACGTCTTCCACCACCATGTCATCCACCACCATGTACTCCACCACCACCACCACATCCTCTACCACCACCACCACATCCACTACCACCACGTCCTCCACCACCACCACCACGTCCACCACCATGTCCACCACCTCCACCACCACCACCACATCCTCCACAACCACATCCTCCACCACCACCACCATGTCCTCCACCACCACGTCCACCACCACCATGTCCACCACCACATCCTCTACTACCACCACCACCACCGGGTCCTCCATCACCACCATGTCCTCCATCACCAACACGTCCTCCACCACCACCACGCCCTCCACCACCACCACGCCCTCCACCACCACCACGTCCTCCACCATCACCATGTCCTCCACCACCACATCCACCACCACCACCTTGTCCACCACCACATCCTCTACCACCACCACCACCTCGTCATCCACCACCACCACATCCTCCATCATTACCACGTGTTCCACCACCACCACGTCCTCCACCACCACCACGTCCTCCACCACCACCACGTCCTCCACCATCACCACGTCCTCCACCATCACCACGTCCTCCACCACCACGGCCTCCTCCACCACCACCACGCCCTCCACCACCACGTCCTCTACCACCACCCCGTCCACCACCACCACATCCACCACCACATCCACCACCACGTCCCCCACCACCACGTCCCCCACCACCACGTCCCCCACCACCACGTCCTCCACCACCACGTCCTCCACCACCACGTCCTCCACCATCACCACATCCTCCACCACCACGGCCTCCACCACCACCACCACCTCCTCCACCACCACCACGTCCTCCACCACCACCACCACCTCCACCACCACCCCGTACTCTTCCACCACCACCATGTCCACCACCACATCCACCACCATGTCTACCACCACATCCACCATGTCCACCACCACCACGTCCCCCACCACCATGTCCTCCACCACCACGTCCACCACTACCACATCCTCCATCACCACCACCACGTCCTCCACCACCACGTCCTCCATCACCACGTCCTCCACCATCACCACATCCTCCACCACCACGGCCTCCACCACCACCACCACCTCCTCCACCACCACCACGTCCTCCACCACCACCACCACCACCACCACCACCACCACCTCCACCACCACCCCGTACTCTTCCACCACCATGTCTACCACCACATCCACCATGTCTACCACCACATCCACCATGTCCACCACGTCCTCCACCACCACGTCCTCCACCACCACGTCCTCCACCACCACATCCTCCACCACCACCACCACGTCCTCCACCACCACCACGTCCTCCACCACCACGTCCTCCACCACCACGTCCTCCACCACCACATCCTCCACCACCACCACGTCCTCCACCACCATCACCACATCCTCCACCACCACCACCAACACCATGTCCACCACCACCACATCCTCCACCACCACATCCACCACTCCCATGTCCTCCACCACCACATCCTCCACCACCACGTCCACCACTACCACATCCTGCACCACCACATCCTCCACCACCATCACCACCATTTCCTCCACCACAACCACCATGTCCCCCACCACCACAACGTCCACCACCACCACGTCCTTCACCACATCCTCCACCACCACGTCCTCCACCAAAACCACCATATCCTCCTCCACCACCACCACCACATCCTCCACCATCAGGTCCACCACCACCACATCCACCACCACCACCAAGTCCTCCGCCACCAAGTCCACCACCACCACCATGTCCACCAACACCACATCCTCCACAACCATGTCCTTCACCACCACCACCACCACGTCCTCAACCACCACCACTTCCACCACCACCACATCCTCCACCACATCCTCCACCACCATGTCCTCCACCACCACCACGTCATCCACCACCATGTCCTCCACCACCACCACCACATCCTCCACCACCATGTCCTCCACCACCACCACGTCATCCACCACCATGTCCTCCACCACCACCATCACATCCTCCACCACATCCTCCACCATCACGTCCGCCACCACCATCACGTCCTCCACCACCACTACCACATCCTCAACCACCACCATGTCTACCACCACATCCTCAGCCACGTCCTCCACCACCACCACGTCCTCCACCACCACCACATCCTCCATCACCACCATGTCCTCCACCACCACCACATCCTCCACCACTACCATGTCCTCCACCACCACCACCACTACCACCACGTCCTGCAGCACCACCACCACGTCCACCACCACATCCACCACCACCATCACGTCCTTCACCACATCCTCCACCACCATGTCCTCCACCAAAACCACCACGTCCTCCACCACCACATCCTCCACCACTACCATGTCCTCCTCCACCACCACCACCACTACCACATCCACCACCACGTCCACCACCATGTCTACCATCACATCCACCACGTCCACCACCACCACGTCCACCACCACCATGTTCTCCACCACCACGTCCACCACCACCACGTCCTCCACCATCACCACGTGCTCTACCACCATGTCCTCCACCACCACCACGTCCTCCACCACCACCACGTCCTCCACCACCACCACGTCCTCCACCACCACCACGTCCTCCACCACCACCACATCCTCCACCATCACGTCCTCCACCACCACCACATCCTCCTCCACCACCACCACCACGTCCACCACCATGTCCACATCCACCACCATGTCCACCACCACATCCAACATGTCCACCACCACCACATCCACCACCACCATCTCCTCCCCACCACCACATCCTCCACCACATCCTCCACCACCATGTCCTCCATGTCCACCACCACCACGTCCACCGCTCCCATGTCAACCACCCTCACGTCCACCACCACATCCTCCTCCACCACCACGTCCTCTACCACCACGTCCACCACCACCACCACGTCCACCACCACCACCTCCTCCACCACTACGCCCTCCACCACCATGCCCACCACCACCACCACCACATCCTCCACCTCCACCACGTCCACCACGTCCACCACATTCACCACCACTTCCTCCACCACCACCACTTCCTCCACCACCACCACAACCTCCTCCACCACCACCACCATATCCTCCACCACCACATCCTGAGGAACTTCGATTTTCGATCACGATGGAATCGACCCGCCATTTTGTGACCCGCCGCCATTTTATGTTGCCATCACTCAGGCAGCATGGCGAACGAAGTCTATTCTGCTTTTCCCGTAGCTTGGTGTCGAAATACGTCTTCGGCCTTGTTTGCGAGGCTGGTGTTTGGACTGGCCGAGTACACTAATCCTTGTCTGGCTTTCCTAATCCCTGTTTCAATTATCTGTAGGCTCACATTATTCTTTCCCGATCATATCTTATCGACTGGCCTTCACTGTCTCCTGCTAGCATTCTCTCATTTCACGACTGTCCTCCAATACACACAAACGTATCTCACCACCTGCAAGTCAGTTGTAATCTGTTAATAAATTAGTTCAGGGGTGGGATGACAAACACAGTTGGAGGAGAGGTCTCTTCAAGTCATCTGATATTAATATTTTCGAACCTTTCTTACTGGTTCCGCTTTGTTTTCCACTTACCCTATTGGCTCTTTTCTTCTATGCTTGGGGCGTGTGTTTTGTTAATAATTATGTATTGTATAGTATTTAATCTGATGCGCCACAGAGTGAAGGGGCAGTCTCCTGAGAACCTACTTTGTGTACTTCTAGGATAACTGTACTAGCTGCAGCAAAATAAATCTAATCTTCTAACGCCGACAGAGTGTCCCGTGTCTCTGTGTAGTGAAGCAGGTGAACCCCGGAGACAGAGGGCGTACCCTGCGCCGCCAGGTCCAAAAGGTTCTGGTTCTTGAATCCTCCACTACCAAGTCCTCCATCATAACCACATCCTCCACGACCAAGTCCTCCATCACAACCACATCCTCCACCACAACCTCCTCCACCACCACATCCTCTACCACCACCACCACATCCTCCACCCCCAAGTCCTCCATCACAACCACATCCTCCACCACCATGTCCACCACCATGTCCACCACAACCACCACATCCTCCACCACCACGTCCTCCTCCACCACCACCACCAGGTCCTTCACCACCACCACCAGGTCATTCACCACCACCACCAGGTCCTTCTCTACCACCACCAGGTCCTCCCCCACCATCACGTCTTCCACCACCACCACCACGTCTTCCAACACCACCACGTCCTCCACCACCACCATGTCCTCCACCACCACCATGTCCTCCACCACATCCTCCACCACCACCACATCCTCCATCACCACCATGTCCACCACTACCACCACATCCTTCACCACCACCACCAGATCCTTCACCACCACCACCAAGTCATTCACCACCACCACCAGGTCCTTCTCCACCACCACCAGGTCCTCCCCCACCATCACGTCTTCCACCACCACCACCACGTCTTCCAACACCACCACGTCCTCCACCACCACCACCACCATGTCCTCCACCACATCCTCCACCACCACCATATCCTCCATCACCACCATATCCACCACTACCACCACGTCCTCCACCACCACCACCAGATCCTTCACCACCACCACTAGGTCATTCACCACCACCACCAGGTCCTTCACCACCACCAGGTCCGTCCCCACCATCACGTCTTCCACCACTACCACATCTTCCACCACCACCACCACGTCCTCCACCACCACCACCACCATGTCCTCCACCACATCCTCCACCACCACCACGTCCTCCATCACCACCATGTCCTCCATCACCACCATGTCCTCCACCACCACCACGTCTTCCACCATCACCATGTCCTCCACCACCACCACATCCTCCACCACCACCACGTCCTCCACCACCACATCCTCACCACCACATCCTCCACCACCATGTCCTCCACCGCCACATCCACCACCACATCATCCACCACCACGTCCACCACCACGTTCACCAACACCACGTCCACCACCACGTCGTCCACCACTACCATGTCCTTCACCACCACGTCCTCCACCACCACCACGTCCTCCACCACCACCACCACGTCCCCCACCACCACCACCACATCCTCCACCACCACGTCCTCCACCACCACCACATCCACCACCACCACCACGTCCACCACCACGACCCCCACACCATGTTCTCCACCACGTCCTCCACCACCATGCCCTCCACCACCACCACGCCCTCCACCACCACCACCACCACATCCTCCACCACCACCACGTCCACCACATCCACCACTACTTCCTCCACCACCACCACTTCCTCCACCACCACCACAACCTCCTCCTCCACCACCACCACATCCTCCACCACCACCACAACCTCCTCCACCACCACCACCACATCCTCCACCACCACCACCACATCCTCCACCACCAAGTCCTCCATCACAACCACATCCTCCACCACTACGTCCTCCACCACCACCACTACTACAACCACCATGTCCACCACATCCTCCACCACCATGTCCACCACCGCCACCATGTCCACCACCACAACCACGTCCTCCACCACCACGTCCTCCTCCACCACCACCACGTCCTCCTCCACCACCACCACCAGGTCCTTCACCCCCACCACCAGGTCCTTCACCCCCACCACCAGGTCCTTCACCCCCACCACCAGGTCCTTCACCCCCACCACCAGGTCCTTCACCCCCACCACCAGGTCCTTCACCCCCACCACCAGGTCCTTCACCACCACCACCAGGTCCTTCACCACCACCACCAGGTCCTTCACCACCACCACCAGGTCCTTCACCACCACCACCACGTCCCCCACCACCACCACGTCCACCACCACCACGTCCACCACCACCACGTCCTTCACCACATCCTCCACTACCACGTCCTCCACCAAAACCACCACATCCTCCACCACCACGTCCTCCACCATCAGGTCCACCACCACCACATCCACCACCACCAAGTCCTCCACCACCAAGTCCTCCACCACCAACATATCCACCAACACCACATCCTCCACAACCACGTCCTCCACCACCACAACCACATCCTCCACCACCATCACGTCCTCCACCACCACCACCACGTCCTCAACCACCACCACCACCACGTCCACCACCACCACGTCCACCACCACCACGTCCACCACCACCACCACATCCTCCACCACATCCTCCACCACCACGTCCTCCACCACCACGTCCTCCAACACCACCATGTCCTCCTCCACCACCACCACCACCACGTCTACCACCACATCCATCATCATGTTTACCACCACATCCATCATGTCCACCACCACCACGTCCACCACCACAATGTCCTCCACCACCATGTCCACCACCACCATGTCCTCCACCATCACCACGTCCTCCACCACCACGTCCTCCACCACCACCACGTCCTACACCACCACCACCACATCCTCCACTACCACCACCACGTCCTCCACCACCACCACATCCTCCTCCTCCACGTCCACGTCCACCACCACGTCCACGTCCACCACCATGTCCACCACCACATCCACCACCACATCCACCATGTCCACCACCACCACGTCCACCACCACCATCTCCTCCACCACCACATCCACCACCACCACGTCCTCCACAACATCCTCCACCACCATGTCCTCCATGTCCACCACCAGCACGTCCACTGCTCCCATGTCAACCACCCCGACGTCCACCACCACATCCACCACAACCACATTCTCCACCACCACCACGTCCTCCACCACCACATCCACCACCCCCATGTGCTCCACCGCTGCATCTTCCACCAGCAAATCCACCACCACCACCATGTCCACCACCACCACATCCTCCACCACCACATCCACCACCCCAAGTCCTCCACCACCAAGTCCACCACCACCACCATGTTCACCAACACCATATCCTCCACAACCACGTCCTCTACCACCACCACCACCACGTCCTCCACCACCATCACGACCTCCACCACCGCACCACATCCTCAACCACCACCACGTCCACCACCACCACATCCTCCACCACATCCTCCACCACCACGTCCTCCACCACCACCACCACGTCCTCCACCACCACCACCACCACATCATCCACCACCACGTCCTCCACCACCACCCTCACATCCTCCACCACATCCTCCACCACCACATCCACCACAACCACCACCACCATCACATCCACCACCACCGCGTCCTCCACCACCACCACCACATCCACCACCATGTCCAACACCTCCACCACCACCACCACATTCTCCACAACCACATCCTCCACCACCACCACCATGTCCTCCACCACCATCAAATCCACCATGTCCATCACCATGTCCACCACCACCATGTGCTCCACCACCACGTCCACCACCACCACGTCCTCCACCACATCCTCCACCACCATGTCCTCCATGTCCACCACCACCACGTCCACCGCTCATATGTCCACCACCCCCACGTCCACCACCACATCCACCACCACCAAATTCTCCACCACCACCACGTCCTCCACCACCACATCCACCACCCCCATGTCCTCCACCACCACATCCTCCACCATCACATCCACCACCATGTCCACCACCACGTCATCCACCACCCCATGTCCTCCACCACCCCATGTCCTCCACCACCACATCCTCCACCACCACGTCCACCACCACCACATCCTCCACCACCACGTCCTCCACCACCACCACCACGTCCACCACCATGTCCACCACCATTTCCTCCACTACCACCACCACGTCCCCCACCACCACGTCCCCCACCACCACCACGTCCTTCACCACATCCTCCACCACCACGTCCTCCACCAAAACCACCACATCCTCCACCACCACGTCCTCCACCACCACATCCACCACCATCAAGTCCTCCACCACCAAGTCCACCACCACCACCATATCCACCAACACCACATCCTCCACAACCACGTCCTCCACCACCACCACGTCCTCCACCACCACCACGTCCTCCACCACCACCACGTCCTCCTCCACCACCACCACCACATCCACCACCACGTCCACCATCATGTCTACCACCACATCCATTATGTCCACCACCGCCACGTCCACCACTACCATGTCCTTCACCACCACGTCCTCCACCACCACCACGTCCCCCACCACCACCACCACGTCCCCCACCACCACCACCACATCCTCCACCACCACGTCCTCCACCACCACCACATCCACCACCACCACCACGTCCACCACCACGACCCCCACACCATGTTCTCCACCACGTCCTCCACCACCATGCCCTCCACCACCACCACGCCCTCCACCACCACCACCACCACATCCTCCACCACCACCACGTCCACCACATCCACCACTACTTCCTCCACCACCACCACTTCCTCCACCACCACCACAACCTCCTCCTCCACCACCACCACATCCTCCACCACCACCACAACCTCCTCCACCACCACCACCACATCCTCCACCACCACCACCACATCCTCCACCACCAAGTCCTCCATCACAACCACATCCTCCACCACTACGTCCTCCACCACCACCACTACTACAACCACCATGTCCACCACATCCTCCACCACCATGTCCACCACCGCCACCATGTCCACCACCACAACCACGTCCTCCACCACCACGTCCTCCTCCACCACCACCACGTCCTCCTCCACCACCACCACCAGGTCCTTCACCCCCACCACCAGGTCCTTCACCCCCACCACCAGGTCCTTCACCCCCACCACCAGGTCCTTCACCCCCACCACCAGGTCCTTCACCCCCACCACCAGGTCCTTCACCCCCACCACCAGGTCCTTCACCACCACCACCAGGTCCTTCACCACCACCACCAGGTCCTTCACCACCACCACCACATCCCCCACCACCACCACGTCCACCACCACCACGTCCACCACCACCACGTCCTTCACCACATCCTCCACTACCACGTCCTCCACCAAAACCACCACATCCTCCACCACCACGTCCTCCACCATCAGGTCCACCACCACCACATCCACCACCACCAAGTCCTCCACCACCAAGTCCTCCACCACCAACATATCCACCAACACCACATCCTCCACAACCACGTCCTCCACCACCACAACCACATCCTCCACCACCATCACGTCCTCCACCACCACCACCACGTCCTCAACCACCACCACCACCACGTCCACCACCACCACGTCCACCACCACCACGTCCACCACCACCACCACATCCTCCACCACATCCTCCACCACCACGTCCTCCACCACCACGTCCTCCAACACCACCATGTCCTCCTCCACCACCACCACCACCACGTCTACCACCACATCCATCATCATGTTTACCACCACATCCATCATGTCCACCACCACCACGTCCACCACCACAATGTCCTCCACCACCATGTCCACCACCACCATGTCCTCCACCATCACCACGTCCTCCACCACCACGTCCTCCACCACCACCACGTCCTACACCACCACCACCACATCCTCCACTACCACCACCACGTCCTCCACCACCACCACATCCTCCTCCTCCACGTCCACGTCCACCACCACGTCCACGTCCACCACCATGTCCACCACCACATCCACCACCACATCCACCATGTCCACCACCACCACGTCCACCACCACCATCTCCTCCACCACCACATCCACCACCACCACGTCCTCCACAACATCCTCCACCACCATGTCCTCCATGTCCACCACCAGCACGTCCACTGCTCCCATGTCAACCACCCCGACGTCCACCACCACATCCACCACAACCACATTCTCCACCACCACCACGTCCTCCACCACCACATCCACCACCCCCATGTGCTCCACCGCTGCATCTTCCACCAGCAAATCCACCACCACCACCATGTCCACCACCACCACATCCTCCACCACCACATCCACCACCCCAAGTCCTCCACCACCAAGTCCACCACCACCACCATGTTCACCAACACCATATCCTCCACAACCACGTCCTCTACCACCACCACCACCACCACGTCCTCCACCACCATCACGACCTCCACCACCGCACCACATCCTCAACCACCACCACGTCCACCACCACCACATCCTCCACCACATCCACCACCACCACGTCCTCCACCACCACCACCACGTCCTCCACCACCACCACCACCACATCATCCACCACCACGTCCTCCACCACCACCCTCACATCCTCCACCACATCCTCCACCACCACATCCACCACAACCACCACCACCATCACATCCACCACCACCGCGTCCTCCACCACCACCACCACATCCACCACCATGTCCAACACCTCCACCACCACCACCACATTCTCCACAACCACATCCTCCACCACCACCACCATGTCCTCCACCACCATCAAATCCACCATGTCCATCACCATGTCCACCACCACCATGTGCTCCACCACCACGTCCACCACCACCACGTCCTCCACCACATCCTCCACCACCATGTCCTCCATGTCCACCACCACCACGTCCACCGCTCATATGTCCACCACCCCCACGTCCACCACCACATCCACCACCACCAAATTCTCCACCACCACCACGTCCTCCACCACCACATCCACCACCCCCATGTCCTCCACCACCACATCCTCCACCATCACATCCACCACCATGTTCACCACCACGTCATCCACCACCCCATGTCCTCCACCACCCCATGTCCTCCACCACCACATCCTCCACCACCACGTCCACCACCACCACATCCTCCACCACCACGTCCTCCACCACCACCACCACGTCCACCACCATGTCCACCACCATTTCCTCCACTACCACCACCACGTCCCCCACCACCACGTCCCCCACCACCACCACGTCCTTCACCACATCCTCCACCACCACGTCCTCCACCAAAACCACCACATCCTCCACCACCACGTCCTCCACCACCACATCCACCACCATCAAGTCCTCCACCACCAAGTCCACCACCACCACCATATCCACCAACACCACATCCTCCACAACCACGTCCTCCACCACCACCACGTCATCCACCACCACGTCCTCCACCACCACCACGTCCTCCTCCACCACCACCACCACATCCACCACCACGTCCACCATCATGTCTACCACCACATCCATTATGTCCACCACCACCACGTCCACCACCACCATGTCATCCACCACCATGTCCACCACCACCATGTCCTCCACCATCACCACGTCCTCCACCACCACGTCCACCACCACCATCACATCCTTCAACACATCCTCCACCACCATGTCCTCCACCAAAACCACCACGTCCTCCACCACCACCACGTCCTCCACCACCAGGTCCACCACCACCACATCCACCACCACCAAGTCCACCACCACCAAGTCCACCACCACCACATCCACCACAACCACGTCCTCCCCCCCTCCACCACCACCACGTCCTCCACCACCATAACGTCCTCCACCACCACCACCACATCCTCAACCACCACCACGTCCACCACCACATCCCCAGCCACATCCTCCACCACCACCGCATCCTCAGCCACATCCTCCACCACCACCATGTTCTCCACCACCACCAAGTCCACCACCACCACATCCTCTACCATATCCTCCACCACATCCTCCAACACATCCTCCACCACCACCACGTCTTCCACCACCACCATGTCATCCACCACCATGTCCTCCACCACCACCACCACATCCTCCACCACATCCTCCACCACCACATCCACCACCACCACCATATCCTCCACCACCACCACCACATCCACCACTACCATATTCACCACCACCACATCCTCCACCACCACCACGTCCACCACCATGTCCACCACCTCCACCACCACGTCCTCCACCACCACCACGTCCCCCACCACCACCATATCCTCCACCACCATCATGTCATCCACCACCACCACATACTCCACGCCCACCACCACGTCCTCCACCACCACCATGTCCACCACCACCAACACGTCCACCACCACCACATCCACCACCACCACCATGTCCACCACCATGTCCTTCACCACCACCACGTCCACCACCACCACCACATCCACCACCATGTCCTCCACCACCACATCCACCACCACATCCTCCACCACCACCCCATCCTCCACCACCACCACGTCCTCCACCACCATGATCACCACCACGTTCTCCACTACCAAGTCATCCACCACCACCTTGTCCACCACCACCACCACCGCGTCCTCTACCATCACCACCACCACGTCCTCCACCACGTCCTCCATCAGCACCACGTCCTCCATCACCACCACGTCCTCCACCACATCCTCCACCTCCACCACATCCTCCATCATCATCATGTCCTCCACCACCACCACCACGTCCTAAACCACCACCACCACAACGTCCTCCACCTCCACCACCACCACACCCTCACAACCACCACCACGTCCACCACCACCATGTCCTCCACGTCCACCACCACCACGTCCACCACCACATCCTCTACACCATACGGATACATTAATCTAATACACTTACGTTTACCAGCAGAGCGCCAGTACTTCCTTACATCTGAATACCCTGTTCTTTGTAGTTTGCCACATCCTCTACCACCACCACGTCCTCCATCACCACCATGTCCTCCATTGCCACCATGTCCTCCACCACCACCACGTCCACCACCACATCCACCACCACCATCACGTCCTTCACCACATCCTCCACCACCACGTCCTCCACCAAAACCACCACATCCTCCACCACCACGTCCACCACCACCACCACCACGTCCTCCACCACCACCACCACCACATCCTCCACCACCACCACCACGTCCTCCACCCCCAGGTCAACCACCACCACATTAACCACCACCAAGTCCACCACCACCAAGTCCACCACCACCACATCCTCCACAACCACATCCTCCACAACCACATCCTCCACCACCATGTCCTCCACCACCATCACGTCCTCCACCACCACATCCTCAACCACCACCACCATCACATCCACCACCACCACCACATCCTCAGCCACATCCTCCACCACCACCACGTCCTCCACCAAGTCCACCACCACCACATCCTTCACTACCATGTCCACCTCCACATCCTCCACCACCATGTCCTCCACCACCATGTCTTCCACCACCACCACCACATCCACCATCACGTCCACCACCATTTCCTCTACCACCACCACCACGTCCCCCACAACCACCACCACCACGTCCACCACCACGTCCACCACCACGTCCTTCACCACATCCTCCAATACCACTTCATCCACCAAAACCACATCCTCCACCACCACGCCCTCCACCACCACCACGTCCTCCACACTCACTACGTCCTCCACCACCACATCCACCACCACCTTGTCCACCACCACATCGCCTACTACCACCACCACCGCATCCTCAACCACCACCACATCCTCCATCACTACCACGTCCTCCATCATCACCATGTCCTCCACCACCACCACGTCCTCCACCATCACCACATCCTCCACCACCACATCCTCCACCACCACCACATCCTCCACCATGTCCTCCACCACCACCACCACGTCCTCCACCACCAACACCATGTCCTCCTCCACCACCACCACATCCTCCACCACCACCCCCACATCCTCACCACCAAGTCCTCCATCACAATCACATCTTCCACCACCACGTCCTCCACCACCACTACTACTACAACCACCACGTCCACCACATCCTCCACCACCACGTCCACCACATCCTCCACCACCATGTCCACCACCAAGTCCACCACCACCATCACATCCTCCACCACCACATCCTCCTCCACCACCACCCGGTCCTTCACCACCACCACCAGGTCAATCACCACCACCACCAGGTGCTTCTCCACCACCACCAGGTCCTCCCCCACCATCACGTCTTCCACCACCACCACCACGTCTTCCACCACCACCACGTCCTCCACGACCACCACCACCATGTCCTCCACCACATCCTCCACCACCACCACATCCTCCATCACCACCACATCCTCCACCACCACCACGTCCTGCACCACCACCACGTCCTCCACCACTACCATGTCCTCCACCACCACCACCACTACCACCACGTCCAGCACCACCACCACCACCATCACGTCCTTCACCACATCCTCCACCACCACGTCCTCCACCAAAACCACCACATCCTCCACCACCACATCCTCCACCACCACCACGTCCTCCACCCCCAGGTCCACCAGCACCACATTAACCACCACCAAGTCCACCACCACCAAGTTCACCACCACCACATCCTCCACAACCACATCCTCCACCACCACCACCATGTCCTCCACCACCATCACGTCCTCCACCACCACATCCTCAACCACCACCACCATCACATCCACCACCACCACCACATCCTCAGCCACATCCTCCACCACCACCACGTCCTCCACCAAGTCCACCACCACCACATCCTTCACTACCATGTCCACCTCCACATCCTCCACCACCATGTCCTCCACCACCATGTCTTCCACCACCACCACCACATCCACCATCACGTCCACCACCATTTCCTCTACCACCACCACCACGTCCCCCACAACCACCACCACCACGTCCACCACCACGTCCACCACCACGTCCTTCACCACATCCTCCAATACCACTTCATCCACCAAAACCACATCCTCCACCACCACGCCCTCCACCACCACCACGTCCTCCACACTCACTATGTCCTCCACCACCACATCCACCACCACCTTGTCCACCACCACATCGCCTACTACCACCACCACCGCATCCTCAACCACCACCACATCCTCCATCACTACCACGTCCTCCATCATCACCATGTCCTCCACCACCACCACGTCCTCCACCATCACCACATCCTCCACCACCACATCCTCCACCACCACCACATCCTCCACCATGTCCTCCACCACCACCACCACGTCCTCCACCACCACCACCATGTCCTCCTCCACCACCACCACATCCTCCACCACCACCCCCACATCCTCACCACCAAGTCCTCATCACAATCACATCTTCCACCACCACGTCCTCCACCACCACTACTACTACAACCACCACGTCCACCACATCCTCCACCACCACGTCCACCACATCCTCCACCACCATGTCCACCACCAAGTCCACCACCACCATCACATCCTCCACCACCACATCCTCCTCCACCACCACCCGGTCCTTCACCACCACCACCAGGTCAATCACCACCACCACCAGGTCCTTCTCCACCACCACCAGGTCCTCCCCCACCATCACGTCTTCCACCACCACCACCACCACGTCTTCCACCACCACCACGTCCTCCACCACCACCACCAACATGTCCTCCACCACATCCTCCACCACCACCACATCCTCCATCACCACCACATCCTCCACCACCACCACGTCCTCCACCACCACCACGTCCTCCACCACTACCATGTCCTCCACCACCACCACCACTACCACCACGTCCAGCACCACCACCACCACCATCACGTCCTTCACCACATCCTCCACCACCACGTCCTCCACCAAAACCACCACATCCTCCACCACCACATCCTCCACCACCACCACGTCCTCCACCCCCAGGTCCACCAGCACCACATTAACCACCACCAAGTCCACCACCACCAAGTTCACCACCACCACATCCTCCACAACCACATCCTCCACCACCACCACCATGTCCTCCACCACCATCACGTCCTCCACCACCACATCCTCAACCACCACCACCATCACGACCACCACCACCACCACATCCTTCACCACATCCTCCACCACCAGGTCATCCACCAAAATCACCACATCCTCCACCACCACCACGTCCTCCACCACCAGGTCCACCACCACGACATCCACTACCACTAAGTCCACCACCACCACCACGTCCACCACCACCACATCCTCCACAACCACGTCCTCCACCACCACCATCACGTCCTCCACCACCATCACGTCCTCCACCACCATCACGTCCTCCACCACCACCACCACATCCTCAACCACCACCACGTCCTCAACCACCACCACGTCCTCCACCACCACATCCTCCACCACCATGTCCTCCACCACCACGTCCTCCACCACCACGTCATCCACCACCATGTCCTCCACCACCACATCCTCCACCACATCCTCCACCACCACGTCCACCACCACCACCACATCCACCACCACCACGTCCTCCACCACCTCCACCACCATGTCCACCACCTCCACCACCACCACCACATCCTCCACAACCACATCCTCCACCACCACCACCATGTCCTCCACCACCACCACGTCCTCCATCACCACCACGTCCTCCACCACCACCACGTCCTCCACCACCACCACGTCCTCTACCATCACCACGTCCTCTACCATCACCACGTCCTCTACCATCACCACGTCCTCTACCATCACCACGTCCTCTACCATCACCACGTCCTCCACCATCACCACGTCCTTCACCACCACGTCCTCCACCACCACCACATCCTCCACCACCACCACGTCCTCCACTACCACCACCACATCCTCTACCACCACCACGTCCTCCTCCACCACCACCACCACGTCCTCCACCACCATGTCTACCACCACATCCACCATGTCCACCACCACCACCACCACCATGTCCTCCACCACCACCATGTCCTCCACCACCACCATGTCCTCCACCACCACCATGTCCTCCACCACCACCACATCCTCCACCACCACCACGTCCTCCACCACCACCACATCCTCCTCTACCAGCACCACCGCGTCCACCACCACGTCCACCACCATGTCCACCACCACATCCACCACCCCATCCACCACGTCCACCACCACCACGTCCACCACCACCACGTCCACCACCACCATGTCCTCCACCACCACGTCTACCACCATCACGTCCTCCACCACATCCTCCACCACCACATCCACCGCTCCCATGTCCACCACCCCCACGTCCACCACCGCATCCACCACCACCACATCCTCCACCACCACCACGTCCTCCACCACCACATCCACCACTGACATGTCCTCCACCACCACATCCTCCACCACCACGTCCACCACCACCACATCCTTTACCACCACATCCTCCACCACCACCACCACGTCCACCACCACGTCCACCACCATTTCCTCCACCACCACCACCACGTCCCCCACCACGTCCACCACCACCACGTCCTTCACCACATCCTCCACCACCACTTCCTCCACCAAAACCACCACATCCTCCACCACCACCACCACGTCCTCCACCATCAGGTCCACCACCACCACATCCACCACCACCAAGTCCTCCACCACCAAGTCCACCACCACCATGTCCACCAATACCACATCCTCCACAACCACGTCCTCCACCACCACCACCACGTCCTCCACCACCATCACGTCCTCCACCACCACCACCATCACGTCCTCCACCACCACCACCACGTCCTCCACCACCACCACGTCCACTACCACCACATCCTCCACCACCACGTCCTCCACCACCACCACGTCATCCACCACCACATCCTCCACCACTACCATGTCCTCCTCCACCACCACCACCACTACCACATCCACCACCACGTCCACCACCATGTCTACCATCACATCCACCACGTCCACCACCACCACGTCCACCACCACCATGTTCTCCACCACCACGTCCACCACCACCACGTCCTCCACCATCACCACGTGCTCTACCACCATGTCCTCCACCACCACCACGTCCTCCACCACCACCACGTCCTCCACCACCACCACGTCCTCCACCACCACCACGTCCTCCACCACCACCACATCCTCCACCATCACGTCCTCCACCACCACCACATCCTCCTCCACCACCACCACCACGTCCACCACCATGTCCACATCCACCACCATGTCCACCACCACATCCAACATGTCCACCACCACCACATCCACCACCACCATCTCCTCCCCACCACCACATCCTCCACTACATCCTCCACCACCATGTCCTCCATGTCCACCACCACCACGTCCACCGCTCCCATGTCAACCACCCTCACGTCCACCACCACATCCTCCTCCACCACCACGTCCTCTACCACCACGTCCACCACCACCACCACGTCCACCACCACCACCTCCTCCACCACTACGCCCTCCACCACCATGCCCACCACCACCACCACCACCACCACATCCTCCACCACGTCCACCACGTCCACCACATTCACCACCACTTCCTCCACCACCACCACTTCCTCCACCACCACCACAACCTCCTCCACCACCACCACCATATCCTCCACCACCACATCCTGAGGAACTTCGATTTTCGATCACGATGGAATCGACCCGCCATTTTGTGACCCGCCGCCATTTTATGTTGCCATCACTCAGGCAGCATGGCGAACGAAGTCTATTCTGCTTTTCCCGTAGCTTGGTGTCGAAATACGTCTTCGGCCTTGTTTGCGAGGCTGGTGTTTGGACTGGCCGAGTACACTAATCCTTGTCTGGCTTTCCTAATCCCTGTTTCAATTATCTGTAGGCTCACATTATTCTTTCCCGATCATATCTTATCGACTGGCCTTCACTGTCTCCTGCTAGCATTCTCTCATTTCACGACTGTCCTCCAATACACACAAACGTATCTCACCACCTGCAAGTCAGTTGTAATCTGTTAATAAATTAGTTCAGGGGTGGGATGACAAACACAGTTGGAGGAGAGGTCTCTTCAAGTCATCTGATATTAATATTTTCGAACCTTTCTTACTGGTTCCGCTTTGTTTTCCACTTACCCTATTGGCTCTTTTCTTCTATGCTTGGGGCGTGTGTTTTGTTAATAATTATGTATTGTATAGTATTTAATCTGATGCGCCACAGAGTGAAGGGGCAGTCTCCTGAGAACCTACTTTGTGTACTTCTAGGATAACTGTACTAGCTGCAGCAAAATAAATCCAATCTTCTAACGCCGACAGAGTGTCCCGTGTCTCTGTGTAGTGAAGCAGGTGAACCCCGGAGACAGAGGGCGTACCCTGCGCCGCCAGGTCCAAAAGGTTCTGGTTCTTGAATCCTCCACTACCAAGTCCTCCATCATAACCACATCCTCCACGACCAAGTCCTCCATCACAACCACATCCTCCACCACAACCTCCTCCACCACCACATCCTCTACCACCACCACCACATCCTCCACCCCCAAGTCCTCCATCACAACCACATCCTCCACCACCATGTCCACCACCATGTCCACCACAACCACCACATCCTCCACCACCACGTCCTCCTCCACCACCACCACCAGGTCCTTCACCACCACCACCAGGTCATTCACCACCACCACCAGGTCCTTCTCTACCACCACCAGGTCCTCCCCCACCATCACGTCTTCCACCACCACCACCACGTCTTCCAACACCACCACGTCCTCCACCACCACCATGTCCTCCACCACCACCATGTCCTCCACCACATCCTCCACCACCACCACATCCTCCATCACCACCATGTCCACCACTACCACCACATCCTTCACCACCACCACCAGATCCTTCACCACCACCACCAAGTCATTCACCACCACCACCAGGTCCTTCTCCACCACCACCAGGTCCTCCCCCACCATCACGTCTTCCACCACCACCACCACGTCTTCCAACACCACCACGTCCTCCACCACCACCACCACCATGTCCTCCACCACATCCTCCACCACCACCATATCCTCCATCACCACCATATCCACCACTACCACCACGTCCTCCACCACCACCACCAGATCCTTCACCACCACCACTAGGTCATTCACCACCACCACCAGGTCCTTCACCACCACCAGGTCCGTCCCCACCATCACGTCTTCCACCACTACCACATCTTCCACCACCACCACCACGTCCTCCACCACCACCACCACCATGTCCTCCACCACATCCTCCACCACCACCACGTCCTCCATCACCACCATGTCCTCCATCACCACCATGTCCTCCACCACCACCACGTCTTCCACCATCACCATGTCCTCCACCACCACCACATCCTCCACCACCACCACGTCCTCCACCACCACGTCCTCCACCACCACATCCTCACCACCACATCCTCCACCACCATGTCCTCCACCGCCACATCCACCACCACATCATCCACCACCACGTCCACCACCACGTTCACCAACACCACGTCCACCACCACGTCGTCCACCACTACCATGTCCTTCACCACCACGTCCTCCACCACCACCACGTCCCCCACCACCACCACCACGTCCCCCACCACCACCACCACATCCTCCACCACCACGTCCTCCACCACCACCACATCCACCACCACCACCACGTCCACCACCACGACCCCCACACCATGTTCTCCACCACGTCCTCCACCACCATGCCCTCCACCACCACCACGCCCTCCACCACCACCACCACCACCACATCCTCCACCACCACCACGTCCACCACATCCACCACTACTTCCTCCACCACCACCACTTCCTCCACCACCACCACAACCTCCTCCACCACCACCACCACATCCTCCACCACCACCACAACCTCCTCCACCACCACCACCACATCCTCCACCACCACCACCACATCCTCCACCACCAAGTCCTCCATCACAACCACATCCTCCACCACTACGTCCTCCACCACCACCACTACTACAACCACCATGTCCACCACATCCTCCACCACCATGTCCACCACCGCCACCATGTCCACCACCACAACCACGTCCTCCACCACCACGTCCTCCTCCACCACCACCACGTCCTCCTCCACCACCACCACCAGGTCCTTCACCCCCACCACCAGGTCCTTCACCCCCACCACCAGGTCCTTCACCCCCACCACCAGGTCCTTCACCCCCACCACCAGGTCCTTCACCACCACCACCAGGTCCTTCACCACCACCACCAGGTCCTTCACCACCACCACCAGGTCATTCACCACCACCACCAGGTCCTTCTCCACCACCACCAGGCCCTCCACCACCATCATGTCTTCCACCACCACCATGTCCTCCACCACCACCACGTCCTCCACCACCACCACCACCATGTCCTCCACCACATCCTCCACCACCACCACGTCCTCCATCACCACCACTACCTCCACCATGTCCTCCACCATCACCACGTCCTCCACCACCACCACGTCCTCCACCACCACCACATCCTCCACCACCACCACCACGTCCTCCACCACCACGTCCTCCACCACCACGTCCTCCACCACCACCACCTCCACCACCACATCCTCCACCACCACCACATCCACCACCACATCCACCACCACATCCACCACCACGTTCACCAACACCACGTCCACCACCACCACCACGTCATCCACCACTACCATGTCCTTCACCACCACCACCACCACCACGTCCACCACCATGACCCCCACCACCACGTCCTCCACCACCACCACCACGTCCTCCACCACCACCACCACGTCCTCCACCAGCACGCCCTCCACCACCACCATGCCCTCCACAACCACTACCACATCCTCCACCACATCCACCACCCCCATGTCCTCCACCACCACATCCTCTACCACCATGTCCTCCACCACCATGTCCTCCACCACCACCACGTCCACCACCACCACATCCTCCACCACCACCACCACATCCTCCACCACCACCACCACGTTCTCCACCACCAAGTCCACCACCACCACATCCACCACCACCACCACATCCACCACCACCACCACGTCCTTCACCACCATGCCCTCCACCACCACGCCCTCCACCACCACTACCACGTCCTCCACCACCACCACATCCACCACTTCCTCCACCACCACCACTTCCTCCACCACCACCACAACCTCCTTCACCACCACCATAACATCCTCCACCACCACCACCACATCCTCCACCACCAAGTCCTCCATCACAATCACTTCCTCCACCACTACGTCCTCCACCACCACCACTACTACGACCACCATGTCCACCACATCCTCCACCACCATGTCCACCACTGCCACCATGTCCACCACCACAACCACGTCCTCCACCACCATGTCCTCCTCCACCACCACCACCACGTCCTCCTCCACCACCACCACCACCAGGTCCTTCACCACCACCACCAGGTCATTCACCACCACCACCAGGTCCTTGTCCACCACCACCAGGCCCTCTATCACCATCATGTCTTACACCACCACCACCACGTCCTCCACCACCACCACGTCCTCCACGACCACCACCACCATGTCCTCCACCACATCCTCCACCACCACCACGTCCTTCATCACCACCACGTCCTCCCCCACCACCACATCCTCCACCACCACCACATCCTCCACCACCACCACATCCTCCACCACCACCACATCCTCCACCACCACGTCCTCCACGACCATGCCCTCACCACCACGTCCTCCACCACCACGTCCTCCACCACCACGTCCTCCACCACCACGTCCTCCACCACCACATCCTCCACCACCACCACATCCACCACCATGTCCACCACCACATTCACCAACACCACGTCCACCACCACATTCTCCACAACCACATCCTCCACCACCACCACCATGTCCTGCACCACTATCATATCCTCCACCACCACATCCTCAACCACCACCACCATCATGTCCACCACCACGTCCACCACATCCACCACCACTTCCTCCACCACCACCACTTCCTCCACCACCACCACAACCTCCTCCACCACCACCACCACATCCTCCACCACCACCACCATGTCCTCCACCACCATCACATCCTCCACCACCACATCCTCAACCACCATCACCATGTCCACCACCACGTCCACCACATCCACCACCACTTCCTCCACCACCACCACTTCCTCCACCACCACCACAACCTCCTACCCCACCACAACCACATCCTCTACCACCATGTCCTCCACCGCCACCACTACTACGACCACCATGTCCACCACATCCTCCACCACCACCACCACGTCCTCCACCACCAAGTCCACCACCACCACGTCCACCACCACCACCACGTCCACCACCACGACCCCCACACCATGTTCTCCACCACCATGCCCTCCACCACCACCACGCCCTCCACCACCACCACCACCACATCCTCCACCACCACTTCCTCCACCACCACCACAACCTCCTCCACCACCACCACCACCACCACCACATCCTCCACCACCACCACCACATCCTCCACCACCAAGTCCTCCATCACAACCACATCCTCCACCACTACGTCCTCCACCACCACCACTACTACAACCACCATGTCCACCACATCCTCCACCACCATGTCCACCACCGCCACCATGTCCACCACCACAACCACGTCCTCCTCCACCACCACCACGTCCTCCTCCACCACCACCACCAGGTCCTTCACCCCCACCACCAGGTCCTTCACCACCACCACCAGGTCCTTCACCACCACCACCAGGTCCTTCACCACCACCACCAGGTCCTTCACCACCACCACCAGGTCCTTCACCACCACCACCAGGTCCTTCACCACCACCACCAGGTCCTTCACCACCACCACCAGGTCCTTCACCACCACCACCAGGTCATTCACCACCACCACCAGGTCCTTCTCCACCACCACCAGGTCCTTCTCCACCACCACCAGGCCCTCCACCACCATCATGTCTTCCACCACCACCATGTCCTCCACCACCACCACGTCCTCCACCACCACCACCATGTCCTCCACCACATCCTCCACCACCACCACGTCCTCCATCACCACCACTACCTCCACCATGTCCTCCACCATCACCACGTCCTCCACCATCACCACGTCCTCCACCACCACCACATCCTCCACCACCACCACCATGTCCTCCACCACCATGTCCTCCACCACCATGTCCTCCACCACCACATCCTCCACCACCACGTCCTCCACCACCACGTCCTCCACCACCACGTCCTCCACCACCACGTCCTCCACCACCACATCCTCCACCACCACCACATCCACCACCACATCCACCACCACCACGTCCACCACCACCACCACGTCATCCACCACTACCATGTCCTTCACCACCACCACCACCACCACGTCCACCACCATGACCCCCACCACCACGTCCTCCACCACGTCCTCCACCAGCACGCCCTCCACCACCACCATGCCCTCCACAACCACTACCACATCCTCCACCACATCCACCACCCCCATGTCCTCTACCACCACATCCTCTACCACCATGTCCTCCACCACCATGTCCTCCACCACCACCACGTCCACCACCACCACATCCTCCACCACCACCACCACATCCTCCACCACCACCACCACGTTCTCCACCACCAAGTCCACCACCACCACATCCACCACCACCACCACGTCCTTCACCACCATGCCCTCCACCACCACGCCCTCCACCACCACTACCATGTCCTCCACCACCACCACATCCACCACTTCCTCCACCACCACCACTTCCTCCACCACCACCACTTCCTCCACCACCACCACAACCTCCTTCACCACCACCATAACATCCTCCACCACCACCACCACATCCTCCACCACCAAGTCCTCCATCACAATCACATCCTCCACCACTACGTCCTCCACCACCACCACTACTACGACCACCATGTCCACCACATCCTCCACCACCATGTCCACCACTGCCACCATGTCCACCACCACAACCACGTCCTCCACCACCATGTCCTCCTCCACCACCACCACCACGTCCTCCTCCACCACCACCACCACCAGGTCCTTCACCACCACCACCAGGTCATTCACCACCACCACCAGGTCCTTCTCCACCACCACCAGGCCCTCCATCACCATCATGTCTTACACCACCACCACCACGTCTTACACCACCACCACGTCTTACACCACCACCATGTCCTCCACCACCACCATGTCCTCCACGACCACCACCACCATGTCCTCCACCACATCCTCCACCACCACCACGTCCTCCCCCACCACCACGTCCTCCCCCACCACCACGTCCTCCCCCACCACCACGTCCTCCCCCACCACCACATCCTCCACCACCACCACATCCTCCACCACCACCACATCCTCCACCACCACGTCCTCCACCACCACGTCCTCCACCACCACGTCCTCCACCACCACGTCCTCCACCACCACGTCCTCCACCACCACGTCCTCCACCACCAAGTCCTCCACCACCACGTCCTCCACCACCACCACATCCACCACCATGTCCACCACCACATTCACCAACACCACGTCCACCACCACATTCTCCACAACCACATCCTCCACCACCACCACATCCTCCACCACCACCACGTCCTCCACCACCACCACGTCCTCCACCACCACGTCCTCCACCACCACGTCCTCCACCACCACGTCCTCTACCACCACGTCCTCCACCACCACGTCCTCCACCACCAAGTCCTCCACCACCACGTCCTCCACCACCACCACATCCACCACCATGTCCACCACCACATTCACCAACACCACGTCCACCACCACATTCTCCACAACCACATCCTCCACCACCATGTCCTCCACCACTATCATATCCTCCACCACCACATCCTCAACCACCACCACCATCATGTCCACCACCACGTCCACCACATCCACCACCACTTCCTCCACCACCACCACTTCCTCCACCACCACCACAACCTCCTCCACCACCACCACCACATCCTCCACCACCACCACCACCACGTCCTCCACCACCACATCCTCCACCACCATGTCCTCCACCACCACGTCCTCCACCACCACGTCATCCACCACCATGTCCTCCACCACCACATCCTCCACCACATCCTCCACCACCACGTCCACCACCACCACCACATCCACCACCACCACGTCCTCCACCACCTCCACCACCATGTCCACCACCTCCACCACCACCACCACATCCTCCACAACCACATCCTCCACCACCACCACCATGTCCTCCACCACCACCATGTCCTCCATCACCACCACGTCCTCCACCACCACCACGTCCTCCACCACCACCACGTCCTCTACCATCACCACGTCCTCTACCATCACCACGTCCTCTACCATCACCACGTCCTCTACCATCACCACGTCCTCTACCATCACCACGTCCTCCACCATCACCACGTCCTTCACCACCACGTCCTCCACCACCACCACATCCTCCACCACCACCACGTCCTCCACTACCACCACCACATCCTCTACCACCACCACGTCCTCCTCCACCACCACCACCACGTCCTCCACCACCATGTCTACCACCACATCCACCATGTCCACCACCACCACCACCACCATGTCCTCCACCACCACCATGTCCACCACCACCACCACCACCATGTCCTCCACCACCACCATGTCCTCCACCACCACCATGTCCTCCACCACCACCATGTCCTCCACCACCACCACATCCTCCACCACCACCACATCCTCCTCTACCAGCACCACCGCGTCCACCACCACGTCCACCACCATGTCCACCACCACATCCACCACCCCATCCACCACGTCCACCACCACCACGTCCACCACCACCACGTCCACCACCACCATGTCCTCCACCACCACGTCTACCACCATCACGTCCTCCACCACATCCTCCACCACCACATCCACCGCTCCCATGTCCACCACCCCCACGTCCACCACCGCATCCACCACCACCACATCCTCCACCACCACCACGTCCTCCACCACCACATCCACCACTGACATGTCCTCCACCACCACATCCTCCACCACCACGTCCACCACCACCACATCCTTTACCACCACATCCTCCACCACCACCACCACGTCCACCACCACGTCCACCACCATTTCCTCCACCACCACCACCACGTCCCCCACCACGTCCACCACCACCACGTCCTTCACCACATCCTCCACCACCACTTCCTCCACCAAAACCACCACATCCTCCACCACCACCACCACGTCCTCCACCATCAGGTCCACCACCACCACATCCACCACCACCAAGTCCTCCACCACCAAGTCCACCACCACCATGTCCACCAATACCACATCCTCCACAACCACGTCCTCCACCACCACCACCACGTCCTCCACCACCATCACGTCCTCCACCACCACCACCATCACGTCCTCCACCACCACCACCACGTCCTCCACCACCACCACGTCCACTACCACCACATCCTCCACCACCACGTCCTCCACCACCACCACGTCATCCACCACCACATCCTCCACCACTACCATGTCCTCCTCCACCACCACCACCACTACCACATCCACCACCACGTCCACCACCATGTCTACCATCACATCCACCACGTCCACCACCACCACGTCCACCACCACCATGTTCTCCACCACCACGTCCACCACCACCACGTCCTCCACCATCACCACGTGCTCTACCACCATGTCCTCCACCACCACCACGTCCTCCACCACCACCACGTCCTCCACCACCACCACGTCCTCCACCACCACCACGTCCTCCACCACCACCACATCCTCCACCATCACGTCCTCCACCACCACCACATCCTCCTCCACCACCACCACCACGTCCACCACCATGTCCACATCCACCACCATGTCCACCACCACATCCAACATGTCCACCACCACCACATCCACCACCACCATCTCCTCCCCACCACCACATCCTCCACCACATCCTCCACCACCATGTCCTCCATGTCCACCACCACCACGTCCACCGCTCCCATGTCAACCACCCTCACGTCCACCACCACATCCTCCTCCACCACCACGTCCTCTACCACCACGTCCACCACCACCACCACGTCCACCACCACCACCTCCTCCACCACTACGCCCTCCACCACCATGCCCACCACCACCACCACCACCACATCCTCCACCACGTCCACCACGTCCACCACATTCACCACCACTTCCTCCACCACCACCACTTCCTCCACCACCACCACAACCTCCTCCACCACCACCACCATATCCTCCACCACCACATCCTGAGGAACTTCGATTTTCGATCACGATGGAATCGACCCGCCATTTTGTGACCCGCCGCCATTTTATGTTGCCATCACTCAGGCAGCATGGCGAACGAAGTCTATTCTGCTTTTCCCGTAGCTTGGTGTCGAAATACGTCTTCGGCCTTGTTTGCGAGGCTGGTGTTTGGACTGGCCGAGTACACTAATCCTTGTCTGGCTTTCCTAATCCCTGTTTCAATTATCTGTAGGCTCACATTATTCTTTCCCGATCATATCTTATCGACTGGCCTTCACTGTCTCCTGCTAGCATTCTCTCATTTCACGACTGTCCTCCAATACACACAAACGTATCTCACCACCTGCAAGTCAGTTGTAATCTGTTAATAAATTAGTTCAGGGGTGGGATGACAAACACAGTTGGAGGAGAGGTCTCTTCAAGTCATCTGATATTAATATTTTCGAACCTTTCTTACTGGTTCCGCTTTGTTTTCCACTTACCCTATTGGCTCTTTTCTTCTATGCTTGGGGCGTGTGTTTTGTTAATAATTATGTATTGTATAGTATTTAATCTGATGCGCCACAGAGTGAAGGGGCAGTCTCCTGAGAACCTACTTTGTGTACTTCTAGGATAACTGTACTAGCTGCAGCAAAATAAATCCAATCTTCTAACGCCGACAGAGTGTCCCGTGTCTCTGTGTAGTGAAGCAGGTGAACCCCGGAGACAGAGGGCGTACCCTGCGCCGCCAGGTCCAAAAGGTTCTGGTTCTTGAATCCTCCACTACCAAGTCCTCCATCATAACCACATCCTCCACGACCAAGTCCTCCATCACAACCACATCCTCCACCACAACCTCCTCCACCACCACATCCTCTACCACCACCACCACATCCTCCACCCCCAAGTCCTCCATCACAACCACATCCTCCACCACCATGTCCACCACCATGTCCACCACAACCACCACATCCTCCACCACCACGTCCTCCTCCACCACCACCACCAGGTCCTTCACCACCACCACCAGGTCATTCACCACCACCACCAGGTCCTTCTCTACCACCACCAGGTCCTCCCCCACCATCACGTCTTCCACCACCACGTCTTCCAACACCACCACGTCCTCCACCACCACCATGTCCTCCACCACCACCATGTCCTCCACCACATCCTCCACCACCACCACATCCTCCATCACCACCATGTCCACCACTACCACCACATCCTTCACCACCACCACCAGATCCTTCACCACCACCACCAAGTCATTCACCACCACCACCAGGTCCTTCTCCACCACCACCAGGTCCTCCCCCACCATCACGTCTTCCACCACCACCACCACGTCTTCCAACACCACCACGTCCTCCACCACCACCACCACCATGTCCTCCACCACATCCTCCACCACCACCATATCCTCCATCACCACCATATCCACCACTACCACCACGTCCTCCACCACCACCACCAGATCCTTCACCACCACCACTAGGTCATTCACCACCACCACCAGGTCCTTCACCACCACCAGGTCCGTCCCCACCATCACGTCTTCCACCACTACCACATCTTCCACCACCACCACCACGTCCTCCACCACCACCACCACCATGTCCTCCACCACATCCTCCACCACCACCACGTCCTCCATCACCACCATGTCCTCCATCACCACCATGTCCTCCACCACCACCACGTCTTCCACCATCACCATGTCCTCCACCACCACCACATCCTCCACCACCACCACGTCCTCCACCACCACATCCTCACCACCACATCCTCCACCACCATGTCCTCCACCGCCACATCCACCACCACATCATCCACCACCACGTCCACCACCACGTTCACCAACACCACGTCCACCACCACGTCGTCCACCACTACCATGTCCTTCACCACCACGTCCTCCACCACCACCACGTCCCCCACCACCACCACCACGTCCCCCACCACCACCACCACATCCTCCACCACCACGTCCTCCACCACCACATCCACCACCACCACCACGTCCACCACCACGACCCCCACCCCATGTTCTCCACCACGTCCTCCACCACCATGCCCTCCACCACCACCACGCCCTCCACCACCACCACCACCACATCCTCCACCACCACCACGTCCACCACATCCACCACTACTTCCTCCACCACCACCACTTCCTCCACCACCACCACAACCTCCTCCACCACCACCACCACATCCTCCACCACCACCACAACCTCCTCCACCACCACCACCACATCCTCCACCACCACCACCACATCCTCCACCACCAAGTCCTCCATCACAACCACATCCTCCACCACTACGTCCTCCACCACCACCACTACTACAACCACCATGTCCACCACATCCTCCACCACCATGTCCACCACCGCCACCATGTCCACCACCACAACCACGTCCTCCACCACCACGTCCTCCTCCACCACCACCACGTCCTCCTCCACCACCACCACCAGGTCCTTCACCCCCACCACCAGGTCCTTCACCCCCACCACCAGGTCCTTCACCCCCACCACCAGGTCCTTCACCCCCACCACCAGGTCCTTCACCACCACCACCAGGTCCTTCACCACCACCACCAGGTCCTTCACCACCACCACCAGGTCCTTCACCACCACCACCAGGTCATTCACCACCACCACCAGGTCCTTCTCCACCACCACCAGGCCCTCCACCACCATCATGTCTTCCACCACCACCATGTCCTCCACCACCACCACGTCCTCCACCACCACCACCACCATGTCCTCCACCACATCCTCCACCACCACCACGTCCTCCATCACCACCACTACCTCCACCATGTCCTCCACCATCACCACGTCCTCCACCACCACCACGTCCTCCACCACCACCACATCCTCCACCACCACCACCACCACGTCCTCCACCACCACGTCCTCCACCACCACGTCCTCCACCACCACCACCTCCACCACCACATCCTCCACCACCACCACATCCACCACCACATCCACCACCACATCCACCACCACGTTCACCAACACCACGTCCACCACCACCACCACGTCATCCACCACTACCATGTCCTTCACCACCACCACCACCACCACGTCCACCACCATGACCCCCACCACCACGTCCTCCACCACCACCACCACGTCCTCCACCACCACCACCACGTCCTCCACCAGCACGCCCTCCACCACCACCATGCCCTCCACAACCACTACCACATCCTCCACCACATCCACCACCCCCATGTCCTCCACCACCACATCCTCTACCACCATGTCCTCCACCACCATGTCCTCCACCACCACCACGTCCACCACCACCACATCCTCCACCACCACCACCACATCCTCCACCACCACCACCACGTTCTCCACCACCAAGTCCACCACCACCACATCCACCACCACCACCACATCCACCACCACCACCACGTCCTTCACCACCATACCCTCCATCACCACGCCCTCCACCACCACTACCACGTCCTCCACCACCACCACATCCACCACTTCCTCCACCACCACCACTTCCTCCACCACCACCACAACCTCCTTCACCACCACCATAACATCCTCCACCACCACCACCACATCCTCCACCACCAAGTCCTCCATCACAATCACATCCTCCACCACTACGTCCTCCACCACCACCACTACTACGACCACCATGTCCACCACATCCTCCACCACCATGTCCACCACTGCCACCATGTCCACCACCACAACCACGTCCTCCACCACCATGTCCTCCTCCACCACCACCACCACGTCCTCCTCCACCACCACCACCACCAGGTCCTTCACCACCACCACCAGGTCATTCACCACCACCACCAGGTCCTTGTCCACCACCACCAGGCCCTCCATCACCATCATGTCTTACACCACCACCACCACGTCTTACACCACCACCATGTCCTCCACCACCACCACGTCCTCCACGACCACCACCACCATGTCCTCCACCACATCCTCCACCACCACCACGTCCTTCATCACCACCACGTCCTCCCCCACCACCACATCCTCCACCACCACCACATCCTCCACCACCACCACATCCTCCACCACCACCACATCCTCCACCACCACCACATCCTCCACCACCACGTCCTCCACGACCATGCCCTCACCACCACGTCCTCCACCACCACGTCCTCCACCACCACGTCCTCCACCACCACGTCCTCCACCACCACGTCCTCCACCACCACGTCCTCCACCACCACATCCTCCACCACCACCACATCCACCACCATGTCCACCACCACATTCACCAACACCACGTCCACCACCACATTCTCCACAACCACATCCTCCACCACCACCACCATGTCCTCCACCACTATCATATCCTCCACCACCACATCCTCAACCACCACCACCATCATGTCCACCACCACGTCCACCACATCCACCACCACTTCCTCCACCACCACCACTTCCTCCACCACCACCACAACCTCCTCCACCACCACCACCACATCCTCCACCACCACCACCATGTCCTCCACCACCATCACATCCTCCACCACCACATCCTCAACCACCATCACCATGTCCACCACCACGTCCACCACATCCACCACCACTTCCTCCACCACCACCACTTCCTCCACCACCACCACAACCTCCTACCCCACCACAACCACATCCTCTACCACCATGTCCTCCACCGCCACCACTACTACGACCACCATGTCCACCACATCCTCCACCACCACCACCACGTCCTCCACCACCAAGTCCACCACCACCACGTCCACCACCACCACCACGTCCACCACCACGACCCCCACACCATGTTCTCCACCACCATGCCCTCCACCACCACCACGCCCTCCACCACCACCACCACCACATCCTCCACCACCACTTCCTCCACCACCACCACAACCTCCTCCACCACCACCACCACCACCACCACATCCTCCACCACCACCACCACATCCTCCACCACCAAGTCCTCCATCACAACCACATCCTCCACCACTACGTCCTCCACCACCACCACTACTACAACCACCATGTCCACCACATCCTCCACCACCATGTCCACCACCGCCACCATGTCCACCACCACAACCACGTCCTCCACCACCACGTCCTCCTCCACCACCACCACGTCCTCCTCCACCACCACCACCAGGTCCTTCACCCCCACCACCAGGTCCTTCACCACCACCACCAGGTCCTTCACCACCACCACCAGGTCCTTCACCACCACCACCAGGTCCTTCACCACCACCACCAGGTCCTTCACCACCACCACCAGGTCCTTCACCACCACCACCAGGTCCTTCACCACCACCACCAGGTCCTTCACCACCACCACCAGGTCATTCACCACCACCACCAGGTCCTTCTCCACCACCACCAGGTCCTTCTCCACCACCACCAGGCCCTCCACCACCATCATGTCTTCCACCACCACCATGTCCTCCACCACCACCACGTCCTCCACCACCACCACCATGTCCTCCACCACATCCTCCACCACCACCACGTCCTCCATCACCACCACTACCTCCACCATGTCCTCCACCATCACCACGTCCTCCACCATCACCACGTCCTCCACCACCACCACATCCTCCACCACCACCACCATGTCCTCCACCACCATGTCCTCCACCACCATGTCCTCCACCACCACATCCTCCACCACCACGTCCTCCACCACCACGTCCTCCACCACCACGTCCTCCACCACCACGTCCTCCACCACCACATCCTCCACCACCACCACATCCACCACCACATCCACCACCACCACGTCCACCACCACCAATACGTCATCCACCACTACCATGTCCTTCACCACCACCACCACCACCACGTCCACCACCATGACCCCCACCACCACGTCCTCCACCACGTCCTCCACCAGCACGCCCTCCACCACCACCATGCCCTCCACAACCACTACCACATCCTCCACCACATCCACCACCCCCATGTCCTCTACCACCACATCCTCTACCACCATGTCCTCCACCACCATGTCCTCCACCACCACCACGTCCACCACCACCACATCCTCCACCACCACCACCACATCCTCCACCACCACCACCACGTTCTCCACCACCAAGTCCACCACCACCACATCCACCACCACCACCACGTCCTTCACCACCATGCCCTCCACCACCACGCCCTCCACCACCACTACCATGTCCTCCACCACCACCACATCCACCACTTCCTCCACCACCACCACTTCCTCCACCACCACCACTTCCTCCACCACCACCACAACCTCCTTCACCACCACCATAACATCCTCCACCACCACCACCACATCCTCCACCACCAAGTCCTCCATCACAATCACATCCTCCACCACTACGTCCTCCACCACCACCACTACTACGACCACCATGTCCACCACATCCTCCACCACCATGTCCACCACTGCCACCATGTCCACCACCACAACCACGTCCTCCACCACCATGTCCTCCTCCACCACCACCACCACGTCCTCCTCCACCACCACCACCACCAGGTCCTTCACCACCACCACCAGGTCATTCACCACCACCACCAGGTCCTTCTCCACCACCACCAGGCCCTCCATCACCATCATGTCTTACACCACCACCACCACGTCTTACACCACCACCACGTCTTACACCACCACCATGTCCTCCACCACCACCATGTCCTCCACGACCACCACCACCATGTCCTCCACCACATCCTCCACCACCACCACGTCCTCCCCCACCACCACGTCCTCCCCCACCACCACGTCCTCCCCCACCACCACGTCCTCCCCCACCACCACATCCTCCACCACCACCACATCCTCCACCACCACCACATCCTCCACCACCACGTCCTCCACCACCACGTCCTCCACCACCACGTCCTCCACCACCACGTCCTCCACCACCACGTCCTCCACCACCACGTCCTCCACCACCAAGTCCTCCACCACCACGTCCTCCACCACCACCACATCCACCACCATGTCCACCACCACATTCACCAACACCACGTCCACCACCACATTCTCCACAACCACATCCTCCACCACCACCACATCCTCCACCACCACCACGTCCTCCACCACCACGTCCTCCACCACCACGTCCTCCACCACCACGTCCTCCACCACCACGTCCTCCACCACCACGTCCTCCACCACCAAGTCCTCCACCACCACGTCCTCCACCACCACCACATCCACCACCATGTCCACCACCACATTCACCAACACCACGTCCACCACCACATTCTCCACAACCACATCCTCCACCACCATGTCCTCCACCACTATCATATCCTCCACCACCACATCCTCAACCACCACCACCATCATGTCCACCACCACGTCCACCACATCCACCACCACTTCCTCCACCACCACCACTTCCTCCACCACTACCACAACCTCCTCCACCACCACCACCACATCCTCCACCACCACCACCACCATGTCCTCCACCACCATCACATCCTCCACCACCACATCCTCAACCACCACCACCATGTCCACCACCACGTCCACCACATCCACCACCACTTCCTCCACCACCACCACTTCCTCCACCACCACCACAACCTCCTCCCCCACCACAACCACATCCTCTACCACCATGTCCTCCACCGCCACCACTACTACGACCACCATGTCCACCACATCCTCCACCACCATGTCCACCACCGCCACCATGTCCACCACCACAACCACGTCCTCCACCACCACGTCCTCCACCACCACCACCACCACGTCATCCTCCACCACCACCACCAGGTCCTTCACCACTACCACCAGGTCATTCACCACCACCACCAGGTCCTTCTCCACCACCACCAGGCCCTCCACCACCATCATGTCTTACACCACCACCACCACCACCACGTCTTCCACCACCACCATGTCCTCCACCACCACCACCACGTCCACCACCACCACAACCACCATGTCCTCCACCACATCCTCCACCACCACCACGTCCTCCATCACCACCACTACCTCCATCACCACCATGTCCTCCACCACCACCACGTCCTCCACCATCACCATGTCCTCCACCACCACCATGTCCTCCACCACCACCATGTCCTCCACCACCACCACATCCTCCACCACCACCACGTCCTCCACCACCACCACCACGTCCTCCACCACCACGTCCTCCACCACCACGTCCTCCACCACCACGTCCACCACCACCACCACGTCCTCCACCACTACCATGTCCTTCACCACCACCACCACGTCCACCACCACATCCACCACCCCATGTCCTCTACCACCACATCCTCCACCACCATGTCCTCCACCACCACCATGTCCTCCACCACCACCATGTCCCCCACCACCACCAACACATCCTCCACCACCACCACCACCACGTCCTCCACCACCAAGTCCACCACCACCACGTCCACCACCACCACCACGTCCACCACCACGACCCCCACACCACATCCTCCTCCACCACCACCACCACCACATCCTCCACCACCATGCCCTCCACCACCACCACGCCCTCCGCCACCACCACCACGTCCTCCACAACCACCACGTCCACCACACCCACTGTTAGACCTGGCACCTTGGCGTGAGTTTCCCCTTCCTCTTTTTGATGGTGTGCCTCGATTGCTTTGCTGGTGTTGTCCGCTCAGGGCACTGCGCCACGGCTAATCCATGCCGCAGTGCAAGTGCTCCCTAGATAAAGTGTACCTGTAAATTGATGTTCACGATTGGGTTATTGGATTCACTGTCAGTCCCCAGTAAAGTGCACCAGGGGTGCCAAGGCTTGTGAATGCCAATGCTGCTGGTGGGCTTGCAGCGCTGGTTGCGCCACCCACCGGAAGCGGCCGTGTAAAATGTGTCTAGGGTCTGCCACCGCAGACCCTGTGCGCGGTCTGGGACCGTCGCGCTGACTGCGCGAGTGCCCCCACTTGCCAGTCCCTAAACCTTCCCTTACCTACATATTAGCCACCCCTCTGGTAGGCCCAAGGGCAGGGTGCATTGTAGGCATAAGGTAGGACATGCCCTGGTGTGTGTGGCATGTCTTAGTAGTGACTTACAGCCCTTTCCGTTTTTCACTATTGAAGGCTACCTGCTCTCCATAGGCCAGAATGGGCTGCTGGGATCACGCCAACGCTGTGACCCCAGTGGACTCAGAGAGCATGGTAGAGTGTCAAGTTTAGTATGCCTGAACTCAGAATAATAAAATACTTCTTGTAGTCAAGTTTATTTTAATATCCTGGGTTTGTAAATACTACTTTTAGAAAGTTAGTATTTACTGACCTGACCATCTCAGTCCGCCTCTGCTGTGTGTGTGTGTGTTCTGCCTAGCAACAGTAAGGAGCAGGGTGGGGGGATCCCCAGAGACAGGTTGGCTGCCAGGTGGTGGGCCGGGAGATGACACCAGGATGGGTGGGAGGAGTTCACCTTGACTCTTGAATAGACCTGTGCTCTGCCACCACAAAGCCGGCGCCGCCCCCTGTGGGGCGGCTGATGTCTCTGCCCTGCTGCTGAAAGGAAAGAGCAGAGTCACCATAGCAAAGTGCTCCAGAACTGGACTGAGCCAGGCCCAGGCCCCCTGGTGCTAAAGAACAAAAGAATCATGGTATAAAAGTAGGAGCCTGGCTCCTAAGAAATCAGAATCCTGTTTACCACAAAGAACCTCTGCCCGACTAGAAGGAGAAGACGACGCTGGAGGAGCTGGCCTGCTGCTTGCCTTGCTGAGGAAGGAGAGGAAGAGACTTACTGAAAAGACTTTGCTACTTTGTGCTTGAACATTCTCCAAGGGCTTGATCTGAGCTTGCCCCCTGAACTGAACCCCAGGACCAGTGGGTTCTCTGTGCTTTTGCTCGTCCTCCAATTCGAGCCGTGTGTGCATCCCGCTGGAAAGAGACTGCGCCCCTCATCGCCCCTCCTAGGGCCGTGACACTCAGAAGCTTGCCTGCCTCAAACCCGTGAGAGCCCCGCTCCGTCCAGAGCCGCTCTCTGTCCCCGGGCCAGGCCGCCTGCATCCCTGTCACCGCCTGCTACTGGAGCGCGCTGACCGCGCTATCACCCCTCCCGCCGGAAGCCGTCCGACGACTGTGATCTACGCCGGGTCATCCAGCTGCACTGACCGTGCCCTGCGACCCCGCTTCGCTATCCCCGGACATCTCAGGCCGCGCCGCCCCCGCTGTGGAGACCCTCCGGCACCGCCGTGCTAAAGGGTCGCTGGCCGCGCCTGCCTACTTGCCCACACCTGCTGATTGAGGACCCAAGAACACTTCCCAAGCTGAGAGTCGCACCGACCTGTGCCGACTCTCCACATCACGAAAGAAGTTCCAGTATCGGGCTCGGGGCCCGCAACGCCTTATTTCCCCGTTCGCAGGAGCCGATCTCTGTGAGTACTGGAACCACAAGTAACATTTGCAAGAGACTACAAGGTCTCCATTTGAAGCTACGAACAAAGAACATTGGCCTGCTTTACAACCTGGTGGCCTAGCGAAAACGTTATTGGTCTTGTGATAAGTCTGCTGAGAGATATATATCCTTATTTTTACATAAAGAAGCGTATTTTTATATATATCCAAGTTTGGTATCCGTTTCTGGGGGGATTGATGTATTTACTGTGTGTATGATTGTAAGTGCTTAACCTACAACGCCTGAGGAATCGCCTTGGCTGCTCACGCCACGCACCTAGAGGGTGAGCAAGGGTCATTCGCGAGGGGTTATCCTGCGCCCTGACGTGGAGGAGAGGGTTCCTGCTTGACACAAGGGCAACCTTGCGCCAACCAGAGATCCCCGACTCTAACATTGTTGGCAGCGGCTGGGATTTCGGATTTGCACTTGTAATTTGCATACAGTGAATTATTAATCACCAGATAGTGAGAGCAGACCAAGTAACGCAGCCACAGGTTTTCATTTTTGAACTTTGTTGAGACATCTGCCATTACTGCAACCATGCCTGGCTCACTCTCCGCTGGAAGAGCGCTCTCTGTGATTTCTGGAATAGATGAGGTGGATTGGGAGAGACTGGAAGGCTACTCGATCTAGCAATTGAAAGGCTACAGTGTAAAATTCCGAGTTCCCCATGCTGGATTCAAGAGGAAGCCCCAGTACACCAAGGCGTTGAGAGCCTGGAAGGAGTCAAGAGACCCACGGAATGCGGGGGACATCGTTCCACCCGACAACCTTGAGGAGCCCAGCAGAGTCCGGTCGCCAGAGGAGCTGGCAGACAGGGCAGCAGACAGGGCGCATGCAATGGAGATGGCAAAGTTGGCAGGACAAATGGAAATGGAGAAGCAGAAGTTGGCCCTGGAGGCACAACAACGCCAAATGGATCATGATATAAGATTGAAGGAGTTGGAGCTGAAGGCGAAAAGTTTGGACACCGCTCCTTCTGGTGGCAGCACTCCACCGGTGCAGGTAGAGTCCAAGGTGTACATCCCCAAAGATGTAGTGAAGGAGTATTTTAGAAAGGATGACATAGGGCAGTGGTTTAGAGCCTACGAGGTGGCCATGTCTTCACACCGGGTCCCTGAGAAAGACTGGGGAGCGGGGTTCTGGGGAAGGTTCCTTGCTGAAGGGCGGGACACACTGTTAGATTTGCCCTTAGAAGTCCAGACCTCATACCCCCATATGAAGGAAGCTTTAATGACCAGGTATGGGTTAACTCCTGAGCTATATAGACAGAGGTTCAGGGAGACTAAGAAGATCCCTGAGAGTACGTATGTGGAGTATGTAAACTTTTTCTGCAGAGCACTGGATGGTTGGGTGAAGGGTAGCAAAGTGAATGATTATCAAGGGCTGCTTGATTTAATTGCATGGGAGCACTTGTCCAGTCAATGTTTTCCTGAGCTACGCCAGCACCTGATTGATAGCAAGCTGTCCAACCCGAGGAAGCTTGCTGAGGAGGCGGACCGCTGGCTCAGCACCAGGGTCCACAAGGGTCCAGTGGGAGACTCCGCCAAAGGTGGGCAGGGTCCCCAGCAGAAGAGTGGGGGGGACAAGGGTAAACAGAAGGGGTTCCAAAAAGGCCCCCAAAGTAATTCCCAAGGGAACCAGCAGAAGGGTTCTCAGCCTCCCCCACCCCCGCAGCAGAACGGGGCCCCGACAGGTAGACCTGTTCCAAAGGGGCCCTTCAATTGTTATAGGTGTGGTGACCCGGGTCACATTGCCTCTGATCCTAAGTGTCGCCTGTTTGGTAAGACCGCACCCACTGGTGCCCCACCCCGGCAAGTAGCTAGTGTTAACTTTGGGGAGGAGGTAGCAGTCCAGGAGGGTGGGGGTCCCGGGCAGATGACCCTAGTCTCGCTAGGAGACAGTGAGATGGTCCCTGTAACCTACCTGCCCTCTAACACTAAGAAATATGGGCAAGTAGTGACCATCAATGGAAAGAAGGTTGAGGCTCTTAGAGATACAGGAGCCAGCGTGACCTCAGTGAGGCAACACCTGGTGTCTCAAGAGCAGATTGTACCCAATGCCTACTGTAGGGTTGTCAATGCTGACAACATAGAGAGTCGTTGTCCAATGGCTCAAGTTCCCTTTGAGTGGGGGGAGGTCTCTGGTACTCTACAAGTCGCTGTGAGAACTGACATGCCTGTAGACTGTCTGCTAGGGAACGACCTGGAGAGCTCCCCTTGGGAAAAGGTTGAGAAGACCACGCATCTGAGGATGGTGGGTCTACCCGACTGGGCGTGCGTGACCACCCGGTCCATGGCAGCCAGTAGGGGTGTTGGGAGGGTCCTGGAGCCTGAGGGAGGGGTCCAGGAACCGGCCTTAGGGAGAAGGCGCAGGAGGCGCGGGAAACCGGCCCCCGAAGTTCCCACGGCCCAGGAGGAAGTAGACCCTGAGGGGGATGCTCTGGAGCCTACCGGGGAACAGATTGCCGAACTGGGAGACCTGCCTGAGCTGACCCATTGGCAGCAAGAAGGAGGTCCCTCCAGGGAGGAATTCTGCAGGGAGCAGAAAGAATGCCCTTCTCTCGTGGGTATGCGGCAACAGGCTGCAGACCAGGCCAATGGTGTTCAGGCCAAGACACACTACGTGTACTGGGAGAGTGACCTCCTGTATTCAGAGCCTAAGGCTGCTGAACCTGGGTCAGCCCGTGTGCTGGTGGTACCCCAGAAGTTCAGAACCTTCCTACTGGGGCTGGCTCATGATGTGACGTTAGCAGGACATTTGGGGATGGACAAGACCTATGACAGGCTTGTCACCCACTTTTACTGGCCCCAAATGCACAAGAATTCAGATTCCTACTGCCGAACCTGTCAGACTTGCCAGGCAAGTGGTAAGAGCGGAGGGAAGCACAAGGCTCCTCTGCAACCTTTCCCTGTGGTCGGTACGCCATTCCATCGAGTGGGTATTGATATTGTGGGGCCTCTGGACCCCAAGACAGCCCTGGGCAACAGGTTCATCCTGGTCTTGGTGGACCATGCCACCCGGTACCCTGAAGCCATCCCTCTGAGGACAGTGACGGCCCCCGTGGTGGGACGGGCACTGATGGGAATTTTCTCCCGAGTGGGATTCCCTCTAGAGGTGGTGAGCGACAGGGGGACCAATTTCATATCCACATATATGAAATCCCTGTGGAAGGAGTGTGGGATAACTTACAAGTTCACCACTCCTTACCACCCCCAAGGAAACGGGTTGGTTGAGAGATTCAACCGAACCCTCAAAGGCATGATCATGGGCCTGGACGGTCCAATGAGGCGTAAGTGGGACGTCCTCTTGCCATGCCTGCTCTTCGCTTACCGAGAGGTGCCACAGAAGTCTCTAGGATTCAGCCCCTTTGAGCTTCTGTATGGTCACCCGGTAAGAGGACCTCTGAGTTTGGTAAAGGAAGGCTGGGAGCAATCTCCCAGGAAACCTCCCCAGAATGTATACAGCTACATGCTGGCCTTCCGAAACCAGACTCTGCGTTTCAGGCAACTTGCTGAGGCAAATCTGGAAGCCAGCCAGGAGGAGATGAAGCGGTGGTACGACCGGAATGCCACTCTGGTAGAGCTTCAACCTGGACAAAAGGTGTGGGTCTTGGCCCCAGTGGAGCCTTGTGCACTTCAGGATAAGTGGACAGGTCCATTTGAGGTTGTGGAGCGCAAAGTCCTATCACCTACTTGGTGGACATGCAGTCTCCCAGGAACCCTTTGAGGGTCCTACATGTTAACCGCCTTAAGCCCCACTTAGAGAGGACCGAAGTGGGCATGCTGCTGGCCACTGATGATGGAATGGAAGAGGAGACCGAGCCTCTTCCTGACCTCTTAGTAGCCTCTGAGAAAGATGGGTCAGTGGATGGAGTTAACCTCTCACCCACCCTGACGCCCGAACAACAGGAAGATTGCCGCCACTTGCTGGGGCAGTTTCCCGATAGGTTCTCCCTGGTTCCTGGTGTCACAGATTGGTGCGTCCATGATGTGGACACAGGAGACAGCTTACCTGTGAAGCACAAGGCTTACAGGGTAACTGACGGGGTCAGAGCTTGCATTAAGGAGGAGGTCTCCAAAATGCTTGCGCTAGGGGTGGTTGAGTCCTCCAGCAGTCCTTGGTCCAGCCCCGTGGTCTTGGTCCCCAAAGCTGCTGCGCCGGGAGCCACACCTGAACTCCGGTTCTGTGTGGACTACAGAGGACTCAATTCAGTAACGAAGACTGACGCACACCCCATCCCCAGAGCTGATGAGCTCATTGATCGGCTGGGGGCTGCCCGGTTCCTCAGCACGTTTGATTTAACGTCTGGGTACTGGCAGATCGCCTTGACCGATGGGGCCAAAGAGAGGTCAGCATTCTCTACTCCAGATGGGCACTTCCAGTTCCGAGTCATGCCATTTGGAATGAAGAATGCCCCTGCCACCTTTCAGAGGTTGGTCAACCAGGTACTGGTTGGGCTGGATGCGTTCAGTGCCGCCTACCTGGATGACTTCGCAGTGTTCAGTGCCACCTGGCCCGAACACCTGCGCCACCTCTGGGAAGTGTTGATGGCTCTGCGCCGAGCAGGCCTCACGATCAAGGCAAGCAAGTGCCAGATCGGGCAGGGTTCCGTGGTGTACTTGGGACACCAATTGGGGAGTGGCAAGGTGGCACCCTTGCAACCCAAAATTGAGACCATCCTGGCTTGGGAACCCCCCCAAGACACAGACCGCAGTGAGGGCCTTCCTGGGGCTCACTGGGTACTACAGGAGGTTTGTCAAGGGCTATGGAACGATTGTTGCCCCCTTGACAGAGCTGACTTCCAAGAAGCAGCCCAGGAACGTGATTTGGACTGACACCTGTCAGAAAGCTTTCGACACCCTGAAGACTGCCATGTGCACGGCGCCCGTGCTCTTGGCCCCTGACTTCTCCAAGGAATTCCTAGTGCAGACAGACGCTTCAGAGCATGGTGTAGGGGCTGTTCTCTCACAGATGACTGAGGAGGGCTGGGACCAACCCGTAGCCTTCATCAGTAGGAGGTTACTTCCACGGGAAAGTAGGTGGAGTGCAATCGAGCGAGAAGCATTTGCTGTGGTCTGGGCGCTGAAGAAGCTAAGACCCTACTTGTTTGGGTCTCACTTCCGGGTTCAGACGGACCACAGGCCCCTCAGATGGTTGATGCAAATGAGGGGTGAGAACCCGAAGCTGTTGAGGTGGTCCATCTCCCTACAGGGTATGGACTTTACGGTGGAACACCGTCCTGGTACAGATCACGCCAACGCTGACGGTCTGTCCAGGTATTTCTGCCTTAGTGACGAGGAACCCCCTGGGCAAGGGTAGTTCTCCCCACATTTCAGCTGGAGGGGACACGTGTTAGACCTGGCACCTTGGCGTGAGTTTCCCTTCCACTTTTTGATGGTGTGCCTCGATTGTTTTGCTGGTGTTGTCCGCTCAGGGCACTGCGCCACGGCTAATCCGTGCCGCAGTGCAAGTGCTCCCTAGATAAAGTGTACCTGTAAATTGATGTTCACGATTGGGTTATTGGATTCACTGTCAGTCCCCAGTAAAGTACACCAGGGGTGCCAGGGCTTGTGAATGCCAATGCTGCTGGTGGGCTTGCAGCGCTGGTTGCGCCACCCACCGGAAGCGGCCGTGTAAAATGTGTCTAGGGTCTGCCACCGCAGACCCTGTGCGCGGTCTGGGACCGTCGCGCTGACTGCGCGAGTGCCCCCACTTGCCAGTCCCTAAACCTTCCCTTACCTACATATTAGCCACCCCTCTGGTAGGCCCAAGGGCAGGGTGCATTGTAGGCATAAGGTAGGACATGCCCTGGTGTGTGTGGCATGTCTTAGTAGTGACTTACAGCCCTTTCCGTTTTTCACTATTGAAGGCTACCTGCTCTCCATAGGCCAGAATGGGCTGCTGGGATCACGCCAACGCTGTGACCCCAGTGGACTCAGAGAGCATGGTAGAGTGTCAAGTTTAGTATGCCTGAACTCAGAATAATAAAATACTTCTTGTAGTCAAGTTTATTTTAATATCCTGGGTTTGTAAATACTACTTTTAGAAAGTTAGTATTTACTGACCTGGCCATTTCAGTCCGCCTCTGCTGTGTGTGTGTGTGTTCTGCCTAGCAACAGTAAGGAGCAGGGTGGGGGGATCCCCAGAGACAGGTTGGCTGCCAGGTGGTGGGCCGGGAGATGACACCAGGATGGGTGGGAGGAGTACACCTTGACTCTTGAATAGACCTGTGCTCTGCCACCACAAAGCCGGCGCCGCCCCCTGTGGGGCGGCTGATGTCTCTGCCCTGCTGCTGAAAGGAAAGAGCAGAGTCACCATAGCAAAGTGCTCCAGAACTGGACTGAGCCAGGCCCAGGCCCCCTGGCGCTAAAGAACAAAAGAATCATGGTATAAAAGTAGGAGCCTGGCTCCTAAGAAATCAGAATCCTGTTTACCACAAAGAACCTCTGCCCGACTAGAAGGAGAAGAAGACGCTGGAGGAGCTGGCCTGCTGCTTGCCTTGCTGAGGAAGGAGAGGAAGAGACTTACTGAAAAGACTTTGCTACTTTGTGCTTGAACATTCTCCAAGGGCTTGATCTGAGCTTGCCCCCTGAACTGAACCCCAGGACCAGTGGGTTCTCTGTGCTTTTGCTCGTCCTCCAATTCGAGCCGTGTGTGCATCCCGCTGGAAAGAGACTGCGCCCCTCATCGCCCCTCCTAGAGCCGTGACACTCAGAAGCTTGCCTGCCTCAAACCCGTGAGAGCCCCGCTCCGTCCAGAGCCGCTCTCTGTCCCCGGGCCAGGCCGCCTGCATCCCTGTCACCGCCTGCTACTGGAGCGCGCTGACCGCGCTATCACCCCTCCCGCCGGAAGCCGTCCGACGACTGTGATCTACGCCGGGTCATCCAGCTGCACTGACCGTGCCCTGCGACCCCGCTTCGCTATCCCCGGACATCTCAGGCCGTGCCGCCCCCGCTGTGGAGACCCTCTGGCACCGCCGTGCTAAAGGGTCGCTGGCCGCGCCTGCCTACTTGCCCACACCTGCTGATTGAGGACCCAAGAACACTTCCCAAGCTGAGAGTCGCACCGACCTGTGCCGACTCTCCACATCACGAAAGAAGTTCCAGTATCGGGCTCGGGGCCCGCAACGCCTTATTTCCCCGTTCGCAGGAGCCGATCTCTGTGAGTACTGGAACCACAAGTAACATTTGCAAGAGACTACAAGGTCTCCATTTGAAGCTACGAACAAAGAACATTGGCCTGCTTTACAACCTGGTGGCCTAGCGAAAACGTTATTGGTCTTGTGATAAGTCTGCTGAGATATATATCCTTATTTTTACATAAAGAAGCGTATTTTTATATATATCCAAGTTTGGTGTCCGTTTCTGGGGGGATTGATGTATTTACTGTGTGTATGATTGTAAGTGCTTAACCTACAACGCCTGAGGAATCGCCTTGGCTGCTCACGCCACGCACCTAGAGGGTGAGCAAGGGTCATTCGCGAGGGGTTATCCTGCGCCCTGACGTGGAGGAGAGGGTTCCTGCTTGACACAAGGGCAACCTTGCGCCAACCAGAGATCCCCGATTCTAACACCCACCACATCCACCACCACTTCCTCCACCACCACCGCTTCCTCCACCACCACCACAACCTCCTCCACCACCACCACCACATCCTCCACCACCAAGTCCTCCATCACAACCATATCCTCCACCACTATGTCCTCCACCACCACCACTACTATGACCACCATGTCCACCACATCCTCCACCACCATGTCCACTACTGCCACCATGTCCACCACCACAACCACGTACTCCACCACCACGTCCTCCTCCACCACCACCACCACGTCCTCCTCCACCACCAGGTCCTTCACCACCAGGTCATTCACCACCACCACCAGGTCCTTCTCCACCACCACTGGGCCCTCCACCACCATCATGTCTTACACCACCACCACCACGTCTTCCACCACCACCACGTCTTCCACCACAACCATGTCCTCCACCACCACCACGTCCTCCACCTCCACCACCACCATGTCCTCCACCACATCCTCCACCACCACCACGTCCTCCACCACCACCATGTCCTCAACCACCACCATGTCCTCCACCACCACCACATCCTCCAGCATCACCATGTCCTCCACCACCACCATGTCCTCCACCACCACCACATCCTCCACCATGTCCTCCACCACCACCACCACCACCACGTCCTCCACCACCACCACCACCACCACGTCCTCCACCACCATGTCCTCCACCACATCCTCCACCACCACCACGTCCATCACCACCATGTACTCCACCACCACCATGTCCTCCACCACCACCACGTCCTCCACCACCACCACATCCTCCACCACCACCACGTCCTCCACCACCACCACCACGTCCTCCACCACCATGTCCTCCACCATCACCACGTCCTCCACCACCACGTCCTCCACCACCGTCCCCACCACCACGTCCTCCAACACCACCACGTTCACCACCACCATGTCCACCACCATGTCGTCCATGTCCACCACCATGACGTCCACCACCACATCCTCTACTACCACCACAGCATCCTCCATCACCACCACGTCCTCCACCACCACTTCCTCCATCACAACCTCCTCCACCACCACCACCACATCCTCTACCACCACCACCACCACATTCTCCACCACCACCACCACATCCTCCACCACCAAGTCCTCCATCACAAGCACATCCTCCACCACCATGTTCTCCACCACCACGTCCTCCACCACCACGTCCTCCACCACCACGTCCTCCACCACCACCACATCCACCACCACATCCTCCACCACCACCACATCCACCACCACCACGTCCACCACCACGTTCACCAACACCACGTCCACCACCACGTCGTCCACCACTACCATGCCCTTCACCACCACCACCACCACCACGTCCACCACCATGACCCCCACCACCATGTCCTCCACCACCACCACATGTCCTCCACCAGCACGCCCTCCACCACCACGTCCTCCACCACCACGTCCTCCACCACCACCACCTCCACCACCACCACATCCTCCACCACCACCACCATGTCCTCCACAACCAAGTCCACCATCACCACGTCCACCACCACGTCCATCACCATGACCCCCACCACCATGTCCTCCACCACCACCGCCACGCCCTGCACCACCACCATGCCCTCTACCACCACCACCACCAACGTCCTCCACCACCACCACATCCACCACCACTTCCTCCACCACCAACACAACCTCCTCCACCACCTCCACCACATTCTCCACCACCTAGTCCTCCATCACAATCACATCCTCCACCACCACGTCCTCCACCACCACCACTACTATGACTTCCACGTCCACCACATCCTCCACCACCATGTCAACCACCACCACTATGTCCACCACTACCACCACGTCCTCCACCACCACGTCCTCCTCCACCACCACCAGGTCCTTCACCACCACTACCATGTCATTCTCCACCACCACCAGGTCCTTCTCCACTACCACCACGTCCACCACCACCACCACCACATCCACAATGTCCACCACCACATCCACCATGTCCACCACATCCTCCACCACATCCGCCATGTCCACCACGTCCACCACCACGTCCTCCCCCCACCACATCCTCCACCACCACGTCCTCCACCACCACGTCCACCACCAGATCCTCCACCACCACCACTGCATCCTCCACCACCACCACGTCCTCCATCACCAACACATCCTCCATCACCACCACGTCCTCCATCACTACCACATCCTCCACCACCACCACATCCTCCACCACCACCACGTCCACCACCACCATGTCCACCACCACATCCTCTACCACCACCACCACCACGTCCTCCACCACATCCTCCACCACCACCACGTCCTCCAACACCACCACGTCCTCCAACACCACCACGTCCTCCACCACTACCACGTCCTCCACCATCACCACGTCCACCACCACCACCACCACGTCCTCCGCCACCACCACCACGTCCTCCAACACCACCACGTCCACCACCACCATGTCCACCACCATGTCCTCCCTGTCCACCACCATGACATTCACCACCACATCCTCTACCACCACCACAACCTCCTCCACCACCACCACCACATCCTCCACCACCACCACCACATCATCCTCCACCACCAAGTCCTCCATCACAACCACATCCTCCACCACCATGTTCTCCACCACCACATCCTCCTCCACCACCACATCCTCCACCACCACGTCCTCCACCACCACCATCACATCCTCCACCATGAACACCACCACGTCCTCCACCACCACCACCACCACATCCTCTACCATGAACACCACCACGTCCTCCACCACCAACATGCCCACCACCATGTCTTCCACCATGTCCTCTACCACCACCACCACCACGTCTTCACCACCACCATGTCCTCTACCATGAACACCACCAGGTCCTCCACCACCACCACCACATCCTCCACCATGAACACCACCACGTCCTCCACCACCACATCCTCCACCATGAACACCACCACATCCTCCACCACCAACACGTCCACCACCATGTCCTCCACCACGTCCTCCACCACCACCACGTCCTCCACAACCACCACATCCTCCACCACCACCACATCCTCCACCACCACCATGTCCTCCACCACCCCCACGTCCTCCACCCACCACCACCACATCCTCCACCAAATCCTCCACCACCACATCAACAACCACCACGTCCACCACAACCACCATGTTCACCACCATGTCCACCACCACGTCCACCACCACCACCACGTCCTCCACAACCACCACATCCTCCACCACCACCACATCCTTCACCACCACGTCCTCCACCACAAACACAACCACATCCTCCACCACCACCATGTCCTCCACCACCACCACATCCTCCACCACCACCACATCCTCCACTACGTCCACCACCACCATGTCCACCACCACATCCTCTACCACCACCACTGCATCCTCCACCACCACCACTGCATCCTCCACCACCACCACCTCATCTTCCATCACCACCATGTCCTCCACCACCACCACGTCCTCCATCACCACATCCTTGACCACCACGTCCCCGACCACCACGTCCTCCACCACCATGTCCTCCACCACCACCACATCCACCACCACCACCACGTCCTCCACCACCACCATGTCCTCCACCACCACCACCACGTCCTCCACCACATCTACCACCACGTCCACGACCATATCCACCACCACATCCACCACCACTTCAACCACCACATCCACCATGTCCACCACCACGTCCACCACTCCCATGTCCACCACCACATCCCCCACCACCACATCCTCCATGACCACATCCTCCATGACCACGTCCTCCACCACCACATCCTCCACCACCACATCCTCCACCACCACGTCCTCCACGTCCTCCACCACCACGTCCTCCACCACCACCACCTCCACCACCACCACCACCACATCCTCCACCACCACATCCTCCACCACCACCATGTCCTCCTCAACCAAGTCCACCACCACCACGTCCACCACCATGTCCACCACCACGACCCCACACCACCATGTCCTCCACCACCGCCATGCCCTGCACCACCACCATGCCCTATACCACCACCACGTCCTCCTCGACCACCACATCCACCACCACTTCCTCCACCACCAACACAACCTCCTCCACCACCACCACCACATCCTCCACCACCTAGTCCTCCATCACAATCACATCCTCCACCACCACGTCCTCGACCACCACCACTACTACGACCACCACGTCCACCACATCCTCCACCACCATGTCAACCACCACCACTATGTCCACCACGTCCTCCACCACCACCACCACCACATCCTCCACCACCAAGTCCTCCATCACAACCATATCCTCCACCACTATGTCCTCCACCACCACCACTACTATGACCACCATGTCCACCACATCCTCCACCACCATGTCCACTACTGCCACCATGTCCACCACCACAACCACGTACTCCACCACCACGTCCTCCTCCACCACCACCACCACGTCCTCCTCCACCACCAGGTCCTTCACCACCAGGTCATTCACCACCACCACCAGGTCCTTCTCCACCACCACTGGGCCCTCCACCACCATCATGTCTTACACCACCACCACCACGTCTTCCACCACCACCACGTCTTCCACCACAACCATGTCCTCCACCACCACCACGTCCTCCACCTCCACCACCACCATGTCCTCCACCACATCCTCCACCACCACCACGTCCTCCACCACCACCATGTCCTCAACCACCACCATGTCCTCCACCACCACCACATCCTCCAGCATCACCATGTCCTCCACCACCACCATGTCCTCCACCACCACCACATCCTCCACCATGTCCTCCACCACCACCACCACCACCACGTCCTCCACCACCATGTCCTCCACCACATCCTCCACCACCACCACGTCCATCACCACCATGTACTCCACCACCACCATGTCCTCCACCACCACCACGTCCTCCACCACCACCACATCCTCCACCACCACCACGTCCTCCACCACCACCACCACGTCCTCCACCACCATGTCCTCCACCATCACCACGTCCTCCACCACCACGTCCTCCACCACCGTCCCCACCACCACGTCCTCCAACACCACCACGTTCACCACCACCATGTCCACCACCATGTCGTCCATGTCCACCACCATGACGTCCACCACCACATCCTCTACTACCACCACAGCATCCTCCATCACCACCACGTCCTCCACCACCACTTCCTCCATCACAACCTCCTCCACCACCACCACCACATCCTCTACCACCACCACCACCACATTCTCCACCACCACCACCACATCCTCCACCACCAAGTCCTCCATCACAAGCACATCCTCCACCACCACGTCCTCCACCACCACGTCCTCCACCACCACGTCCTCCACCACCATGTCCTCCACCACCACCACATCCACCACCACATCCTCCACCACCACCACATCCACCACCACCACGTCCACCACCACGTTCACCAACACCACGTCCACCACCACGTCGTCCACCACTACCATGCCCTTCACCACCACCACCACCACCACGTCCACCACCACGACCCCCACCACCATGTCCTCCACCACCACCACATGTCCTCCACCAGCACGCCCTCCACCACCACGTCCTCCACCACCACGTCCTCCACCACCACCACCTCCACCACCACCACATCCTCCACCACCACCACCATGTCCTCCACAACCAAGTCCACCATCACCACGTCCACCACCACGTCCATCACCATGACCCCCACCACCATGTCCTCCACCACCACCGCCACGCCCTGCACCACCACCATGCCCTCTACCACCACCACCACCAACGTCCTCCACCACCACCACATCCACCACCACTTCCTCCACCACCAACACAACCTCCTCCACCACCTCCACCACATTCTCCACCACCTAGTCCTCCATCACAATCACATCCTCCACCACCACGTCCTCCACCACCACCACTACTATGACTTCCACGTCCACCACATCCTCCACCACCATGTCAACCACCACCACTATGTCCACCACTACCACCACGTCCTCCACCACCACGTCCTCCTCCACCACCACCAGGTCCTTCACCACCACTACCATGTCATTCTCCACCACCACCAGGTCCTTCTCCACTACCACCACGTCCACCACCACCACCACCACATCCACAATGTCCACCACCACATCCACCATGTCCACCACATCCTCCACCACATCCGCCATGTCCACCACGTCCACCACCACGTCCTCCCCCCACCACATCCTCCACCACCACGTCCTCCACCACCACGTCCACCACCAGATCCTCCACCACCACCACTGCATCCTCCACCACCACCACGTCCTCCATCACCAACACATCCTCCATCACCACCACGTCCTCCATCACTACCACATCCTCCACCACCACCACATCCTCCACCACCACCACGTCCACCACCACCATGTCCACCACCACATCCTCTACCACCACCACCACCACGTCCTCCACCACATCCTCCACCACCACCACGTCCTCCAACACCACCACGTCCTCCAACACCACCACGTCCTCCACCACTACCACGTCCTCCACCATCACCACGTCCACCACCACCACCACCACGTCCTCCGCCACCACCACCACGTCCTCCAACACCACCACGTCCACCACCACCATGTCCACCACCATGTCCTCCCTGTCCACCACCATGACATTCACCACCACATCCTCTACCACCACCACAACCTCCTCCACCACCACCACCACATCCTCCACCACCACCACCACATCATCCTCCACCACCAAGTCCTCCATCACAACCACATCCTCCACCACCATGTTCTCCACCACCACATCCTCCTCCACCACCACATCCTCCACCACCACGTCCTCCACCACCACCATCACATCCTCCACCATGAACACCACCACGTCCTCCACCACCACCACCACCACATCCTCTACCATGAACACCACCACGTCCTCCACCACCAACATGCCCACCACCATGTCTTCCACCATGTCCTCTACCACCACCACCACCACGTCTTCACCACCACCATGTCCTCTACCATGAACACCACCAGGTCCTCCACCACCACCACCACATCCTCCACCATGAACACCACCACGTCCTCCACCACCACATCCTCCACCATGAACACCACCACATCCTCCACCACCAACACGTCCACCACCATGTCCTCCACCACGTCCTCCACCACCACCACGTCCTCCACAACCACCACATCCTCCACCACCACCACATCCTCCACCACCACCATGTCCTCCACCACCCCCACGTCCTCCACCCACCACCACCACATCCTCCACCAAATCCTCCACCACCACATCAACAACCACCACGTCCACCACAACCACCATGTTCACCACCATGTCCACCACCACGTCCACCACCACCACCACGTCCTCCACAACCACCACATCCTCCACCACCACCACATCCTTCACCACCACGTCCTCCACCACAAACACAACCACATCCTCCACCACCACCATGTCCTCCACCACCACCACATCCTCCACCACCACCACATCCTCCACTACGTCCACCACCACCATGTCCACCACCACATCCTCTACCACCACCACTGCATCCTCCACCACCACCACTGCATCCTCCACCACCACCACCTCATCTTCCATCACCACCATGTCCTCCACCACCACCACGTCCTCCATCACCACATCCTTGACCACCACGTCCCCGACCACCACGTCCTCCACCACCATGTCCTCCACCACCACCACATCCACCACCACCACCACGTCCTCCACCACCACCATGTCCTCCACCACCACCACCACGTCCTCCACCACATCTACCACCACGTCCACGACCATATCCACCACCACATCCACCACCACTTCAACCACCACATCCACCATGTCCACCACCACGTCCACCACTCCCATGTCCACCACCACATCCCCCACCACCACATCCTCCATGACCACATCCTCCATGACCACGTCCTCCACCACCACATCCTCCACCACCACATCCTCCACCACCACGTCCTCCACGTCCTCCACCACCACGTCCTCCACCACCACCACCTCCACCACCACCACCACCACATCCTCCACCACCACATCCTCCACCACCACCATGTCCTCCTCAACCAAGTCCACCACCACCACGTCCACCACCATGTCCACCACCACGACCCCACACCACCATGTCCTCCACCACCGCCATGCCCTGCACCACCACCATGCCCTCTACCACCACCACGTCCTCCTCGACCACCACATCCACCACCACTTCCTCTACCACCAACACAACCTCCTCCACCACCACCACCACATCCTCCACCACCTAGTCCTCCATCACAATCACATCCTCCACCACCACGTCCTCGACCACCACCACTACTACGACCACCACGTCCACCACATCCTCCACCACCATGTCAACCACCACCACTATGTCCACCACGTCCTCCACCACCACGTCCTCCACCACCACCATCACATCCTCCACCACCACCACCACCACGTCCTCCACCACCACCACCACCACATCCTCTACCATGAACACCACCACGTCCTCCACCACCAACACGTCCACCACCACGTCTTCCACCATGTCCTCTACCACCACCACGCCCACCACCACGTCTTCACCACCACCATGTCCTCCACCATGAACACCACCAGGTCCTCCACCACCACCACCACATCCTCCACCATGAACACCACCACGTCCTCCACCACCACCACCACATCCTCCACCATGAACACCACCACATCCTCCACCACCAACACGTCCACTACCATGTCTTCCACCACGTCCTCCACCACCACCACGTCCACCACCACCACCACGTCCTCCACAACCAGCACATCCTCCACCACCACCACATCCTTCACCACCACGTCCTCCACCACAAACACAACCACATCCTCCACCACCACCATGTCCTCCACCACCACCATGTCCTCCACCACCACCACATCCTCCACCACCACCACATCCTCCACCACCACCACGTCCACCACCACCATGTCCACCACCACATCCTCTACCACCACCACTGCGTCCTCCACCACCACTGCGTCCTCCACCACCACCTCATCCTCCATCACCACCACGTCCTCCACCACCACGTCCTCCATCACCACATCCTCCACCACCACGTCCTCCACCACCACGTCCTCCACCACCACCACGTCCTCCACCACCACCACGTCCTCCACCACCACCATGTCCTCCACCACCACGTCCTCCACCACGTCTACCACCACGTCCACCACCATGTCCACCACCACATCAACCACCACATCCACCATGTCCACCATCACATCCACCACCACCATGTCCTCCACCACTCCCATGTCCACCACCCCCACGTCCACCACCACGTCCTCCACCACCACGTCCTCCACCACCACATCCTCCACCACCACGTCCTCCACCACCACGTCCTCCCCCACCACGTCCTCCACCACCATGTCCTCCACCACCACGTCCTCCACCACCACCACCTCCACATCCTCCACCACCACATCCTCCACCACCACCATGTCCTCCACAACCTAGTCCTCCACCACCACGTCCACCACCACGACCCCCACCACCATGTCCTCCACCACCACCGCCACGCCCTGCACCACCACCATGCCCTCTACCACCACCACCACCACGTCCTCCACCACCACCACATCCACCACCACTTCCTCCACCACCAACACAACCTCCTCCACCACCACCACCACCACATCCTCCACCACCTAGTCCTCCATCACAATCACATCCTCCACCACCACATACTCCACCACCACCACCACTATGTCCACCACTACCACCACGTCCTCCACCACCACGTCCTCCTCCACCACCACCAGGTCCTTCACCACCACTACCATGTCATTCTCCACCACCACCAGGTCCTTCTCCACTACCACCACATCCTCCACCACCACCACCACATCCACAATGTCCACCACCACATCCACCATGTCCACCACATCCTCCACCACATCCACCATGTCCACCATGTCCACCACGTCCTCCCCCACCACATCCTCCCCCACCACGTCCTCCCCCACCACATCCTCCACCACCACGTCCTCCACCACCACATCCACCACCAGATCCTCCACCACCACCACCGCATCCTCCACCACCACCATCTCCTCCATCACCAACACGTCCTCCATCACCACCACGTCCTCATCACCACCACGTCCTCCATCACCACCACATCCTCCACCACCACCACATCCTCCACCATTACCACGTCCACCACCACATCCTCCACCACCACCACGTCCACCACCACCATGTCCACCACCACATCCTCTACCACCACCACCGCGTCCTCCACATCCTCCACCACCACCACGTCCTCCATCACCACCACGTCCTCCAACACCACCACGTCCTCCACCACTACCACGTCCTCCACCATCACCACGTCCTCCACCACCACCACCACGTCCTCCACCACCGCCACCACCACCACGTCCTCCAACACCACCATGTCCACCACCATGTCCTCCACGTCCACCACCATGACATTCACCACCATATCCTCCACCACCACCACAACCTCCTCCACCACCACCACCACATCCTCCACCACCAACACCACATCCTCCACCTCCAAGTCCTCCATCACAACCACATCCTCCACCACCATGTTCTCCACCACCACGTCCTCCTCCACCACCACATCCTCCACCACCACGTCCTCCACCACCACCACCATCCCATCCTCCACCATGAACACCACCACGACGTCCACCACCACCACCACCACCACATCCTCTACCATGAACACTACCACGTCCTCCACCACCACCACCACATCCTCTACCATGAACACCACCACGTCCTCCACCACCAACATGTCCACCACCATGTCCTCTACCACCACCATGCCCACCACCACCACCATGTCTTCACCACCATCATGTCCTCCACCATGAACACCACCAGGTCCTCCACCACCACCACCACATCCTCCACCATGAACACCACCACGTCCTCCACCACCACCACCACATCCTCCACCATGAACACCACCACATCCTCCACCACCAACACGTCCACCACCATGTCTTCCACCACGTCCTCCACCACCACCACGTCCACCACCGCTACCATGTCCTTTACCACCATGTCCTCCACCACGTCCTCCACAACCACCACATCCTCCACCACCACCACATCCTTCACCACCACGTCCTCCACCACAAACACAACCTCGTCCTCCACCACCACCATGTCCTCCACCACCCCCACATCCTCCACCCACCACCACATCCTCCACCAAATCCTCCACCACCACATCAACAACCACCACGTCCACCACAACCACCATGTTCACCACCATGTCCACCACCACATCCACCACCACCACGTACTCCACCACCACGTCCACCACCACGTCCTCCACCACCACCCCATCCTCCACCACCCCATCCTCCACCACCCCATCCTCCACCACCCCATCCTCCACCACCACCCCATCCTCCACTACCACGTTCACCACCACATCCTCCACCACCACCACATCCTCCACCACTACCACCGCGTCCTCCACCACTACCACCGCGTCCTCCACCACTACCACCACGTCCTCTACCACCACCACCGCTGCGTCTTCCACCACCACCACGTCCTCCATCATCACCACGTCCTCCATCACCACCACGTCCTCCACCATCACCAAGTCCTCCACCACCACCACCACCACCACATCCTAAACTATCAGCACGTCCTCCACCACCACCACGTCCTCCACCACCACCACCACGTCCACCACCATGTCCACCACCATGTCCTCCACATCCACTACCACCACCACGTCCACCACCACATCCTCCACCATCACCACGTCCTCCACCATCACCACGTCCTCCACCATCACCACATCCTCCACCACCACATCCTCCACCACCACCATGTCCTCCACCACCACCACCACGTCCTCCACCACCACCACATCCACGTCCACCATGTCCACCACCACATCCACCATGTCCACCATGTCCTCCACCACATCCACCATGTCCACCACGTCCCCCACCACATCCTCCCCCACCACATCCTCCACCACCACGTCCACCACCACCACGTTCACCACCACATCCTCCACCACCACCACTGCATCCTCCACCACCACGTCCTCCATCACCAACACATCCTCCATCACCACCACCCGCTGTTTGAGGACCCAAGAACACTTCCCAAGCTGAGAGTCGCACCGACCTGTGCCGACTCTCCACATCACTAAAGGAGTTCCAGTATCGGGCTCGGGGCCCGCACCGCCTTATTTCCCCGTTATCCTCACCGCACTGCACGCCCGTCTCACCTCCCGCCGCCCCGGAGCTGCCGGGAAGAGTTGTGCACGGCGCAGGCGCGCCCACGACAGATGCATGAGCCGCGGTAGGCCTGAAGTAAGTCAAGACTGGAATCCCTCAAGTGACATTGGTAAAAGACTAAAAGAAGTACCCGCTTAAAGAACTGCTTGCCTGCTTCATAATCTGGTGGCATCGAAACAACGTTACTAGTCTTGTGATAAATCTGCATATTGAGATAGACCTATTTTTACATAAAGAGCGTATTTTTACATATCTAAGCCTGGTGTCCGTTTCTGGGGGGATTGATGTATTTACTGTGTGTGTGATTGTAAGTGCTTAACCAACAACGCCTGAAGAATCGCCTTGGCTGCTCACGCCACGCACCTAGAGGGTGAGCAAGGGTCATTCCAAAAGGGATTATCCTTTGCACTGACGTGGAGGAGAGTGTCCCTGCTTGACACCACCACCGCTTCCTCCACCACCACCATAACCTCCTCCACCACCACCACCACATCCTCCACCACCAAGTCCTCCATCACAACCATATCCTCCACCACTATGTCCTCCACCACCACCACTACTATGACCACCATGTCCACCACATCCTCCACCACCATGTCCACTACTGCCACCATGTCCACCACCACAACCACGTACTCCACCACCACGTCCTCCTCCACCACCACCACCACGTCCTCCTCCACCACCAGGTCCTTCACCACCAGGTCATTCACCACCACCACCAGGTCCTTCTCCACCACCACTGGGCCCTCCACCACCATCATGTCTTACACCACCACCACCACGTCTTCCACCACCACCACGTCTTCCACCACAACCATGTCCTCCACCACCACCACGTCCTCCACCTCCACCACCACCATGTCCTCCACCACATCCTCCACCACCACCACGTCCTCCACCACCACCATGTCCTCCACCACCACCATGTCCTCCACCACCATCACGTCCTCCAGCATCACCATGTCCTCCACCACCACCATGTCCTCCACCACCACCACATCCTCCACCATGTCCTCCACCACCACCACCACCACGTCCTCCACCACCATGTCCTCCACCACATCCTCCACCACCACCACGTCCATCACCACCATGTCCTCCACCACCACCATGTCCTCCACCACCACCACGTCCTCCACCACCACCACATCCTCCACCACCACCACATCCTCCACCACCACCACATCCTCCACCACGTCCTCCACCACCACCACCACGTCCTCCACCACCATGTCCTCCACCATCACCACGTCCTCCACCACCACGTCCTCCACCACCGTCCCCACCACCACGTCCTCCAACACCACCACGTTCACCACCACCATGTCCACCACCATGTCGTCCATGTCCACCACCATGACGTCCACCACCACATCCTCTACTACCACCACAGCATCCTCCATCACCACCACGTCCTCCACCACCACTTCCTCCATCACAACCTCCTCCACCACCACCACCACATCCTCTACCACCACCACCACCACATTCTCCACCACCACCACCACATCCTCCACCACCAAGTCCTCCATCACAAGCACATCCTCCACCACCATGTTCTCCACCACCACGTCCTCCACCACCACGTCCTCCACCACCACGTCCTCCACCACCACCACATCCACCACCACATCCTCCACCACCACCACATCCACCACCACCACGTCCACCACCACGTTCACCAACACCACGTCCACCACCACGTCGTCCACCACTACCATGCCCTTCACCACCACCACCACCACCACGTCCACCACCACGTCCCCCACCACCATGTCCTCCACCACCACCACATGTCCTCCACCAGCACGCCCTCCACCACCACCATGCCCTCCACCACCACCTCATCCTCCACCACCAAGTCCTCCATCACCACCACATCCTCCACCACCATGTCCACCACCACCACCATGTCCACCACCACCACCACGTCCTCCACCACCACGTCCTCCTCCACCACCACCACGTCCTTCTCCACCACCACCAGGTCCTTCACCACCACCACCAGGTCCTTCTCCACCACCACCAGGTCCTTCTCCACCACCACCAGGTCCTCCCCCACCATCACGTCTTCCACCACCACCACCACGTCTTCTACCACCACCACGTCCCTCATCACCACCACGTCCTCCACCACCACCATGTCCTCCACCACCACCACGTCCTCCACCACCACCACTTCCTCCACCACCACCACATCCTCCACCACGTCCTCCACCACCATGTCCTCCACCACCATGTCCTCCACCACATCCTCCACCACCACCACGTCCTTCATCACCACCACGTCCTCCACCACCACCACGTCCTCCACCACCACCACGTCCTCCACCATCACCACGTCCTCCACCATCACCACATCCTCCACCACCACCACATCCTCCACCACCACCACATCCTCCACCACGTCCTCCACCACCACCACCACGTCCTCCACCACCATGTCCTCCACCATCACCACATCCTCCACCACCACGTCCTCCACCACCGTCACCACCACCACGTCCTCCAACACCACCACGTTCACCACCACCATGTCGTCCACCACCACATCCTCTACTACCACCACAGCGTCCTCCATCACCACCACGTCCTCCACCACCACTTCCTCCACCACCATCACAACCTCCTCCACCACCACCACCACATCCTCCACCACCACCACCACCACATTCTCCACCACCACCACCACATCCTCCACCACCACCACCACCACATCCTCCACCACCAAGTCCTCCATCACAAGCACATCTTCTACCACCACGTCCTCCACCACCACGTCCTCCACCACCAAGTCCTCCATCACAAGCACATCTTCCACCACCACGTCCTCCACCACCACCACATCCTCCACCACCACCACATCCTCCACCACCACCACATCCTCCACCACCACCACATCCACCACCACCACATCCACCACCACCACGTCCACCACCACGTTCACCAACACCACGTCCACCACCACGTCGTCCACCACTACCATGTCCTTCACCACCACCACCACCACCACGTCCACCCCCACGACCCCCACCACCACGTCCTCCACCACCACCACATGTCTTCCACCAGCATGCCCTCCACCACCACCACCATGCCCTCCACCACCACCACCACGTCCTCCACCACCACCACGTCCACCCCATCCACCACCACTTCCTCCACCACCACCACTTCCTTCACCACCACCACATCCTCTACCACCAAGTCCTCCATCACCACCACATCCTCCACCACCATGTCCACCACCACCACCATGTCCACCACCACCACCACGTCCTCCACCACCACCACGTCCTCCTCCACCACCACCAGGTCCTTCACCACCACCACCACCAGGTCATTCACCACCACCACCAGGTCCTTCACCACCACCAGGTCCTCCCCCACCATCACGTCTTCCACCACCACCACCACGTCTTCCACCACCACCATGTCATCCACCACCTCCACATCCTCCACCACATCCACCACCACCACCGCATCCTCCACCAACACCACTGCGTCTTCTACCACCACCACCACTGCGTCCACCACCACGTCCTCCACCACCACCACGTCCTCCACCATCACCACATCCTCCACCACCACCACGTCCTCCACCACCGCCACCACGTCTTCCAACACAACCACATCCACCACCATCATGTCCACCACCATGTCCTCTACGTCCACCACCATGACGTCCACCACCACATCCTCTACCACCACTACCGTGACCTCATCACCACCACGTCCTCCACCACCACTTCCTCCACCACCACCACTTCCTCCACCACCACCACAATCTCCTCCACCACCACATCCTCCACCACCACATCCTCCACCACCAAGTCCTCCATCACAACCACATCCTCCACCACCATGTTCTCCACCACCACGTCCTCCTCCACCACCACATCCTCTACCACCACGTCCTCCTCCACCACCATCACATCCTCCACCATGAACACCACCACGTCGTCCACCACCACCACCACATCCCCTACAATGAACACCACCACATCCTCAACCACCAACACGTCCACCACCACATCTTCCACCACGTCCTCCACCACCACCATGCCCACCACCACCACCACATCCTTCACCACCAGCATGTCCTCCACCATGAACACCACCAGGTCCTCCACCACCACCACATCCTCCACCATGAACACCACCATGTCCTCCACCCCCACCACCACATCCTCCACCATGAACACCACTACATCCTCCACTACCACCACGTCCACCATCGGCACCACGTCCTTTACCACCATGTCCTTCACCATGTCCTCCTCCACCACCCACCACCATGTCCTCCAACACCACCACATCCTTCACCACCACCACATCCTCCACCACAAACACAACCACATCCTCCACCACCACATCAACAACCACCACGTCCACCACAACCACCATGTTCACCACCATGTCCACGGCCACATCCACCACCACCACGTCCTCCACCACCATGTCCACCACCACGTCCTCCACCACCACCACATCATCCACCACCACCCCGTCCACCACCACCCCATCCTCCACAACCATGTTCACCACCACGTCCTCCACCACCACCACATCCTTCACCACCACCACGTCCTCCACCACAAACACAACCACATCCTCCACCACCACCATGTCCTCCACCACCACCACATCCTCCACCACCACCACATCCTCCACCCACCACCACCACATCCTCCACCACCACATCAACAACCACCACATCCACCACAACCACCATGTTCACCACCATGTCCACGACCACATCCACCTCCACCACGTCCTTCACCACCACGTCCTCCACCACGTCCTCCACCACCACCACATCATCCACCACCACCCCGTCCTCCACCACCACCCCGTCCTCCACAACCATGTTCACCACTACATCCTCCACCACCACCACCACGTCCTCCACCACCACCACCGCGTCCTCCACCACTACCACCACATCCTCTACCACCACCACCGCGTCTTCCACCACCGCCATGTCCTCCATCACCACCACGTCCTCCATCACCACCACATCCACCACCACCACGTCCTCCACCACCACCACGTCTTTCACCACCACCACATCCTAAACCACCACCATGTCCTCCACTACCACATCCACCACCATGTCCACACCACATACTCTACCACCTCCACCACGTCTTCCATCACCACCACGTCCTCCACTACCACCACGTCCTTCCACTACCACCACGTCCTCCACCATCACCACGTCCTCCACCATCACCACATCCTCCACCACCACCACATCGACGTCCACCATGTCCACCACCACATCAACCATGTCCACCATGTCATCCACCATGTCCACCACATCCACCACGAAGTCCTTCCCCACCACGTCCTCCACCACCATTTCCACCACCACCACCACTGCATCCTCTACCACCACCACTTCCTCCATCACCAACATGTCCTCCATCACCACCATGTCGTCCATCACCACCACATCCTCCACCACCACCACCATGTCCTCCACCACCATGTCCTCCACCATCACCACATCCTCCACCACCACCATGTCCTCCACCACCACCACATCCTCCACCACCACCACATCCTCCACCACCATCACGTCCACCACCACCATGTCCACCACCACATCCTCTACCACCACCACTGCGTCCTCCACCACCACCTCATCCTCCATCACCACCATGTCCTCCTCCATCACCACGTCCTCCATCACCACATCCTCCATCACCACGTCCTCCACCACCATGTCCTCCACCACCACCACATCCTCCACCACTACCACGTCCTCCACCACCACCATGTCCTCCACCACCACCACCACCACATCCTCCACCACATCTACCACCACGTCCACGACCATGTCCCCCACCACATCCACCACCACATCAACCACCATGTCCACCACCACATCCACCACCACCACGTCCACCACTCCCATGTCCACCACCCCCATGTCCACCACCACATCCCCCACCACCACATCCTCCACCACCACGTCCTCCACCACCACGTCCTCCACCACCACGTCCTCCACCACCACGTCCTCCACCACCACGTCCTCCACCACCACGTCCTCCTCCACCACCACGTCCTCCACCACCACCACCTCCACCACCACCACCACATCCTCCACCACCACCATGTCCTCCACAACCAAGTCCACCATCACCACGTCCACCACCACGTCCATCACCACGACCCCCACCACCATGTCCTCCACCACCACCGCCACACCCTGCACCACCACCATGCCCTCTACCACCACCACCACCAACGTCCTCCACCACCACCACATCCACCACCACTTCCTCCACCACCAACACAACCTCCTCCACCACCACCACCACATCCTCCACCACCTAGTCCTCCATCACAATCACATCCTCCACCACCACGTCCTCCACCACCACCACATCCTCCACCACCACGTCCTCCACCATCACATCCTCCACCACTACCACCACGTCCTCTACCACCACCACCACCGCGTCTTCCACCACCGCCATGTCCTCCATCACCACCACGTCCTCCATCACCACCACATCCACCACCACCACGTCCTCCACCACCACCACGTCTTTCACCACCACCACATCCTAAACCACCACCATGTCCTCCACTACCACATCCACCACCATGTCCACCACCATGTCCTCCACATCCACTACCACCACCACGTCCACACCACATACTCTACCACCTCCACCACGTCTTCCATCACCACCACGTCCTCCACTACCACCACGTCCTCCACTACCACCACGTCCTCCACCATCACCACGTCCTCCACCATCACCACGTCCTCCACCATCACCACGTCCTCCACCACCACCACATCGACGTCCACCATGTCCACCACCACATCAACCATGTCCACCATGTCATCCACCACATCCACCATGTCCACCACATCCACCACGAAGTCCTTCCCCACCACGTCCTCCACCACCATTTCCACCACCACCACCACTGCATCCTCTACCACCACCACTTCCTCCATCACCAACATGTCCTCCATCACCACCATGTCGTCCATCACCACCACATCCTCCACCACCACCACCATGTCCTCCACCACCATGTCCTCCACCATCACCACATCCTCCACCACCACCATGTCCTCCACCACCACCACATCCTCCACCACCACCACATCCTCCACCACCATCACGTCCACCACCACCATGTCCACCACCACATCCTCTACCACCACCACTGCGTCCTCCACCACCACCTCATCCTCCATCACCACCATGTCCTCCACCATCACCACGTCCTCCATCACCACATCCTCCACCACGTCCTCCACCACCATGTCCTCCACCACCACCACATCCTCCACCACCACCACGTCCTCCACCACCACCATGTCCTCCACCACCACCACCACGTCCTCCACCACGTCCACGACCATGTCCCCCACCATATCCACCACCACATCAACCACCACATCCACCATGTCCACCACCACATCCACCACCACCATGTCCACCACCACCACATCCACCACTCCCATGTCCACCACCACATCCCCCACCACCACATCCCCCACCACCACATCCCCCACCACCACATCCTCCACCACCACGTCCTCCACGACCACGTCCTCCACGACCACGTCCTCCACGACCACGTCCTCCACGACCACGTCCTCCACGACCACGTCCTCCACGACCACGTCCTCCACGACCACGTCCTCCACGTCCTCCACCACCACGTCCTCCACCACCACGTCCTCCACCACCACGTCCTCCACCACCACGTCCTCCACCACCACGTCCTCCACCACCACGTCCTCCACCACCACCACCTCCACCACCACCACCACCACATCCTCCACCACCACCATGTCCTCCACAACCAAGTCCACCATCACCACGTCCACCACCAAGTCCATCACCATGACCCCCACCACCATGTCCTCCACCACCACCACCACGCCCTGCACCACCACCATGCCCTCTACCACCACCACCACCAACGTCCTCCACCACCACCACATCCACCACCACTTCCTCCACCACCAACACAACCTCCTCCACCACCTCCACCACATTCTCCACCACCTAGTCCTCCATCACAATCACATCCTCCACCACCACGTCCTCCACCACCACCACTACTATGACTTCCACGTCGACCACATCCTCCACCACCATGTCAACCACCACCACTATGTCCACCACTACCACCACGTCCTCCACCACCACGTCCTCCTCCACCACCACCAGGTCCTTCACCACCACTACCATGTCATTCTCCACCACCACCAGGTCCTTCTCCACTACCACCACGTCCACCACCACCACCACCACATCCACAATGTCCACCACCACAACCACCATGTCCACCACATCCTCCACCACATCCGCCATGTCCACCACGTCCACCACCACGTCCTCCCCCCACCACATCCTCCACCACCACGTCCTCCACCACCACGTCCACCACCAGATCCTCCACCACCACCACTGCATCCTCCACCACCACCACGTCCTCCATCACCAACACATCCTCCATCACCACCACGTCCTCCATCACTACCACATCCTCCACCACCACCACATCCTCCACCACCACCACGTCCACCACCACCATGTCCACCACCACATCCTCTACCACCACCACCACCACGTCCTCCACCACATCCTCCACCACCACCACGTCCTCCAACACCACCACGTCCTCCAACACCACCACGTCCTCCACCACTACCACGTCCTCCACCATCACCACGTCCACCACCACCACCACCACGTCCTCCGCCACCACCACCACGTCCTCCAACACCACCACGTCCACCACCACCATGTCCACCACCATGTCCTCCCTGTCCACCACCATGACATTCACCACCACATCCTCTACCACCACCACAACCTCCTCCACCACCACCACCACATCCTCCACCACCACCACCACATCATCCTCCACCACCAAGTCCTCCATCACAACCACATCCTCCACCACCATGTTCTCCACCACCACATCCTCCTCCACCACCACATCCTCCACCACCACGTCCTCCACCACCACCATCACATCCTCCACCATGAACACCACCACGTCCTCCACCACCACCACCACCACATCCTCTACCATGAACACCACCACGTCCTCCACCACCAACATGCCCACCACCATGTCTTCCACCATGTCCTCTACCACCACCACACCCACCACCACCACCACGTCTTCACCACCACCATGTCCTCTACCATGAACACCACCAGGTCCTCCACCACCACCACCACATCCTCCACCATGAACACCACCACGTCCTCCACCACCACATCCTCCACCATGAACACCACCACATCCTCCACCACCAACACGTCCACCACCATGTCCTCCACCACGTCCTCCACCACCACCACGTCCTCCACCACCACCACGTCGTCCACAACCACCACATCCTCCACCACCACCACATCCTCCACCACCACCATGTCCTCCACCACCCCCACGTCCTCCACCCACCACCACCACATCCTCCACCAAATCCTCCACCACCACATCAACAACCACCACGTCCACCACAACCACCATGTTCACCACCATGTCCACCACCACGTCCACCACCACCACCACGTCCTCCACAACCACCACATCCTCCACCACCACCACATCCTTCACCACCACGTCCTCCACCACAAACACAACCACATCCTCCACCACCACCATGTCCTCCACCACCACCACATCCTCCACCACCACCACATCCTCCACTACGTCCACCACCACCATGTCCACCACCACATCCTCTACCACCACCACTGCATCCTCCACCACCACCACCTCATCTTCCATCACCACCATGTCCTCCACCACCACCACGTCCTCCATCACCACATCCTTGACCACCACGTCCCCGACCACCACGTCCTCCACCACCATGTCCTCCACCACCACCACATCCACCACCACCACCACGTCCTCCACCACCACCATGTCCTCCACCACCACCACCACGTCCTCCACCACATCTACCACCACGTCCACGACCATATCCACCACCACATCCACCACCACTTCAACCACCACATCCACCATGTCCACCACCACGTCCACCACTCCCATGTCCACCACCACATCCCCCACCACCACATCCTCCATGACCACGTCCTCCACCACCACATCCTCCACCACCACATCCTCCACCACCACGTCCTCCACGTCCTCCACCACCACGTCCTCCACCACCACCACCTCCACCACCACCACCACATCCTCCACCACCACATCCTCCACCACCACCATGTCCTCCTCAACCAAGTCCACCACCACCACGTCCACCACCATGTCCACCACCACGACCCCACACCACCATGTCCTCCACCACCGCCATGCCCTGCACCACCACCATGCCCTCTACCACCACCACGTCCTCCTCGACCACCACATCCACCACCACTTCCTCCACCACCAACACAACCTCCTCCACCACCACCACCACATCCTCCACCACCTAGTCCTCCATCACAATCACATCCTCCACCACCACGTCCTCGACCACCACCACTACTACGACCACCACGTCCACCACATCCTCCACCACCATGTCAACCACCACCACTATGTCCACCACGTCCTCCACCACCACGTCCTCCACCACCACCATCACATCCTCCACCACCACCACCACCACGTCCTCCACCACCACCACCACCACATCCTCTACCATGAACACCACCACGTCCTCCACCACCAACACGTCCACCACCACGTCTTCCACCATGTCCTCTACCACCACCACGCCCACCACCACCACCACGTCTTCACCACCACCATGTCCTCCACCATGAACACCACCAGGTCCTCCACCACCACCACCACATCCTCCACCATGAACACCACCACGTCCTCCACCACCACCACCACATCCTCCACCATGAACACCACCACATCCTCCACCACCAACACGTCCACTACCATGTCTTCCACCACGTCCTCCACCACCACCACGTCCACCACCACCACCACGTCCTCCACAACCAGCACATCCTCCACCACCACCACATCCTTCACCACCACGTCCTCCACCACAAACACAACCACATCCTCCACCACCACCATGTCCTCCACCACCACCATGTCCTCCACCACCACCACATCCTCCACCACCACCACATCCTCCACCACCACCACATCCTCCACCACCACCACATCCTCCACCACCACCACATCCTCCACCACCACCACATCCTCCACCACCACCACGTCCACCACCACCATGTCCACCACCACATCCTCTACCACCACCACTGCGTCCTCCACCACCACTGCGTCCTCCACCACCACCTCATCCTCCATCACCACCACGTCCTCCACCACCACGTCCTCCATCACCACATCCTCCACCACCACGTCCTCCACCACCACCACGTCCTCCACCACCACCACGTCCTCCACCACCACCACGTCCTCCACCACCACCATGTCCTCCACCACCACGTCCTCCACCACGTCTACCACCACGTCCACCACCATGTCCACCACCACATCAACCACCACATCCACCATGTCCACCATCACATCCACCACCACCATGTCCTCCACCACTCCCATGTCCACCACCCCCACGTCCACCACCACATCCCCACCACCACGTCCTCCACCACCACGTCCTCCACCACCACGTCCTCCACCACCACATCCTCCACCACCACGTCCTCCCCCACCACGTCCTCCCCCACCACGTCCTCCACCACCATGTCCTCCACCACCACGTCCTCCACCACCACCACCACCTCCACATCCTCCACCACCACATCCTCCACCACCACCATGTCCTCCACAACCTAGTCCTCCACCACCACGTCCACCACCACGACCCCCACCACCATGTCCTCCACCACCACCGCCACGCCCTGCACCACCACCATGCCCTCTACCACCACCACCACCACGTCCTCCACCACCACCACATCCACCACCACTTCCTCCACCACCAACACAACCTCCTCCACCACCACCACCACATCCTCCACCACCTAGTCCTCCATCACAATCACATCCTCCACCACCACATACTCCACCACCACCACCACCACTATGTCCACCACTACCACCACGTCCTCCACCACCACGTCCTCCTCCACCACCACCAGGTCCTTCACCACCACTACCATGTCATTCTCCACCACCACCAGGTCCTTCTCCACTACCACCACATCCTCCACCACCACCACCACATCCACAATGTCCACCACCACATCCACCATGTCCACCACATCCTCCACCACATCCACCATGTCCACCACGTCCTCCCCCACCACGTCCTCCCCCACCACGTCCTCCCCCACCACATCCTCCACCACCACGTCCTCCACCACCACATCCACCACCAGATCCTCCACCACCACCACCGCATCCTCCACCACCACCACGTCCTCCATCATCAACACGTCCTCCATCACCACCACGTCCTCCATCACCACCACATCCTCCACCACCACCACATCCTCCACCATTACCACGTCCACCACCACATCCTCCACCACCACCACGTCCACCACCACCATGTCCACCACCACATCCTCTACCACCACCACCGCGTCCTCCACATCCTCCACCACCACCACGTCCTCCATCACCACCACGTCCTCCAACACCACCACGTCCTCCACCACCACCACGTCCTCCACCACTACCACGTCCTCCACCATCACCACGTCCTCCACCACCACCACCACGTCCTCCACCACCGCCACCACCACCACGTCCTCCAACACCACCATGTCCACCACCATGTCCTCCACGTCCACCACCATGACATTCACCACCATATCCTCCACCACCACCACAACCTCCTCCACCACCACCACCACATCCTCCACCACCAACACCACATCCTCCACCACCAAGTCCTCCATCACAACCACATCCTTCACCACCATGTTCTCCACCACCACGTCCTCCTCCACCACCACATCCTCCACCACCACGTCCTCCACCACCACCACCATCCCATCCTCCACCATGAACACCACCACGACGTCCACCACCACCACCACCACCACATCCTCTACCATGAACACTACCACGTCCTCCACCACCACCACCACATCCTCTACCATGAACACCACCACGTCCTCCACCACCAACATGTCCACCACCATGTCCTCTACCACCACCATGCCCACCACCATGTCTTCACCACCACCATGTCCTCCACCATGAACACCACCAGGTCCTCCACCACCACCACATCCTCCACCATGAACACCACCACGTCCTCCACCACCACCACCACATCCTCCACCATGAACACCACCACATCCTCCACCACCAACACGTCCACCACCATGTCTTCCACCACGTCCTCCACCACCACCACGTCCACCACCGCTACCATGTCCTTTACCACCATGTCCTCCACCACGTCCTCCACAACCACCACATCCTCCACCACCACCACATCCTTCACCACCACGTCCTCCACCACAAACACAACCTCGTCCTCCACCACCACCATGTCCTCCACCACCCCCACATCCTCCACCCACCACCACATCCTCCACCAAATCCTCCACCACCACATCAACAACCACCACGTCCACCACAACCACCATGTTCACCACCATGTCCACCACCACATCCACCACCACCACGTACTCCACCACCACGTCCACCACCACGTCCTCCACCACCACCCCATCCTCCACCACCCCATCCTCCACCACCACCCCATCCTCCACTACCACGTTCACCACCACATCCTCCACCACCACCACATCCTCCACCACTACCACCGCGTCCTCCACCACTACCACCACGTCCTCTACCACCACCACCGCTGCGTCTTCCACCACCACCACGTCCTCCATCATCACCACGTCCTCCATCACCACCACGTCCTCCACCATCACCAAGTCCTCCACCACCACCACATCCTAAACTATCAGCACGTCCTCCACCACCACCACGTCCTCCACCACCACCACCACGTCCACCACCATGTCCACCACCATGTCCTCCACATCCACTACCACCACCACGTCCACCACCACATCCTCCACCATCACCACGTCCTCCACCATCACCACGTCCTCCACCATCACCACATCCTCCACCACCACATCCTCCACCACCACCATGTCCTCCACCACCACCACCACGTCCTCCACCACCACCACATCCATGTCCACCATGTCCACCACCACATCCACCATGTCCATCATGTCCTCCACCACATCCACCATGTCCACCACGTCCCCCACCACATCCTCCACCACCACGTCCACCACCACCACGTCCACCACCACATCCTCCACCACCACCACTGCATCCTCCACCACCACGTCCTCCATCACCAACACATCCTCCATCACCACCACCCGCTGTTTGAGGACCCAAGAACACTTCCCAAGCTGAGAGTCGCACCGACCTGTGCCGACTCTCCACATCACTAAAGGAGTTCCAGTATCGGGCTCGGGGCCCGCACCGCCTTATTTCCCCGTTATCCTCACCGCACTGCACGCCCGTCTCCCCTCCCGCCGCCCCGGAGCTGCCGGGAAGAGTTGTGCACGGCGCAGGCGCGCCCACGACAGATGCATGAGCCGCGGTAGGCCTGAAGTAAGTCAAGACTGGAATCCCTCAAGTGACATTGGTAAAAGACTAAAAGAAGTACCCGCTTAAAGAACTGCTTGCCTGCTTCATAATCTGGTGGCATCGAAACAACGTTACTAGTCTTGTGATAAATCTGCATATTGAGATAGACCTATTTTTACATAAAGAGCGTATTTTTACATATCTAAGCCTGGTGTCCGTTTCTGGGGGGATTGATGTATTTACTGTGTGTGTGATTGTAAGTGCTTAACCAACAACGCCTGAAGAATCGCCTTGGCTGCTCACGCCACGCACCTAGAGGGTGAGCAAGGGTCATTCCAAAAGGGATTATCCTTTGCACTGACGTGGAGGAGAGTGTCCCTGCTTGACACAAGGACATCCTTGTGCCAATCAGAGATCCCCGACTCTAACAACCACCACATTCTCCACCACCACGTCCTTCACATCCACCACGTCCTCCACCACCACCACGTCCTCCAACACCACCACGTCCACCACCACCACCATGTCCACCACCACCACATCCTCCACCACCACCATGTCCTCCTCCACCACCAGGTCCTCCACCACCACCATGTCATCCTCCACCACATCCTCCACCACCACATCCTCCACCACCACGTCCTCCACCACATCCACCACCACATCCTCCACCACCATGTCCTCCACCACCACCACCATGTCCTCCACCACCATGTCTTTCACATCCACCACCGCCACATCCTTCACATCCACCACCACCATGTCCACCACCACCACATCCACCACCAACACGTCCACCACCATGTCAACCACCACCATGTCCTCCACATCCACCACGACCATGCCCTTCACATCCACCACCACCATGTCCACCACCACCACCATGTCCACCATCACCATGTCCACCACCACCACGTCCACCACCACATCCTCCACCACCATGTCATCCACCACCATGACCTCCACCACCACCACGTCGTCCACCACCACCACCCACCATCACGTCCTCCACCACCACGTCCTCCACCATCACCACGTTCTCCACCACCACCACCGCATCCTCCATCACCACATCCTCCACCACCACCACTGCGTCCTCCACCACTGTGTCCTCCACCACCTCATCCCCCACCACCTCCACCGCATCCTCCACCACCACGTCCTCCACCACCTCCACCATGTCCTCCACCACCACTACCATGTCCTCCAACTCTACCACCACGTCCACCACCACCACATCCACCACCATGTCCACCACCACCACGTCCTGCACCACCACATCCTCCACCATCACGTTCTCCACCACCACCACCACATCCACCACCACCACCACATCCTCCACCACCACTACTACGTGCTCCAACACCACCACCATGTCCTCCACCACCAAGTCCACCACATCCTCCACAACTACATCCTCCACCACCACCACTATGTTCTCCACCACCATCACGTCCTCCACCACCACATCCTCAACCACCACCACCATCACGTCCACCACCACCACATCCTCAGCCACATCCTCCACCACCACCACATCCTTCACATCCACCACCACCATGTCCACCACCACCACATCCACCACCAACACGTCCACCACTATGTCAACAACCACCATGTCCTCCACATCCACCATGACCACGTCCTTCACATCCACCACCACCATGTCCACCACCACCACCATGTCCACCACCACCACCATGTCCACCACCACCACCACGTCCACCACCACCATGTCCACCACCACCACGTCCACCACCACATCTTCCACCACCACATCTTCCACCACCATGTCATCCACCACCACGACCTCCTCCACCACCACGTCCTCCACCACCACCACACACCACCATGTACTCCACCACCACCACGTCCTCCACCATCATCACGTTCTCCATCACCACCACCACGTCCTCCACCACCACATCCGCCACCACCACCACCGCGTCCTCCACCACTGTGTCCTCCACCACCTCGTCATCCACCACGTCTCCCACCACCTCCACCACATCCTCCACCACCTCCACCACGTCCTCCACCACCACTACCATGTCCTCCAACACCGCCACCACATCCACCATGTCCACCACCACCACATCTTCCACCACATCCTCCATCACGTCCTCCATCACCACATCCTCCACCACCACATCCTCCACCACCACATCCTCCACCACCACTTCCTCCACCACCACCACAACCTCCTCCACCACCACCACCACATCCTCCACCACCACCACCACATCCTCCACCACCAAGTCCTCCATCACAACCACATCCTTCACCACCATGTTCTCCACCACCACATCCTCCTCCACCACCACGTCCTCCACCACCACCACATCCTCCACCATGAACACCATGTCCTCCACCACCACCACCACATCCTCTACCATGAACACTACCACATCCTCCACCACCAACACGTCCACCACCACGTCTTCCACCACGTCCTCCACCACCACCACCACGTCCACCACCACCACCACGTCCTTCACCACCACCATGTCCTCCACCATGAACACCACCAGGTCCTCCACCACCACCACCACATCCTCCACCATGAACACCACCACGTCCTCCACCCCCACCACCACATCCTCCACCATGAACACCACCACATCCTCCACCACCAACACGTCCACCACCACATCTTCCACCACGTCCTCCACCACCACCACGTCCACCACCGCCACCACGTCCTTTACGACCATGTCCTCCTCCACGTCCTCCACCACCACCACGTCCTCCACCACCACCATGTCCTCCACCACCACCATGTCCTCCACCACCACCACAGCCTTCACCACCACCACATCCTCCACCACAAACACCACCACGTCCTCCACCACCACCATGTCCTCCACCACCACCACGTCCTCCACCACCACCACGTCCTCCACCCACCACTACCACATCCTCCACCACATCCTCCACCACCACATAAACAACCACCACGTCCACCACAACCACCATGTTTACCACCATGTCCACCACCACATCCACCACCACCACGTCCTCCACCACCACGTCCTCCACCACCACGTCCTCCACCACCACCACATCCTCCACCACCACCCCGTCCTCCACCACCACCCCATCCTCCACTACCATGTTCACCACCACATCCTCCACCACTGCCACCAAGTCCTCCACCACCACCACCGCGTCCTCCACCACTACCACCGCGTTCTCTACCACCACCACCACCGCGTCTTCCACCACCACCACGTCCTCCATCACCACCACGTCCTCCACCATGTCCTCCACCATCACCACGTCCTCCACCATCACCATGTCCTCCATCACCACCACGTCCTAAACCACCACCACGTCCACCACCACCACGTCCTCCACCACCACGTCCACCACCATGTCCACCACCATGTCCTCCACATCCACTACCACCACCACGTCCACCACCACATCCTCTACCACCACCACCGCGTTTTCCAGCACCACAACGTCCTCCATCACCACCACGTCCTCCACCACCACATCCTCCACCACCACGTCCATCACCACCACCACAACCTCCACCACCACATCCACGTCCACCATGTCCACCTCCACATCAACCATGTCCACCACATCCACCACCACATCCTCCTCCACCACGTCCTCCACCACCACGTCCACCACCACCATGTCCACCACCACATCCTCCACCACCACCACTGCGTCCTCCACCACCACCACGTCCTCCACCACCACCACGTCCTCCATCACCAACATGTCCTCCTTCACCACCACATCTTCCATCACCACCACATCCTCCACCACCACCATGTCCTCCACCACGTCCTCCACCACCGCCATCACCACCACGTCCTCCAACACCACCATGTCCACCACCACCATGTCCACCACCATGTCCTCCACATCTACCACCATGACATCCACCACCACTTCCTCCACCACCACCACAACCTCCTCCAACACCACCACCACATCCTCCACCACCAAGTCGTCCATCACAACCACATCCTCCACCACCATGTTCTCCACCACCATGTCCTCCTCCACCACCATATCCTCCACCACCACGTCCTCCACCACCACCACATCCTCCACCATGAACACCACCACGTCCTCCACCACCACCACCACAACCTCTACCATGAACACCACCACATCCTCCACCACTAACACGTCCCCCACCACGTCTTCCACCACGTCCTCCACCACCACCACGTCCACCACCACCACCACGTCCTTCACCACCACCATGTCCTCCACCATGAACACCACCAGGTCCTCCACCACCACATCCTCCACCATGAACACCACCACGTCGTTCACCACCACCACCACATCCTCCACCATGAACACCACCACATCCTCCACCACCATGTCCACCACCACGTCTTCCACCACGTTCTCCATGACCACCATGTCCACCACCACCACCACGTCCTTTACCACCATCTCCTCCACCACAAACACCACGATGTCCTCCACCACCACCACGTCCTCCACCACCACCACGTCCTCCAACACCACCACATCCTTCACCACCACCACGTCCTCCACCACCACCATGTCCTCCACCACCACCACGTCCTCCACCCACCACCACCACATCCTCCACCACATCCTCCACCACCACGTCAACAACCACCACATCCACCACAACCACCATGTTCACCACCATGTCCACCACCACATCCACCACCACCACGTCCTCCACCACCACATCCACCACCACATCCTCCACCACCACCCCATCCTCCACCACCACCCTGTCTTCCACTACCATGTTCACCACCACATCCTCCACCACCACCACCACGTCCTCCACCACCACCACCGCATCCTCCACCACTACCACCGCGTCCTCTACCACCACCACCACCACCATGTCTTCCACCACCACGTCCTCCATCACCACCACATCCTCCATCACCGCCACGTCCTCCACCACCACATCCACCACCACATCCTCCACCACCACCACATCCACCACCACCCCGACCTCCACCACCACCCCATCCTCCACTACTATGTTCACCACCACATCCTCCACCACCACCACCACGTCCTCCACCACCACCGTGTCCTCCACCACTACCACCGCGTCCTCCACCACCACCCCACGTCCTCCACCACTACCACCGCGTCCTCTACCACCACCACCACCACGTCTTCCACCACCACCACGTCTTCCATCACCACCACGTCCTCCATCACCACCACGTCCTCCACCACCACCACGTCCTCCATCACCACCACGTCCTCCACCATAACCACGTCCTCCACGATCACCACGTCCACCACCACCACGTCCTAAACCACCACCACGTCCTCCACCACCACCATGTCCACCACCATGTCCTCCACATCCACCACCACCACCACGTCCACCACCACATCCTCCACCACCACTACTACGTCCTCCACCACCATGTCCTCCACCACCACCACCACGTCCTCCACCACCGCCATCACCACCACGTCCTCCTCCACCACCACCATGTCCACCACCATGTCCTCCACAACTACATCCTCCACCACCACCACTATGTTCTCCACCACCATCACGTCCTCCACCACCACATCCTCAACCACCACCACCATCACGTCCACCACCACCACATCCTCAGCCACATCCTCCACCACCACCACGTCCTTCACATCCACCACCACCATGTCCACCACCACCACATCCACCACCAACACGTCCACCACTGTCAACAGCCACCATGTCCTCCACATCCACCACGACCATGTCCTTCACATCCAGCACCACCATGTCCTCCACCACCACCACGTCCTCCACCCACCACCACCACATCCTCCACCACATCCTCCACCACCACATCAACAACCACCACGTCCACCACAACCACCATGTTTACCACCATGTCCACCACCACATCCACCACCACCACGTCCTCCACCACCACATCCACCACCATGTCCTCTACCACCACCACATCCTCCACCACCACCCCGTCCTCCACCACCACCCCATCCTCCACTACCATGTTCACCACCACATCCTCCACCACCGCCACCACGTCCTCCACCACCACCACCGCGTCCTCCACCACTACCACCGCGTTCTCTACCACCACCACCACCGCGTCTTCCACCACCACCACCACATCCTCCATCACCACCACGTCCTCCACCATGTCCTCCACCATCACCACGTCCTCCACCATCACCATGTCCTCCATCACCACCACCACCACGTCCTAAACCACCACCACGTCCACCACCACCACCACATCCTCCACCACCACGTCCACCACCATGTCCACCACCATGTCCTCCACATCCACTACCACCACCACGTCCACCACCACATCCTCTACCACCACGACCGCGTTATCCAGCACCACCACATCCTCCACCACCACATCCTCCACTACCACATCCTCCACCACCACCACCACGACCTCCACCACCACATCCACGTCCACCTCCACATCAACCATGTCCACCAGGTCCTCCACCACATCCACTATGTCTACCACATCCACCACCACATCCTCCCCCACCACGTCCTCCACCACCACGTCCACCACCACCATGTCCACCACCACATCCTCCACCACCACCACTGCGTCCTCCACCACCACCACGTCCTCCATCACCAACATGTCCTCCTTCACCACCACATCCTCCATCACCACCACATCCTCCACCACCACCATGTCCTCCACCACCACCACCACGTCCTCCACCACCGCCACCACCACCACGTCCACCACCACCATGTCCACCACCATGTCCTCCACATCCACCACCATGACGTCCACCACCACTTCCTCCACCACCACCACAACCTCCTCCAACACCACCACCACATCCTCCACCACCACCACCACATCCTCCACCACCAAGTCCTCCATCACAACCACATCCTCCACCACCATGTTCTCCACCACCACGTCCTCCTCCACCACCACATCCTCCACCACCACGTCCTCCACCACCACCAAATCCTCCACCATGAACACCACCACGTCCTCCACCACCACCACCACAACCTCTACCATGAACACCACCACATCCTCCACCACTAACACGTCCTCCACCACGTCTTCCACCACGTCCTCCACCACGACCACGTCCACCACCACCACCACCACGTCCTTCACCACCACCATGTCCTCCACCATGAACACCACCAGGTCCTCCACCACCACCACCACCACATGCTCCACCATGAACACCGCCACGTCATTCACCACCACCACCACATCCTCCACCATGAACACCACCACATCCTCCACCACCTTGTCCACCACCACGTCTTCCACCACGTTCTCCATGACCACCATGTCCTCCACCACCACCAAGTCCTCCACCACCACCACGTCCTCCACCACCACCACATCCTTCACCACCACCACGTCCTCCACCACCACCACGTCCTCCACCACAAACACCACCATGTCCTCCACCACCACCATGTCCTCCACCACCACCATGTCCTCCACCACCACCACGTCCTCCACCCACCACCACCACATCCTCCACCACATCCTCCACCACCACGTCAACAACCACCACATCCACCACAACCACCATGTTCACCACCATGCCCACCACCACATCCACCACTACCACGTCCTCCACCACCACATCCACCACCACATCCTCCACCACCACCCCATCCTCCACCACCACCCCGTCCTCCACTACCATGTTCACCACCACATCTTCCACCACTACCACCACGTCCTCCACCACCACCACCGCGTCCTCCACCACTACCACCGCGTCCTCTACCACCACCACCATGTCTTCCACCACCACCACGTCCTCCATCACCACCACGTCCTCCATCACCGCCACATCCTCCACCACGTCCTCCACCACCACCACATCCTCCACCATCACCACATCCTCCACCATCACCATGTCCTCCACCATGAACACCACCAGGTCCTCCACCACCACCACCACATCCTCCACCATGAACACCACCACGTCGTTCACCACCACCACATCCTCCACCATGAACACCACCACATCCTCCACCACCATGTCCACCACCACGTCTTCCACCACGTTCTCCATGACCACCATGTCCACCACCACCACCACGTCCTTTACCACCATGTCCTCCACCACAAACACCACGATGTCCTCCACCACCACCACGTCCTCCACCACCACCACGTCCTCCAACACCACCACATCCTTCACCACCACCACGTCCTCCACCACAACCACCACCACGTCCTCCACCACCACCATGTCCTCCACCACCACCATGTCCTCCACCACCACCACGTCCTCCACCACCACATCCACCACCACATCCTCCACCACCACCCCATCCTCCACCACCACCCCATCCTCCACCACCACCCCGTCCTCCACTACCATGTTCACCACCACATCTTCCACCACTACCACCACGTCCTCCACCACCACCACCGCATCCTCCACCACTACCACCGCGTCCTCTACCACCACCACCATGTCTTCCACCACCACCACGTCCTCCATCACCACTACGTCCTCCATCACCGCCACGTCCTCCACCACGTCCTCCACCACCACCACATCCACCACCACCACGTCCTCCACCACCACATCCACCACCACATCCTCCATAACCACCACATCCTCCACCACCACCCCGTCCTCCACCACCACCCTGTCCTCCACTACCATGTTCACCACCACATCCTCCACCACCACGTCCTCCACCACCACCGTGTCCTCCACCACTACCACCGCGTCCTCCACCACCACCCCGCATCCTCCACCACTACCACCGCGTCCTCTACCACCACCACCACGTCTTCTACCACCACCATGTCCTCCATCACCACCACGTCCTCCATCACCACCACGTCCTCCACCACGTCCTCCACCACCACCACGTCCTCCATCACCACCACGTCCTCCATCACCACCACGTCCTCCATCACCACCACGTCCTCCACCACGTCCTCCACCACCACCACGTCCTCCACCATCACCACGTCCTCCACGATCACCACGTCCACCACCACCACGTCCTAAACCACCACCACGTCCACCACCACCACCATGTCCACCACCATGTCCACCACCATGTCCCCCACATCCACCACCACCACCATGTCCACCACCATGTCCACCACCATGTCCTCCACATCCACCACCACCACCACGTCCACCACCACATCCTCCACCACCACTACTACGTCCTCCAACACCACCACCACGTCCAACACCACCATGTCCTCCACCACCACCACCACGTCCTCTACCACTGCCATCACCACCACGTCCTCCAACACCACCACCTCCACCACCACCATGTCACCACCATGTCCTCCACAACTACATCCTCAACCACCACCACCATCACGTCCACCACCACCACATCCTCAGCCACATCCTCCACCACCACCACGTCCTTCACATCCACCACCACCATGTCCACCACCACCACATCCACCACCAACACGTCCACCACTGTCAACAACCACCATGTCCTCCACATCCACCACGACCACGTCCTTCACATCCAGCACCACCATGTCCACCACCACCATGTCCACCACCACATCCTCCACCACCACCACATCCTCCACCACCACCCCGTCCTCCACCACCACCCCGTCCTCCACTACCATGTTCACCACCACATCCTCCACCACCACTACTACGTCCTCCAACACCACCACCACGTCCAACACCACCATGTCCACCACCACCATGTCCTCCACCACCACCACCACGTCCACCACCACCATGTCCACCACCATGTCCTCCACAACTACATCCTCCACCACCACCACTATGTTCTCCACCACCATCACGTCCTCCACCACCACATCCTCCACCATGTCCTCCACCACCACATCCTCCACCACCACCACCACATCCTCCACCACCACGTCCTCCACCACCACTTCCTCCACCACCACCACCACCTCCTCCACCACCACCATATCCTCCACCACCAAGTCCTTCATCACAACCACATCCTTCACCACCATGTTCTCCACCACTACATCCTCCTCCACCACCACATCCTCCACCACCACGTCCTCCACCACCACCACATCCTCCACCATGAACACCACCATGTCCTCCACCACCACCACCACATCCTCTACCATGAACACTACCACATCCTCCACCACCAACACGTCTACCACCACATCTTCCACCACGTCCTCCACCACAACCACGTCCACCACCACCACCACGTCCTTCACCACCACCATGTCCTCCACCATGAACACCACCAGGTCCTCCACCACCACCACCACATCCTCCACCAAGAACAGCACCACGTCCTCCACCCCCACCACCACATCCTCCACCATGAACACCACCACATCCTCCACCACCAACACGTCCACCACCACGTCTTCCACCACGTCCTCCACCACCACCACATCCACCACCCCCACCACGTCCTTTAACACCATGTCCTCCACCACGTCCTCCACCACCACCACATTCTCCACCACCACCATGTCCTCCACCACCACCACATCCTTCACCAATACCACATCATCCTCCACAAACACCACCACGTCCTCCACCACCACCATGTCCTCCACCACCACCACGTCCTCCACCCACCACCACCACATCCTCCACCACATCCTCCACCACCACATCAACAACCACCACGTCCACCACAACCACCATGTTTACCACCATGTCCACCACCACATCCACCACCACCACGTCCTCCACCACCACATCCACCACCACGTCCTCTACCACCACCACATCCTCCACCACCACCCCGTCCTCCACCACCACCCCATCCTCCACTACCATGTTCACCACCACATCCTCCACCACCGCCACCACGTCCTCCACCACTACCACCGCGTCCTCCACCACTACCACCGCGTTCTCTACCACCACCACCGCGTCTTCCACCACCACCACGTCCTCCATCACCACCACGTCCTCCACCATGTCCTCCACCATCACCACGTCCTCCACCATCACCATGTCCTCCATCACCACCACCACCACGTCCTAAACCACCACCACGTCCACCACCACCACGTCCTCCACCACCACGTCCACCACCATGTCCACCACCATGTCCTCCACATCTACTACCACCACCACGTCCACCACCACATCCTCTACCACCACAACCGCGTTATCCAGCACCACCACATCCTCCACCACCACATCCTCTACTACCACATCCTCCACCACCACCACCACGACCTCCACCACCACATCCACGTCCACCTCAACCATGTCCACCAGGTCCTCCACCACATCCACCATGTGTACCACATCCACATCCTCCCCCACCACGTCCTCCAACACCACGTCCACCACCACCATGTCCACCACCACATCCTCCACCACCACCACTGCGTCCTCCACCACCACCACGTCCTCCATCACCAACATGTCCTCCTTCACCACCACATCCTCCATCACCACCACATCCTCCACCACCACCATGTCCTCCACCACCACCACCACGTCCTCCACCACCGCCACCACCACCACGTCCTCCAACACCACCACGTCCTCCATCATCACCACGTCCTCCATCACCACCACGTCCTCCACCATCACCACGTCCTCCATCACAAACACCACCACGTCCTCCATCACCGCCACGTCCTCCACCACGTCATCCACCACCACCACGTCCTCCACCACCACATCCTCCACCACCACCCCGTCCTCCACCACCACCCCGTCCTCCACCACCACCCCGTCCTCCACTACCATGTTCACCACCACATCCTCCACCACCACCACCACCACGTCCTCCACCACCACCGTGTCCTCCACCACTACCACCGCGTCCTCCACCACCACCCCGCGTCCTCCACCACTACCACCACCACCACGTCTTCTACCACCACCACGTCCTCCATCACCACCACGTCCTCCATCACCACCACGTCCTCCACCACGTCCTCCACCACAACCACGTCCTCCATCACCACCATGTCCTACATCACCACCACGTCCTCCACCACGTCCTCCACCACCACCACGTCCACCACCACCATGTCCACCACCATGTCCTCCACATCCACCACCATGACGTCCACCACCACTTCCTCCACCCCCACCACAACCTCCTCCAACACCACCACCACATCCTCTACCACCACCACCACATCCTCCACCACCAAGTCCTCCATCACAACCACATCCTCCACCACCATGTTCTCCATCACCACGTCCTCCTCCACCACCACGTCCTCCACCACCACCACGTCCTCCACCACAAACACCACCACGTCCTCCACCACCACCATGTCCTCCACTACCACCACGTCCTCCACCCACCACCACCACATCCTCCACCACATCCTCCACCACCACATCCTCCACCACATCCTCCACCACCACGTCAACAACCACCACATCCACCACAACCACCATGTTCACCACCATGTCCACCACCACATCCACCACCACCACGTCCTCCACCACCACATCCACCACCACATCCTCCACCACCACCACATCCTCCACCACCACCCCGTCCTCCACCACCAACCTGTCTTCCACTACCATGTTCACCACCACATCCTCCACCACCACCACCACGTCCTCCACCACCACCACCGCATCCTCCACCACTACCACCGCGTCCTCTACCACCACCACCACCACCACCATGTCTTCCATCACCACCACGTCCTCCATCACCGCCACGTCCTCCACCACGTCATCCACCACCACCACGTCCTCCACCACCACATCCTCCACCACCACCCCGTCCTCCACCACCACCCCGTCCTCCACCACCACCCCGTCCTCCACCACCACCCCGTCCTCCACTACCATGTTCACCACCACATCCTCCACCACCACCACCACCACCACGTCCTCCACCACCACCGTGTCCTCCACCACTACCACCGCGTCCTCCACCACCACCCCGCGTCCTCCACCACTACCACCGCGTCCTCTACCACCACCACCACGTCCTCCATCACCACCACGTCCTCCATCACCACCACGTCCTCCATCACCACCACGTCCTCCATCACCACCACGTCCTCCATCACCACCACGTCCTCCACCACGTCCTCCACCACAACCACGTCCTCCATCACCACCATGTCCTACATCACCACCACGTCCTCCACCACGTCCTCCACCACCACCACGTCCTCCACCATCACCACGTCCTCCACGATCACCACATCCACCACCACCACGTCCTAAACCACCACCATGTCCACCACCACCACCATGTCCACCACCATGTCCACCACCATGTCCTCCACATCCACCACCACCACCACGTCCACCACCACATCCTCCACCACCACTACTACGTCCTCCAACACCACCACCACGTCCAACACCACCATGTCCTCCACCACCACCACCACGTCCTCCACCACCACCATCACCACCACGTCCTCCAACACCACCACCTCCACCACCACCATGTCCACCACCATGTCCTCCACAACTACATCCTCCACCACCACCACTATGTTCTCTACCACCATCACGTCCTCCACCACCACATCCTCAACCACCACCACCATCACGTCCACCACCACCACATCCTCAGCCACATCCTCCACCACCACCACGTCCTTCACATCCACCACCACCATGTCCACCACCACCACATCCACCACCAACACGTCCACCACTATGTCAACAACCACCATGTCCTCCACATCCACCACGACCACGTCCTTCACATCCAGCACCACCATGTCCACCACCACTACCCCGTCCTCCACTACCATGTTCACCACCACATCCTCCACCACCACTACTACGTCCACCACCACCATGTCCACCACCATGTCCTCCACAACTACATCCTCCACCACCACCACTATGTTCTCCACCACCATCACGTCCTCCACCACCACATCCTCCACCACATCCTCCACCACCACCACCACATCCTCCACCACCACGTCCTCCACCACCACTTCCTCCACCACCACCACAACCTCCTCCACCACCACCACCATATCCTCCACCACCAAGTCCTCCATCACAACCACATCCTTCACCACCATGTTCTCTACCACTACATCCTCCTCCACCACCACATCCTCCACCACCACGTCCTCCATCCTCCACCACCACCACATCCTCCACCATGTCCTCCACCACCACCACCACATCCTCTACCATGAACACTACCACATCCTCCACCACCAACACATCTACCACCACATCTTCCACCACGTCCTCCACCACAACCACGTCCACCACCACCACCACGTCCTTCACCACCACCATGTCCTCCACCATGAACACCACCAGGTCCTCCACCACCACCACCACATCCTCCACCAAGAACAGCACCACGTCCTCCACCCCACCACCACATCCTCCACCATGAACACCACCACATCCTCCACCACCAACACATCCACCACCACGTCTTCCACCACGTCCACCACCACCACATCCACCACCGCCACCACGTCCTTTACCACCATGTCCTCCACCACGTCCTCCACCACCACCACGTCCTCTACCACCACCATGTCCTCCACCACCACCACGTCCTCCACCCACCACCACCACATCCTCCACCACATCCTCCACCACCACATCAACAACCACCACGTCCACCACAACCACCATGTCCACCACCACATCCACCACCACCACCACCACCACCACCACGTCCTCCACCACCACATCCACCACCACGTCCTCTACCACCACCACATCCTCCACCACCACCCCGTCCTCCACCACCACCCCATCCTCCACTACCATGTTCACCACCACATCCTCCACCACCGCCACCACGTCCTCCACCACTACCACCGCATCCTCCACCACTACCACCGCGTCCTCCACCACCACCCCGCGTCCTCCACCACTACCACCGCGTCCTCTACCACCACCACCACGTCTTCTACCACCACCACGTCCTCCATCACCACCACGTCCTCCATCACCACCACGTCCTCCACCACGTCCTCCACCACGTCCTCCATCACCACCACATCCTCCATCACCACCACGTCCTCCACCACGTCCTCCACCACCACCACGTCCTCCACCATCACCACGTCCTCCACGATCACCACGTCCACCACCACCACGTCCTAAACCACCACCACGTCCACCACCACCACCATGTCCACCACCATGTCCACCACCATGTCCCCCACATCCACCACCACCACCATGTCCACCACCATGTCCACCACCATGTCCTCCACATCCACCACCACCACCACGTCCACCACCACATCCTCCACCACCACTACTACGTCCTCCAACACCACCACCACGTCCAACACCACCATGTCCTCCACCACCACCACCACGTCCTCTACCACTGCCATCACCACCACGTCCTCCAACACCACCACCTCCACCACCACCATGTCCACCACCATGTCCTCCACAACTACATCCTCAACCACCACCACCATCACGTCCACCACCACCACATCCTCAGCCACATCCTCCACCACCACCACGTCCTTCACATCCACCACCACCATGTCCACCACCACCACATCCACCACCAACACGTCCACCACTGTCAACAACCACCATGTCCTCCACATCCACCACGACCACGTCCTTCACATCCAGCACCACCATGTCCACCACCACCATGTCCACCACCACATCCTCCACCACCACCACATCCTCCACCACCACCCCGTCCTCCACCACCACCCCGTCCTCCACTACCATGTTCACCACCACATCCTCCACCACCACTACTACGTCCTCCAACACCACCACCACATCCAACACCACCATGTCCACCACCACCATGTCCTCCACCACCACCACCACGTCCACCACCACCATGTCCACCACCATGTCCTCCACAACTACATCCTCCACCACCACCACTATGTTCTCCACCACCATCACGTCCTCCACCACCACATCCTCCACCACGTCCTCCACCACATCCTCCACCACCACCACCACATCCTCCACCACCACGTCCTCCACCACCACTTCCTCCACCACCACCTCCTCCACCACCACCATATCCTCCACCACCAAGTCCTCCATCACAACCACATCCTTCACCACCATGTTCTCCACCACTACATCCTCCTCCACCACCACATCCTCCACCACCACGTCCTCCACCACCACCACATCCTCCACCATGAACACCACCATGTCCTCCACCACCACCACCACATCCTCTACCATGAACACTACCACATCCTCCACCACCAACACGTCTACCACCACATCTTCCACCACGTCCTCCACCACAACCACGTCCACCACCACCACCACGTCCTTCACCACCACCATGTCCTCCACCATGAACACCACCAGGTCCTCCACCACCACCACCACATCCTCCACCAAGAACAGCACCACGTCCTCCACCCCCACCACCACATCCTCCACCATGAACACCACCACATCCTCCACCACCAACACGTCCACCACCACGTCTTCCACCACGTCCTCCACCACCACCACATCCACCACCCCCACCACGTCCTTTAACACCATGTCCTCCACCACGTCCTCCACCACCACCACATTCTCCACCACCACCATGTCCTCCACCACCACCACATCCTTCACCAATACCACATCATCCTCCACAAACACCACCACGTCCTCCACCACCACCATGTCCTCCACCACCACCACGTCCTCCACCCACCACCACCACATCCTCCACCACATCCTCCACCACCACATCAACAACCACCACGTCCACCACAACCACCATGTTTACCACCATGTCCACCACCACATCCACCACCACCACGTCCTCCACCACCACATCCACCACCACGTCCTCTACCACCACCACATCCTCCACCACCACCCCGTCCTCCACCACCACCCCATCCTCCACTACCATGTTCACCACCACATCCTCCACCACCGCCACCACGTCCTCCACCACTACCACCGCGTCCTCCACCACTACCACCGCGTTCTCTACCACCACCACCGCGTCTTCCACCACCACCATGTCCTCCATCACCACCACGTCCTCCACCATGTCCTCCACCATCACCACGTCCTCCACCATCACCATGTCCTCCATCACCACCACCACCACGTCTTAAACCACCACCACGTCCACCACCACCACGTCCTCCACCACCACGTCCACCACCATGTCCACCACCATGTCCTCCACATCTACTACCACCACCACGTCCACCACCACATCCTCTACCACCACGACCGCGTTATCCAGCACCACCACATCCTCCACCACCACATCCTCTACTACCACATCCTCCACCACCACCACCACAACCTCCACCACCACATCCACGTCCACCTCCACATCAACCATGTCCACCAGGTCCTCCACCACATCCACCATGTGTACCACATCCACATCCTCCCCCACCACGTCCTCCAACACCACGTCCACCACCACCATGTCCACCACCACATCCTCCACCACCACCACTGCGTCCTCCACCACCACCACGTCCTCCATCACCAACATGTCCTCCTTCACCACCACATCCTCCATCACCACCACATCCTCCACCACCACCATGTCCTCCACCACCACCACCACGTCCTCCACCACCTCCAACACCACCACGTCCTCCAACACCACCACGTCCTCCAACACCACCACGTCCACCACCACCATGTCCACCACCATGTCCTCCACATCCACCACCATGACGTCCACCACCACTTCCTCCACCACCACCACAACCTCCTCCAACACCACCACCACATCCTCTACCACCACCACCACATCCTCCACCACCAAGTCCTCCATCACAACCACATCCTCCACCACCATGTTCTCCATCACCACGTCCTCCTCCACCACCACATCCTCCACCACCACGTCCTCCACCACCACCACGTCCTCCACCACAAACACCACCACGTCCTCCACCACCACCATGTCCTCCACTACCACCACGTCCTCCACCCACCACCACCACATCCTCCACCACATCCTCCACCACCACGTCAACAACCACCACATTCACCACAACCACCATGTTCACCACCATGTCCACCACCACATCCACCACCACCACGTCCTCCACCACCACATCCACCACCACATCCTCCACCACCACCACATCCTCCACCACCACCCCGTCCTCCACCACCAACCTGTCTTCCACTACCATGTTCACCACCACATCCTCCACCACCACCACCACGTCCTCCACCACCACCACCGCATCCTCCACCACTACCACCGCGTCCTCTACCACCACCACCACCACCACCATGTCTTCCATCACCACCACGTCCTCCATCACCACCACGTCCTCCATCACCGCCACGTCCTCCACCACGTCCTCCACCACCACATCCTCCACCACCCCGTCCTCCACCACCACCCCGTCCTCCACCACCACCCCGTCCTCCACTACCATGTTCACCACCACATCCTCCACCACCACCACCACCACGTCCTCCACCACCACCGTGTCCTCCACCACTACCACCGCATCCTCCACCACCACCCCGCGTCCTCCACCACTACCACCGCGTCCTCTACCACCACCACCACGTCTTCTACCACCACCACGTCCTCCATCACCACCACGTCCTCCATCACCACCACGTCCTCCACCACGTCCTCCACCACAACCACGTCCTCCATCACCACCATGTCCTACATCACCACCACGTCCTCCACCACCACCACGTCCTCCACCACCACCACGTCCTCCACCATCACCACGTCCTCCACGATCACCACATCCACCACCACCACGTCCTAAACCACCACCATGTCCACCACCACCACCATGTCCACCACCATGTCCACCACCATGTCCTCCACATCCACCACCACCACCACGTCCACCACCACATCCTCCACCACCACTACTACGTCCTCCAACACCACCACCACGTCCAACACCACCATGTCCTCCACCACCACCACCACGTCCTCCACCACCACCATCACCACCACGTCCTCCAACACCACCACCTCCACCACCACCATGTCCACCACCATGTCCTCCACAACTACATCCTCCACCACCACCACTATGTTCTCTACCACCATCACGTCCTCCACCACCACATCCTCAACCACCACCACCATCACGTCCACCACCACCACATCCTCAGCCACATCCTCCACCACCACCACGTCCTTCACATCCACCACCACCATGTCCACCACCACCACATCCACCACCAACACGTCCACTACTATGTCAACAACCACCATGTCCTCCACATCCACCACGACCACGTCCTTCACATCCAGCACCACCATGTCCACCACCACCACCACGTCCACCACCACCATGTCCACCACCACATCCTCCACCACCACCACATCCTCCACCACCACCCCGTCCTCCACCACTACCCCGTCCTCCACTACCATGTTCACCACCACATCCTCCACCACCACTACTACGTCCACCACCACCATGTCCACCACCATGTCCTCCACAACTACATCCTCCACCACCACCACTATGTTCTCCACCACCATCACGTCCTCCACCACCACATCCTCCACCACATCCTCCACCACCACATCCTCCACCACCACCACCACATCCTCCACCACCACGTCCTCCACCACCACTTCCTCCACCACCACCACAACCTCCTCCACCACCACCACCATATCCTCCACCACCAAGTCCTCCATCACAACCACATCCTTCACCACCATGTTCTCCACCACTACATCCTCCTCCACCACCACATCCTCCACCACCACCACATCCTCCACCATGAACACCACCATGTCCTCCACCACCACCACCACATCCTCTACCATGAACACTACCACATCCTCCACCACCAACACGTCTACCACCACATCTTCCACCACGTCCTCCACCACAACCACGTCCACCACCACCACCACGTCCTTCACCACCACCATGTCCTCCACCATGAACACCACCAGGTCCTCCACCACCACCACCACATCCTCCACCAAGAACAGCACCACGTCCTCCACCCCCACCACCACATCCTCCACCATGAACACCACCACATCCTCCACCACCAACACGTCCACCACCACGTCTTCCACCACGTCCTCCACCACCACCATATCCACCACCCCCACCACGTCCTTTAACACCATGTCCTCCACCACGTCCTCCACCACCACCACATTCTCCACCACCACCATGTCCTCCACCACCACCACATCCTTCACCAATACCACATCATCCTCCACAAACACCACCACGTCCTCCACCACCACCATGTCCTCCACCACCACCACGTCCTCCACCCACCACCACCACATCCTCCACCACATCCTCCACCACCACATCAACAACCACCACGTCCACCACAACCACCATGTTTACCACCATGTCCACCACCACATCCACCACCACCACGTCCTCCACCACCACATCCACCACCACGTCCTCTACCACCACCACATCCTCCACCACCACCCCGTCCTCCACCACCACCCCATCCTCCACTACCATGTTCACCACCACATCCTCCACCACCGCCACCACGTCCTCCACCACTACCACCGCATCCTCCACCACTACCACCGCGTCCTCCACCACCACCCCGCATCCTCCACCACTACCACCGCGTCCTCTACCACCACCACCACGTCTTCTACCACCACCACGTCCTCCATCACCACCACGTCCTCCATCACCACCACGTCCTCCACCACGTCCTCCACCACCACCACGTCCTCCATCACCACCACGTCCTCCATCACCACCACGTCCTCCACCACGTCCTCCACCACCACCACGTCCTCCACCATCACCACGTCCTCCACGATCACCACGTCCACCACCACCACGTCCTAAACCACCACCACGTCCACCACCACCACCATGTCCACCACCATGTCCACCACCATGTCCCCCACATCCACCACCACCACCTTGTCCACCACCATGTCCACCACCATGTCCTCCACATCCACCACCACCACCACGTCCACCACCACATCCTCCACCACCACTACTACGTCCTCCAACACCACCACCACGTCCAACACCACCATGTCCTCCACCACCACCACCACGTCCTCTACCACTGCCATCACCACCACGTCCTCCAACACCACCACCTCCACCACCACCATGTCCACCACCATGTCCTCCACAACTACATCCTCAACCACCACCACCATCACGTCCACCACCACCACATCCTCAGCCACATCCTCCACCACCACCACGTCCTTCACATCCACCACCACCATGTCCACCACCACCACATCCACCACCAACACGTCCACCACTGTCAACAACCACCATGTCCTCCACATCCACCACGACCACGTCCTTCACATCCAGCACCACCATGTCCACCACCACCATGTCCACCACCACATCCTCCACCACCACCACATCCTCCACCACCACCCCGTCCTCCACCACCACCCCGTCCTCCACTACCATGTTCACCACCACATCCTCCACCACCACTACTACGTCCTCCAACACCACCACCACGTCCAACACCACCATGTCCACCACCACCATGTCCTCCACCACCACCACCACGTCCACCACCACCATGTCCACCACCATGTCCTCCACAACTACATCCTCCACCACCACCACTATGTTCTCCACCACCATCACGTCCTCCACCACCACATCCTCCACCACGTCCTCCACCACCACATCCTCCTCCACCACCACCACCACATCCTCCACCACCACGTCCTCCACCACCACTTCCTCCACCACCACCACCACCTCCTCCACCACCACCATATCCTCCACCACCAAGTCCTCCATCACAACCACATCCTTCACCACCATGTTCTCCACCACTACATCCTCCTCCACCACCACATCCTCCACCACCACGTCCTCCACCACCACCACATCCTCCACCATGAACACCACCATGTCCTCCACCACCACCACCACATCCTCTACCATGAACACTACCACATCCTCCACCACCAACACGTCTACCACCACATCTTCCACCACGTCCTCCACCACAACCACGTCCACCACCACCAACACGTCCTTCACCACCACCATGTCCTCCACCATGAACACCACCAGGTCCTCCACCACCACCACCACATCCTCCACCAAGAACAGCACCACGTCCTCCACCCCCACCACCACATCCTCCACCATGAACACCACCACATCCTCCACCACCAACACGTCCACCACCACGTCTTCCACCACGTCCTCCACCACCACCACATCCACCACCCCCACCACGTCCTTTAACACCATGTCCTCCACCACGTCCTCCACCACCACCACATTCTCCACCACCACCATGTCCTCCACCACCACCACATCCTTCACCAATACCACATCATCCTCCACAAACACCACCACGTCCTCCACCACCACCATGTCCTCCACCACCACCACGTCCTCCACCCACCACCACCACATCCTCCACCACATCCTCCACCACCACATCAACAACCACCACGTCCACCACAACCACCATGTTTACCACCATGTCCACCACCACATCCACCACCACCACGTCCTCCACCACCACATCCACCACCACGTCCTCTACCACCACCACATCCTCCACCACCACCCCGTCCTCCACCACCACCCCATCCTCCACTACCATGTTCACCACCACATCCTCCACCACCGCCACCACGTCCTCCACCACTACCACCGCGTCCTCCACCACTACCACCGCGTTCTCTACCACCACCACCGCGTCTTCCACCACCACCACGTCCTCCATCACCACCACGTCCTCCACCATGTCCTCCACCATCACCACGTCCTCCACCATCACCATGTCCTCCATCACCACCACCACCACGTCCTAAACCACCACCACGTCCACCACCACCACGTCCTCCACCACCACGTCCACCACCATGTCCACCACCATGTCCTCCACATCTACTACCACCACCACGTTCACCACCACATCCTCTACCACCACGACCGCGTTATCCAGCACCACCACATCCTCCACCACCACATCCTCTACTACCACATCCTCCACCACCACCACCACGACCTCCACCACCACATCCACGTCCACCTCCACATCAACCATGTCCACCAGGTCCTCCACCACATCCACCATGTGTACCACATCCACATCCTCCCCCACCACGTCCTCCAACACCACGTCCACCACCACCATGTCCACCACCACATCCTCCACCACCACCACTGCGTCCTCCACCACCACCACGTCCTCCATCACCAACATGTCCTCCTTCACCACCACATCCTCCATCACCACCACATCCTCCACCACCACCATGTCCTCCACCACCACCACCACGTCCTCCACCACCGCCACCACCACCACGTCCTCCAACACCACCACGTCCTCCATCATCACCACGTCCTCCATCACCACCACGTCCTCCACCATCACCACGTCCTCCACCACAAACACCACCACGTCCTCCATCACCGCCACGTCCTCCACCACGTCATCCACCACCACCACGTCCTCCACCACCACATCCTCCACCACCACCCCGTCCTCCACCACCACCCCGTCCTCCACCACCACCCCGTCCTCCACTACCATGTTCACCACCACATCCTCCACCACCACCACCACCACGTCCTCCACCACCACCGTGTCCTCCACCACTACCACCGCGTCCTCCACCACCACCCCGCATCCTCCACCACTACCACCGCGTCCTCTACCACCACCACCACGTCTTCTACCACCACCACGTCCTCCATCACCACCACGTCCTCCATCACCACCACGTCCTCCACCACGTCCTCCACCACAACCACGTCCTCCATCACCACCATGTCCTACATCACCACCACGTCCTCCACCACGTCCTCCACCACCACCACGTCCACCACCACCATGTCCACCACCATGTCCTCCACATCCACCACCATGACGTCCACCACCACTTCCTCCACCACCACCACAACCTCCTCCAACACCACCACCACATCCTCTACCACCACCACCACATCCTCCACCACCAAGTCCTCCATCACAACCACATCCTCCACCACCATGTTCTCCATCACCACGTCCTCCTCCACCACCACATCCTCCACCACCACGTCCTCCACCACCACCACGTCCTCCACCACAAACACCACCACGTCCTCCACCACCACCATGTCCTCCACTACCACCACGTCCTCCACCCACCACCACCACATCCTCCACCACATCCTCCACCACCACGTCAACAACCACCACATCCACCACAACCACCATGTTCACCACCATGTCCACCACCACATCCACCACCACCACGTCCTCCACCACCACATCCACCACCACATCCTCCACCACCACCACATCCTCCACCACCACCCCGTCCTCCACCACCAACCTGTCTTCCACTACCATGTTCACCACCACATCCTCCACCACCACCACCACGTCCTCCACCACCACCACCGCATCCTCCACCACTACCACCGCGTCCTCTACTACCACCACCACCACCACCACCATGTCTTCCATCACCACCACGTCCTCCATCACCGCCACGTCCTCCACCACGTCATCCACCACCACCACGTCCTCCACCACCACATCCTCCACCACCACCCCGTCCTCCACCACCACCCCGTCCTCCACCACCACCCCGTCCTCCACTACCATGTTCACCACCACATCCTCCACCACCACCACCACCACGTCCTCCACCACCACCGTGTCCTCCACCACTACCACCGTGTCCTCCACCACCACCCCGCGTCCTCCACCACTACCACCGCGTCCTCTACCACCACCACCACGTCTTCTACCACCACCACGTCCTCCATCACCACCACGTCCTCCATCACCACCACGTCCTCCACCACGTCCTCCACCACAACCACGTCCTCCATCACCACCATGTCCTACATCACCACCACGTCCTCCACCACGTCCTCCACCACCACCACGTCCTCCACCATCACCACGTCCTCCACGATCACCACATCCACCACCACCACGTCCTAAACCACCACCATGTCCACCACCACCACCATGTCCACCACCATGTCCACCACCATGTCCTCCACATCCACCACCACCACCACGTCCACCACCACATCCTCCACCACCACTACTACGTCCTCCAACACCACCACCACGTCCAACACCACCATGTCCTCCACCACCACCACCACGTCCTCCACCACCACCATCACCACCACGTCCTCCAACACCACCACCTCCACCACCACCATGTCCACCACCATGTCCTCCACAACTACATCCTCCACCACCACCACTATGTTCTCTACCACCATCACGTCCTCCACCACCACATCCTCAACCACCACCACCATCACGTCCACCACCACCACATCCTCAGCCACATCCTCCACCACCACCACGTCCTTCACATCCACCACCACCATGTCCACCACCACCACATCCACCACCAACACGTCCACCACTATGTCAACAACCACCATGTCCTCCACATCCACCACGACCACGTCCTTCACATCCAGCACCACCATGTCCACCACCACTACCCCGTCCTCCACTACCATGTTCACCACCACATCCTCCACCACCACTACTACGTCCACCACCACCATGTCCACCACCATGTCCTCCACAACTACATCCTCCACCACCACCACTATGTTCTCCACCACCATCACGTCCTCCACCACCACATCCTCCACCACATCCTCCACCACCACATCCTCCACCACCACCACCACATCCTCCACCACCACGTCCTCCACCACCACTTCCTCCACCACCACCACAACCTCCTCCACCACCACCACCATATCCTCCACCACCAAGTCCTCCATCACAACCACATCCTTCACCACCATGTTCTCTACCACTACATCCTCCTCCACCACCACATCCTCCACCACCACGTCCTCCACCACCACCACATCCTCCACCACCACCACATCCTCCACCATGTCCTCCACCACCACCACCACATCCTCTACCATGAACACTACCACATCCTCCACCACCAACACATCTACCACCACATCTTCCACCACGTCCTCCACCACAACCACGTCCACCACCACCACCACGTCCTTCACCACCACCATGTCCTCCACCATGAACACCACCAGGTCCTCCACCACCACCACCACATCCTCCACCAAGAACAGCACCACGTCCTCCACCCCCACCACCACATCCTCCACCATGAACACCACCACATCCTCCACCACCAACACATCCACCACCACGTCTTCCACCACGTCCACCACCACCACATCCACCACCGCCACCACGTCCTTTACCACCATGTCCTCCACCACGTCCTCCACCACCACCACATTCTCCACCACCACCATGTCCTCCACCACCACCACATCCTTCACCAATACCACATCATCCTCCACAAACACCACCACGTCCTCTACCACCACCATGTCCTCCACCACCACCACGTCCTCCACCCACCACCACCACCACATCCTCCACCACATCCTCCACCACCACATCAACAACCACCACGTCCACCACAACCACCATGTTTACCACCATGTCCACCACCACATCCACCACCACCACCACGTCCTCCACCACCACATCCACCACCACGTCCTCTACCACCACCACATCCTCCACCACCACCCCGTCCTCCACCACCACCCCATCCTCCACTACCATGTTCACCACCACATCCTCCACCACCGCCACCACGTCCTCCACCACTACCACCGCATCCTCCACCACTACCACCGCGTCCTCCACCACCACCCCGCGTCCTCCACCACTACCACCGCGTCCTCTACCACCACCACCACGTCTTCTACCACCAGCACGTCCTCCATCACCACCACGTCCTCCATCACCACCACGTCCTCCACCACGTCCTCCACCACCACCACGTCCTCCATCACCACCATGTCCTCCACCATCACCACGTCCTCCACGATCACCACGTCCACCACCACCACGTCCTAAACCACCACCACGTCCACCACCACCACCATGTCCACCACCATGTCCACCACCATGTCCCCCACATCCACCACCACCACCATGTCCACCACCATGTCCACCACCATGTCCTCCACATCCACCACCACCACCACGTCCACCACCACATCCTCCACCACCACTACTACGTCCTCCAACACCACCACCACGTCCAACACCACCATGTCCTCCACCACCACCACCACGTCCTCTACCACTGCCATCACCACCACGTCCTCCAACACCACCACCTCCACCACCACCATGTCCACCACCATGTCCTCCACAACTACATCCTCCACCACCACCACTATGTTCTCCACCACCATCACGTCCTCCACCACCACATCCTCAACCACCACCACCATCACGTCCACCACCACCACATCCTCAGCCACATCCTCCACCACCACCATGTCCTTCACATCCACCACCACCATGTCCACCACCACCACATCCACCACCAACACGTCCACCACTATGTCAACAACCACCATGTCCTCCACATCCACCACGACCACGTCCTTCACATCCAGCACCACCATGTCCACCACCACCACCACGTCCACCACCACCATGTCCACCACCACATCTTCCACCACCACCACATCCTCCACCACCACCCCGTCCTCCACTACCATGTTCACCACCACATCCTCCACCACCACTACGTCCAACACCACCATGTCCACCACCACCATGTCCTCCACCACCATCACCACGTCCACCACCACCATGTCCACCACCATGTCCTCCACAACTACATCCTCCACCACCACCACTATGTTCTCCACCACCATCACGTCCTCCACCACCACATCCTCCACCACGTCCTCCACCACCACATCCTCCACCACCACCACCACATCCTCCACCACCACGTCCTCCACCACCACTTCCTCCACCACCACCACAACCTCCTCCACCACCAAGTCCTCCATCACAACCACATCCTTCACCACCATGTTCTCCACCACTACATCCTCCTCCACCACCACATCCTCCACCACCACCACATCCTCCACCATGAACACCACCATGTCCTCCACCACCACCACCACATCCTCTACCATGAACACTACCACATCCTCCACCACCAACACGTCTACCACCACATCTTCCACCACGTCCTCCACCACAACCACGTCCACCACCACCACCACGTCCTTCACCACCACCATGTCCTCCACCATGAACACCACCAGGTCCTCCACCACCACCACCACCACATCCTCCACCAAGAACAGCACCACGTCCTCCACCCCCACCACCACATCCTCCACCATGAACACCACCACATCCTCCACCACCAACACGTCCACCACCACGTCTTCCACCATGTCCTCCACCACCACCACATCCACCACCGCCACCACGTCCTTTACCACCATGTCCTCCACCACGTCCTCCACCACCACCACATTCTCCACCACCACCATGTCCTCCACCACCACCACATCCTTCACCAATACCACATCATCCTCCACAAACACCACCACGTCCTCCACCACCACCATGTCCTCCACCACCACCACGTCCTCCACCCACCACCACCACATCCTCCACCACATCCTCCACCACCACATCAACAACCACCACGTCCACCACAACCACCATGTTTACCACCATGTCCACCACCACATCCACCACCACCACGTCCTCCACCACCACATCCACCACCACGTCCTCTACCACCACCACATCCTCCACCACCACCACGTCCTCCACCACCACCCCATCCTCCACTACCATGTTCACCACCACATCCTCCACCACCGCCACCACGTCCTCCACCACCACCACCGCGTCCTCCACCACTACCACCGCGTTCTCTACCACCACCACCACCGCGTCTTCCACCACGTCCTCCATCACCACCACGTCCTCCACCATTACCACGTCCTCCACCATCACCATGTCCTCCATCACCACCACCACCACGTCCTAAACCACCACCACGTCCACCACCACCACCACGTCCTCCACCACCACGTCCACCACCATGTCCACCACCATGTCCTCCACATCCACTACCACCACCACGTCCACCACCACATCCTCTACCACCACGACCGCGTTATCCAGCACCACCACATCCTCCACCACCACATCCTCCACTACCACATCCTCCACCACCACCACCACGACCTCCACCACCACATCCACGTCCACCTCCACATCAACAATGTCCACCAGGTCCTCCACCACATCCACCATGTCTACCACATCCTCCCCCACCACGTCCTCCACCACCACGTCCACCACCACCATGTCCACCACCACATCCTCCACAAACACCACCACATCCTCCACCACCACCATGTCCTCCACCACCACCACGTCCTCCACCCACCACCACCACATCCTCCACCACATCCTCCACCACCACGTCAACAACCACCACATCCACCACAACCACCATGTTCACCACCATGTCCACCACCACATCCACCACCACCACGTCCTCCACCACCACATCCACCACCACATCCTCCACCACCACCCCGTCCTCCACCACCACCCTGTCTTCCACTACCATGTTCACCACCACATCCTCCACCACCACCACCACGTCCTCCACCACCGCATCCTCCACCACTACCACCGCGTCCTCTACCACCACCACCACCACCATGTCTTCCACCACCACCACGTCCTCCATCACCACCACGTCCTCCATCACCGCCACGTCCTCCACCACGTCCTCCAACACCACCACATCCACCACCACCACGTCCTCCACCACCACATCCACCACCACATCCTCCACCACATCCACCACCACATCCTCCACCACCACCACATCCACCACCACCCCGACCTCCACCACCACCCTGTCCTCCACTACCATGTTCACCACCACATCCTCCACCACCACGTCCTCCACCACCACCGTGTCCTCCACCACTACCACCGCGTCCTCCACCACCATCCCACGTCCTCCACCACTACCACCGCGTCCTCTACCACCACCACCACCACGTCTTCTACCACCACCACGTCCTCCACCACAACCACGTCCACCACCACCACCACGTCCTTCACCACCACCATGTTCTCCACCATGAACACCACCAGGTCCTCCACCACCACCACCACATCCTCCACCAAGAACAGCACCACGTCCTCCACCCCCACCACCACATCCTCCACCATGAACACCACCACATCCTCCACCACCAACACATCCACCACCACGTCTTCCACCACGTCCACCACCACCACATCCACCACCGCCACCACGTCCTTTACCACCATGTCCTCCACCACGTCCTCCACCACCACCACATTCTCCACCACCACCATGTCCTCCACCACCACCACATCCTTCACCAATACCACATCATCCTCCACAAACACCACCACGTCCTCTACCACCACCATGTCCTCCACCACCACCACGTCCTCCACCCACCACCACCACCACATCCTCCACCACATCCTCCACCACCACATCAACAACCACCACGTCCACCACAACCACCATGTTTACCACCATGTCCACCACCACATCCACCACCACCACCACGTCCTCCACCACCACATCCACCACCACGTCCTCTACCACCACCACATCCTCCACCACCACCCCGTCCTCCACCACCACCCCATCCTCCACTACCATGTTCACCACCACATCCTCCACCACCGCCACCACGTCCTCCACCACTACCACCGCATCCTCCACCACTACCACCGCGTCCTCCACCACCACCCCGCGTCCTCCACCACTACCACCGCGTCCTCCACCACCACCCCGCGTCCTCCACCACTACCACCGCGTCCTCTACCACCACCACCACGTCTTCTACCACCAGCACGTCCTCCATCACCACCACGTCCTCCATCACCACCACGTCCTCCACCACGTCCTCCACCACCACCACGTCCTCCATCACCACCACGTCCTCCATCACCACCACGTCCTCCACCACGTCCTCCACCACCACCACGTCCTCCACCATCACCACGTCCTCCACGATCACCACGTCCACCACCACCACGTCCTAAACCACCACCACGTCCACCACCACCACCATGTCCACCACCATGTCCACCACCATGTCCCCCACATCCACCACCACTACCATGTCCACCACCATGTCCACCACCATGTCCTCCACATCCACCACCACCACCACGTCCACCACCACATCCTCCACCACCACTACTACGTCCTCCAACACCACCACCACGTCCAACACCACCATGTCCTCCACCACCACCACCACGTCCTCTACCACTGCCATCACCACCACGTCCTCCACCACCACCTCCACCACCACCATGTCCACCACCATGTCCTCCACAACTACATCCTCAACCACCACCACCATCACGTCCACCACCACCACATCCTCAGCCACATCCTCCACCACCACCACGTCCTTCACATCCACCACCACCATGTCCACCACCACCACATCCACCACCAACACGTCCACCACTGTCAACAACCACCATGTCCTCCACATCCACCACGACCACGTCCTTCACATCCAGCACCACCATGTCCACCACCACCATGTCCACCACCACATCCTCCACCACCACCACATCCTCCACCACCACCCCGTCCTCCACCACCACCCCGTCCTCCACTACCATGTTCACCACCACATCCTCCACCACCACTACTACGTCCTCCAACACCACCACCACGTCCAACACCACCATGTCCACCACCACCATGTCCTCCACCACCACCACCACGTCCACCACCACCATGTCCACCACCATGTCCTCCACAACTACATCCTCCACCACCACCACTATGTTCTCCACCACCATCACGTCCTCCACCACCACATCCTCCACCACGTCCTCCACCACCACATCCTCCACCACCACCACCACATCCTCCACCACCACGTCCTCCACCACCACTTCCTCCACCACCACCACCACCTCCTCCACCACCACCATATCCTCCACCACCAAGTCCTCCATCACAACCACATCCTTCACCACCATGTTCTCCACCACTACATCCTCCTCCACCACCACATCCTCCACCACCACGTCCTCCACCACCACCACATCCTCCACCATGAACACCACCATGTCCTCCACCACCACCACCACATCCTCTACCATGAACACTACCACATCCTCCACCACCAACACGTCTACCACCACATCTTCCACCACGTCCTCCACCACAACCACGTCCACCACCACCACCATGTCCTTCACCACCACCATGTCCTCCACCATGAACACCACCAGGTCCTCCACCACCACCACCACATCCTCCACCAAGAACAGCACCACGTCCTCCACCCCCACCACCACATCCTCCACCATGAACACCACCACATCCTCCACCACCAACACGTCCACCACCACGTCTTCCACCACGTCCTCCACCACCACCACATCCACCACCCCACCACGTCCTTTAACACCATGTCCTCCACCACGTCCTCCACCACCACCACATTCTCCACCACCACCATGTCCTCCACCACCACCACATCCTTCACCAATACCACATCATCCTCCACAAACACCACCACGTCCTCCACCACCACCATGTCCTCCACCACCACCACGTCCTCCACCCACCACCACCACATCCTCCACCACATCCTCCACCACCACATCAACAACCACCACGTCCACCACAACCACCATGTTTACCACCATGTCCACCACCACATCCACCACCACCACGTCCTCCACCACCACATCCACCACCACGTCCTCTACCACCACCACATCCTCCACCACCACCCCGTCCTCCACCACCACCCCATCCTCCACTACCATGTTCACCACCACATCCTCCACCACCGCCACCACGTCCTCCACCACTACCACCGCGTCCTCCACCACTACCACCGCGTTCTCTACCACCACCACCGCGTCTTCCACCACCACCATGTCCTCCATCACCACCACGTCCTCCACCACGTCCTCCACCATCACCACGTCCTCCACCATCACCATGTCCTCCATCACCACCACCACCACGTCCTAAACCACCACCACGTCCACCACCACCACGTCCTCCACCACCACGTCCACCACCATGTCCACCACCATGTCCTCCACATCTACTACCACCACCACGTCCACCACCACATCCTCTACCACCACGACCGCGTTATCCAGCACCACCACATCCTCCACCACCACATCCTCTACTACCACATCCACCACGACCTCCACCACCACATCCACGTCCACCTCCACATCAACCATGTCCACCAGGTCCTCCACCACATCCACCATGTGTACCACATCCACATCCTCCCCCACCACGTCCTCCAACACCACGTCCACCACCACCATGTCCACCACCACATCCTCCACCACCACCACTGCGTCCTCCACCACCACCACGTCCTCCATCACCAACATGTCCTCCTTCACCACCACATCCTCCATCACCACCACATCCTCCACCACCACCATGTCCTCCACCACCACCACCACGTCCTCCACCACCGCCACCACCACCACGTCCTCCAACACCACCACGTCCTCCAACACCACCACGTCCACCACCACCATGTCCACCACCATGTCCTCCACATCCACCACCATGACGTCCACCACCACTTCCTCCACCACCACCACAACCTCCTCCAACACCACCACCACATCCTCTACCACCACCACCACATCCTCCACCACCAAGTCCTCCATCACAACCACATCCTCCACCACCATGTTCTCCATCACCACGTCCTCCTCCACCACCACATCCTCCACCACCACGTCCTCCACCACCACCACGTCCTCCACCACAAACACCACCACGTCCTCCACCACCACCATGTCCTCCACTACCACCACGTCCTCCACCCACCACCACCACATCCTCCACCACATCCTCCACCACCACGTCAACAACCACCACATTCACCACAACCACCATGTTCACCACCATGTCCACCACCACATCCACCACCACCACGTCCTCCACCACCACATCCACCACCACATCCTCCACCACCACCACATCCTCCACCACCACCCCGTCCTCCACCACCAACCTGTCTTCCACTACCATGTTCACCACCACATCCTCCACCACCACCACCACGTCCTCCACCACCACCACTGCATCCTCCACCACTACCACCGCGTCCTCTACCACCACCACCACCACCACCATGTCTTCCATCACCACCACGTCCTCCATCACCACCACGTCCTCCATCACCGCCACGTCCTCCACCACGTCCTCCACCACCACATCCTCCACCACCCCGTCCTCCACCACCACCCCGTCCTCCACCACCACCCCGTCCTCCACTACCATGTTCACCACCACATCCTCCACCACCACCACGTCCTCCACCACCACCGTGTCCTCCACCACTACCACCGCATCCTCCACCACCACCCCGCGTCCTCCACCACTACCACCGCGTCCTCTACCACCACCACCACGTCTTCTACCACCACCACGTCCTCCATCACCACCACGTCCTCCATCACCACCACGTCCTCCACCACGTCCTCCACCACAACCACGTCCTCCATCACCACCATGTCCTACATCACCACCACGTCCTCCACCACGTCCTCCACCACCACCACGTCCTCCACCATCACCACGTCCTCCACGATCACCACATCCACCACCACCACGTCCTAAACCACCACCATGTCCACCACCACCACCATGTCCACCACCATGTCCACCACCATGTCCTCCACATCCACCACCACCACCACGTCCACCACCACATCCTCCACCACCACTACTACGTCCTCCAACACCACCACCACGTCCAACACCACCATGTCCTCCACCACCACCACCACGTCCTCCACCACCACCATCACCACCACGTCCTCCAACACCACCACCTCCACCACCACCATGTCCACCACCATGTCCTCCACAACTACATCCTCCACCACCACCACTATGTTCTCTACCACCATCACGTCCTCCACCACCACATCCTCAACCACCACCACCATCACGTCCACCACCACCACATCCTCAGCCACATCCTCCACCACCACCACGTCCTTCACATCCACCACCACCATGTCCACCACCACCACATCCACCACCAACACGTCCACCACTATGTCAACAACCACCATGTCCTCCACATCCACCACGACCACGTCCTTCACATCCAGCACCACCATGTCCACCACCACCACCACGTCCACCACCACCATGTCCACCACCACATCCTCCACCACCACCACATCCTCCACCACCACCCCGTCCTCCACCACTACCCCGTCCTCCACTACCATGTTCACCACCACATCCTCCACCACCACTACCACGTCCACCACTACCATGTCCACTACCATGTCCTCCACAACTACATCCTCCACCACCACCACTATGTTCTCCACCACCATCACGTCCTCCACCACCACATCCTCCACCACATCCTCCACCACCACGTCCTCCACCACCACTTCCTCCACCACCACCACAACCTCCTCCACCACCACCACCATATCCTCCACCACCAAGTCCTCCATCACAACCACATCCTTCACCACCATGTTCTCTACTACTACATCCTCCTCCACCACCACATCCTCCACCACCACGTCCTCCACCACCACCACATCCTCCACCACCACCACATCCTCCACCATGTCCTCCACCACCACCACCACATCCTCTACCATGAACACTACCACATCCTCCACCACCAACACATCTACCACCACATCTTCCACCACGTCCTCCACCACCACCACGTCCACCACCACCACCACATCCTTCACCACCACCATGTCCTCCACCATGAACACCACCAGGTCCACCACCACCACCACCACATCCTCCACCATGAACACCACCACATCCTCCACCACCAACACATCCACCACCACGTCTTCCACCACGTCCACCACCACCACATCCACCACCGCCACCACGTCCTTTACCACCATGTCCTCCACCACGTCCTCCACCACCACCACATTCTCCACCACCACCACCATGTCCTCCACCACCACCACATCCTTCACCAATACCACATCATCCTCCACAAACACCACCACGTCCTCTACCACCACCATGTCCTCCACCACCACCACGTCCTCCACCCACCACCACCACATCCTCCACCGCCACCACGTCCTTTACCACCATGTCCTCCACCACGTCCACCACAACCACCATGTTTACAACCATGTCCACCACCACATCCACCACCACCACCACGTCCTCCACCACCACATCCACCACCACGTCCTCTACCACCACCACATCCTCCACCACCACCCCGTCCTCCACCACCACCCCATCCTCCACTACCATGTTCACCACCACATCCTCCACCACCGCCACCACGTCCTCCACCACTACCACCGCGTCCTCCACCACTACCACCGCGTTCTCTACCACCACCACCACCGCGTCTTCCACCACCACCACGTTCTCCATCACCACCACGTCCTCCACCATGTCCTCCACCATCACCACGTCCTCCACCATCACCATGTCCTCCATCACCACCACGTCCTAAACCACCACCACGTCCACCACCACCACGTCCTCCACCACCACGTCCACCACCATGTCCACCACCATGTCCTCCACATCCACTACCACCACCACGTCCACCACCACATCCTCTACCACCACCACCGCGTTTTCCAGCACCACAACGTCCTCCATCACCACCACGTCCTCCACCACCACATCCTCCACCACCACGTCCTCCACCACCACCACCACAACCTCCACCACCACCACCACATCCACGTCCACCATGTCCACCTCCACATCAACCATGTCCACCACATCCACCACCACATCCTCCTCCACCACGTCCTCCACCACCACGTCCACCACCACCATGTCCACCACCACATCCTCCACCACCACCACTGCGTTCTCCACCACCACCAAGTCCTCCATCACCAACATGTCCTCCTTCACCACCACATCCTCCATCACCACCACATCCTCCACCACCACCATGTCCTCCACCACCACCACCACGTCCTCCACCACCGCCATCACCACCACGTCCTCCAACACCACCATGTCCACCACCACCATGTCAACCACCATGTCCTCCACATCCACCACCATGACATCCACCACCACTTCCTCCACCACCACCACAACCTCCTCCAACACCACCACCACATCCTCCACCACCAAGTCGTCCATCACAACCACATCCTCCACCACCATGTTCTCCACCACCACGTCCTCCTCCACCACCACATCCTCCACCACCACGTCCTCCACCACCACCACATCCTCCACCATGAACACCACCACGTCCTCCACCACCACCACCACAACCTCTACCATGAACACCACCACATCCTCCACCACTAACACGTCCCCCACCACGTCTTCCACCACGTCCTCCACCACCACCACGTCCACCACCACCACCACGTCCTTCACCACCACCATGTCCTCCACCATGAACACCACCAGGTCCTCCACCACCACCACCACATCCTCCACCATGAACACCACCACGTCGTTCACCACCACCACCACATCCTCCACCATGAACACCACCACATCCTCCACCACCATGTCCACCACCACGTCTTCCACCACGTTCTCCATGACCACCATGTCCACCATGTCCACCACCACGTCCTTTACCACCATGTCCTCCACCACAAACACCACGATGTCCTCCACCACCACCACGTCCTCCACCACCACCACATCCTCCACCACAAACACCACCACATCCTCCACCACCACCATGTCCTCCACCACCACCACGTCCTCCACCCACCACCACCACATCCTCCACCACATCATCCACCACCACGTCAACAACCACCACATCCACCACAACCACCATGTTCACCACCATGTCCACCACCACATCCACCACCACCACGTCCTCCACCACCACATCCACCACCACATCCTCCACCACCACCACATCCTCCACCACCACCCCGTCCTCCACCACCACCCTGTCTTCCACTACCATGTTCACCACCACATCCTCCACCACCACCACCACGTCCTCCACCACCACCACCGCATCCTCCACCACTACCACCGCGTCCTCTACCACCACCACCACCACCATGTCTTCCACCACCACCACGTCCTCCATCACCACGACGTCCTCCATCACCACCACATCCACCACCACCACGTCCTCCACCACCACATCCACCACCACATCCTCCACCACCACATCCTCCACGACCACCCCGACCTCCACCACCACCACGTCCTCCACTACCATGTTCACCACCACATCCTCCACCACCACCACCACGTCCTCCACTACCACCGTGTCCTCCACCACTACCACAGCATCCTCCACCACCACCCCACGTCCTCCACCACTACCCCACGTCCTCCACCACTACCACCGCGTCCTCTACCACCACCACTACGTCTTCTACCACCACCACGTCCTCCATCACCACCACGTCCTCCACCACGTCCTCCACCACGTCCTCCATCACCACCACGTCCTCCATCACCACCACGTCCTCCATCACCACCACGTCCTCCACCACATCCTCCACCACCACCACGTCCTCCACCATCACCACATCCTCCACCATCACCACGTCCACCACCACCACATCCTAAACCACCACCACGTCCTCCACCACCACCATGTCCACCACCATGTCCACCACCATGTTCTCCACATCCACCACCACGCCCACCACCACATCCTCCACCACCACTACTACGTCCTCCAACACCACCACCACGTCCAACACCACCATGTCCTCCACCACCACCACCACGTCCTCCACCACCGCCATCACCACCACGTCCTCCAACACCACCACCTCCACCACCACCATGTCCACCACCATGTCCTCCACAACTACATCCTCCACCACCACCACTATGTTCTCCACCACCATCACATCCTCCACCACCACATCCTCAACCACCACCACCATCACGTCCACCACCACCACATCCTCAGCCACATCCTCCACCACCACCATGTCCTTCACATCCACCACCACCATGTCCACCACCACCACATCCACCACCAACACGTCCACCACTATGTCAACAACCACCATGTCCTCCACATCCACCACGACCACGTCCTTCACATCCAGCACCACCATGTCCACCACCACCACCACGTCCACCACCACCATGTCCACCACCACATCTTCCACCACCACCACATCCTCCACCACCACCCCGTCCTCCACTACCATGTTCACCACCACATCCTCCACCACCACTACTACGTCCTCCAACACCACCACCACGTCCAACACCACCATGTCCACCACCACCATGTCCTCCACCACCATCACCACGTCCACCACCACCATGTCCACCACCATGTCCTCCACAACTACATCCTCCACCACCACCACTATGTTCTCCACCACCATCACATCCTCCACCACCACATCCTCCACCACGTCCTCCACCACCACATCCTCCACCACCACCACCACATCCTCCACCACCACGTCCTCCACCACCACTTCCTCCACCACCACCACAACCTCCTCCACCACCAAGTCCTCCATCACAACCACATCCTTCACCACCATGTTCTCCACCACTACATCCTCCTCCACCACCACATCCTCCACCACCACCACATCCTCCACCATGAACACCACCATGTCCTCCACCACCACCACCACATCCTCTACCATGAACACTACCACATCCTCCACCACCAACACGTCTACCACCACATCTTCCACCACGTCCTCCACCACAACCACGTCCACCACCACCACCACGTCCTTCACCACCACCATGTCCTCCACCATGAACACCACCAGGTCCTCCACCACCACCACCACCACATCCTCCACCAAGAACAGCACCACGTCCTCCACCCACACCACCACATCCTCCACCATGAACACCACCACATCCTCCACCACCAACACGTCCACCACCACGTCTTCCACCATGTCCTCCACCACCACCACATCCACCACCGCCACCACGTCCTTTACCACCATGTCCTCCACCACGTCCTCCACCACCACCACATTCTCCACCACCACCATGTCCTCCACCACCACCACATCCTTCACCAATACCACATCATCCTCCACAAACACCACCACGTCCTCCACCACCACCATGTCCTCCACCACCACCACGTCCTCCACCCACCACCACCACATCCTCCACCACATCCTCCACCACCACATCAACAACCACCACGTCCACCACAACCACCATGTTTACCACCATGTCCACCACCACATCCACCACCACCACGTCCTCCACCACCACATCCACCACCACGTCCTCTACCACCACCACATCCTCCACCACCACCACGTCCTCCACCACCACCCCATCCTCCACTACCATGTTCACCACCACATCCTCCACCACCGCCACCACGTCCTCCACCACCACCACCGCGTCCTCCACCACTACCACCGCGTTCTCTACCACCACCACCACCGCGTCTTCCACCACGTCCTCCATCACCACCACGTCCTCCACCATCACCACGTCCTCCACCATCACCATGTCCTCCATCACCACCACCACCACGTCCTAAACCACCACCACGTCCACCACCACCACCACGTCCTCCACCACCACGTCCACCACCATGTCCACCACCATGTCCTCCACATCCACTACCACCACCACGTCCACCACCACATCCTCTACCACCACGACCGCGTTATCCAGCACCACCACATCCTCCACCACCACATCCTCCACTACCACATCCTCCACCACCACCACCACGACCTCCACCACCACATCCACGTCCACCTCCACATCAACCATGTCCACCAGGTCCTCCACCACCACGTCCTCCACCACCACGTCCACCACCACCATGTCCACCACCACATCCTCCACAAACACCACCACATCCTCCACCACCACCATGTCCTCCACCACCACCACGTCCTCCACCCACCACCACCACATCCTCCACCACATCCTCCACCACCACGTCAACAACCACCACATCCACCACAACCACCATGTTCACCACCATGTCCACCACCACATCCACCACCACCACGTCCTCCACCACCACATCCACCACCACATCCTCCACCACCACCCCGTCCTCCACCACCACCCTGTCTTCCACTACCATGTTCACCACCACATCCTCCACCACCACCACCACGTCCTCCACCACCGCATCCTCCACCACTACCACCGCGTCCTCTACCACCACCACCACCACCATGTCTTCCACCACCACCACGTCCTCCATCACCACCACGTCCTCCATCACCGCCACGTCCTCCACCACGTCCTCCAACACCACCACATCCACCACCACCACGTCCTCCACCACCACATCCACCACCACATCCTCCACCACATCCACCACCACATCCTCCACCACCACCACATCCACCACCACCCCGACCTCCACCACCACCCTGTCCTCCACTACCATGTTCACCACCACATCCTCCACCACCACGTCCTCCACCACCACCGTGTCCTCCACCACTACCACCGCGTCCTCCACCACCATCCCACGTCCTCCACCACTACCACCGCGTCCTCTACCACCACCACCACCACGTCTTCTACCACCACCACGTCCTCCACCACAACCACGTCCACCACCACCACCACGTCCTTCACCACCACCATGTCCTCCACCATGAACACCACCAGGTCCTCCACCACCACCACCACATCCTCCACCAAGAACAGCACCACGTCCTCCACCCCCACCACCACATCCTCCACCATGAACACCACCACATCCTCCACCACCAACACATCCACCACCACGTCTTCCACCACGTCCACCACCACCACATCCACCACCGCCACCACGTCCTTTACCACCATGTCCTCCACCACGTCCTCCACCACCACCACATTCTCCACCACCACCATGTCCTCCACCACCACCACATCCTTCACCAATACCACATCATCCTCCACAAACACCACCACGTCCTCTACCACCACCATGTCCTCCACCACCACCACGTCCTCCACCCACCACCACCACCACATCCTCCACCACATCCTCCACCACCACATCAACAACCACCACGTCCACCACAACCACCATGTTTACCACCATGTCCACCACCACATCCACCACCACCACCACGTCCTCCACCACCACATCCACCACCACGTCCTCTACCACCACCACATCCTCCACCACCACCCCGTCCTCCACCACCACCCCATCCTCCACTACCATGTTCACCACCACATCCTCCACCACCGCCACCACGTCCTCCACCACTACCACCGCATCCTCCACCACTACCACCGCGTCCTCCACCACCACCCCGCGTCCTCCACCACTACCACCGCGTCCTCCACCACCACCCCGCGTCCTCCACCACTACCACCGCGTCCTCTACCACCACCACCACGTCTTCTACCACCAGCACGTCCTCCATCACCACCACGTCCTCCATCACCACCACGTCCTCCACCACGTCCTCCACCACCACCACGTCCTCCATCACCACCACGTCCTCCATCACCACCACGTCCTCCACCACGTCCTCCACCACCACCACGTCCTCCACCATCACCACGTCCTCCACGATCACCACGTCCACCACCACCACGTCCTAAACCACCACCACGTCCACCACCACCACCATGTCCACCACCATGTCCACCACCATGTCCCCCACATCCACCACCACCACCATGTCCACCACCATGTCCACCACCATGTCCTCCACATCCACCACCACCACCACGTCCACCACCACATCCTCCACCACCACTACTACGTCCTCCAACACCACCACCACGTCCAACACCACCATGTCCTCCACCACCACCACCACGTCCTCTACCACTGCCATCACCACCACGTCCTCCACCACCACCTCCACCACCACCATGTCCACCACCATGTCCTCCACAACTACATCCTCAACCACCACCACCATCACGTCCACCACCACCACATCCTCAGCCACATCCTCCACCACCACCACGTCCTTCACATCCACCACCACCATGTCCACCACCACCACATCCACCACCAACACGTCCACCACTGTCAACAACCACCATGTCCTCCACATCCACCACGACCACGTCCTTCACATCCAGCACCACCATGTCCACCACCACCATGTCCACCACCACATCCTCCACCACCACCACATCCTCCACCACCACCCCGTCCTCCACCACCACCCCGTCCTCCACTACCATGTTCACCACCACATCCTCCACCACCACTACTACGTCCTCCAACACCACCACCACGTCCAACACCACCATGTCCACCACCACCATGTCCTCCACCACCACCACCACGTCCACCACCACCATGTCCACCACCATGTCCTCCACAACTACATCCTCCACCACCACCACTATGTTCTCCACCACCATCACGTCCTCCACCACCACATCCTCCACCACGTCCTCCACCACCACATCCTCCACCACCACATCCTCCACCACCACGTCCTCCACCACCACTTCCTCCACCACTACCACCACCTCCTCCACCACCACCATATCCTCCACCACCAAGTCCTCCATCACAACCACATCCTTCACCACCATGTTCTCCACCACTACATCCTCCTCCACCACCACATCCTCCACCACCACGTCCTCCACCACCACCACATCCTCCACCATGAACACCACCATGTCCTCCACCACCACCACCACATCCTCTACCATGAACACTACCACATCCTCCACCACCAACACGTCTACCACCACATCTTCCACCACGTCCTCCACCACAACCACGTCCACCACCACCACCACGTCCTTCACCACCACCATGTCCTCCACCATGAACACCACCAGGTCCTCCACCACCACCACCACATCCTCCACCAAGAACAGCACCACGTCCTCCACCCCCACCACCACATCCTCCACCATGAACACCACCACATCCTCCACCACCAACACGTCCACCACCACGTCTTCCACCACGTCCTCCACCACCACCACATCCACCACCCCACCACGTCCTTTAACACCATGTCCTCCACCACGTCCTCCACCACCACCACATTCTCCACCACCACCATGTCCTCCACCACCACCACATCCTTCACCAATACCACATCATCCTCCACAAACACCACCACGTCCTCCACCACCACCATGTCCTCCACCACCACCACGTCCTCCACCCACCACCACCACATCCTCCACCACATCCTCCACCACCACATCAACAACCACCACGTCCACCACAACCACCATGTTTACCACCATGTCCACCACCACATCCACCACCACCACGTCCTCCACCACCACATCCACCACCACGTCCTCTACCACCACCACATCCTCCACCACCACCCCGTCCTCCACCACCACCCCATCCTCCACTACCATGTTCACCACCACATCCTCCACCACCGCCACCACGTCCTCCACCACTACCACCGCATCCTCCACCACTACCACCGCGTTCTCTACCACCACCACCGCGTCTTCCACCACCACCATGTCCTCCATCACCACCACGTCCTCCACCACGTCCTCCACCATCACCACGTCCTCCACCATCACCATGTCCTCCATCACCACCACCACCACGTCCTAAACCACCACCACGTCCACCACCACCATGTCCTCCACCACCACGTCCACCACCATGTCCACCACCATGTCCTCCACATCTACTACCACCACCACGTCCACCACCACATCCTCTACCACCACGACCGCGTTATCCAGCACCACCACATCCTCCACCACCACATCCTCTACTACCACATCCTCCACCACCACCACCACGACCTCCACCACCACATCCACGTCCACCTCCACATCAACCATGTCCACCAGGTCCTCCACCACATCCACCATGTGTACCACATCCACATCCTCCCCCACCACGTCCTCCAACACCACGTCCACCACCACCATGTCCACCACCACATCCTCCACCACCACCACTGCGTCCTCCACCACCACCACGTCCTCCATCACCAACATGTCCTCCTTCACCACCACATCCTCCATCACCACCACATCCTCCACCACCACCATGTCCTCCACCACCACCACCACGTCCTCCACCACCGCCACCACCACCACGTCCTCCAACACCACCACGTCCTCCAACACCACCACGTCCACCACCACCATGTCCACCACCATGTCCTCCACATCCACCACCATGACGTCCACCACCACTTCCTCCACCACCACCACAACCTCCTCCAACACCACCACCACATCCTCTACCACCACCACCACATCCTCCACCACCAAGTCCTCCATCACAACCACATCCTCCACCACCATGTTCTCCATCACCACGTCCTCCTCCACCACCACATCCTCCACCACCACGTCCTCCACCACCACCACGTCCTCCACCACAAACACCACCACGTCCTCCACCACCACCATGTCCTCCACTACCACCACGTCCTCCACCCACCACCACCACATCCTCCACCACATCCTCCACCACCACGTCAACAACCACCACATTCACCACAACCACCATGTTCACCACCATGTCCACCACCACATCCACCACCACCACGTCCTCCACCACCACATCCACCACCACATCCTCCACCACCACCACATCCTCCACCACCACCCCGTCCTCCACCACCAACCTGTCTTCCACTACCATGTTCACCACCACATCCTCCACCACCACCACCACGTCCTCCACCACCACCACCGCATCCTCCACCACTACCACCGCGTCCTCTACCACCACCACCACCACCACCATGTCTTCCATCACCACCACATCCTCCATCACCACCACGTCCTCCATCACCGCCACGTCCTCCACCACGTCCTCCACCACCACATCCTCCACCACCCCGTCCTCCACCACCACCCCGTCCTCCACCACCACCCCGTCCTCCACTACCATGTTCACCACCACATCCTCCACCACCACCACCACCACGTCCTCCACCACCACCGTGTCCTCCACCACTACCACCGCATCCTCCACCACCACCCCGCGTCCTCCACCACTACCACCGCGTCCTCTACCACCACCACCACGTCTTCTACCACCACCACGTCCTCCATCACCACCACGTCCTCCATCACCACCACGTCCTCCACCACGTCCTCCACCACAACCACGTCCTCCATCACCACCATGTCCTACATCACCACCACGTCCTCCACCACGTCCTCCACCACCACCACGTCCTCCACCATCACCACGTCCTCCACGATCACCACATCCACCACCACCACGTCCTAAACCACCACCATGTCCACCACCACCACCATGTCCACCACCATGTCCACCACCATGTCCTCCACATCCACCACCACCACCACGTCCACCACCACATCCTCCACCACCACTACTACGTCCTCCAACACCACCACCACGTCCAACACCACCATGTCCTCCACCACCACCACCACGTCCTCCACCACCACCATCACCACCACGTCCTCCAACACCACCACCTCCACCACCACCATGTCCACCACCATGTCCTCCACAACTACATCCTCCACCACCACCACTATGTTCTCTACCACCATCACGTCCTCCACCACCACATCCTCAACCACCACCACCATCACGTCCACCACCACCACATCCTCAGCCACATCCTCCACCACCACCACGTCCTTCACATCCACCACCACCATGTCCACCACCACCACATCCACCACCAACACGTCCACCACTATGTCAACAACCACCATGTCCTCCACATCCACCACAACCACGTCCTTCACATCCAGCACCACCATGTCCACCACCACCACCACGTCCACCACCACCATGTCCACCACCACATCCTCCACCACCACCACATCCTCCACCACCACCCCGTCCTCCACCACTACCCCGTCCTCCACTACCATGTTCACCACCACATCCTCCACCACCACTACCACGTCCACCACCACCATGTCCACTACCATGTCCTCCACAACTACATCCTCCACCACCACCACTATGTTCTCCACCACCATCACGTCCTCCACCACCACATCCTCCACCACATCCTCCACCACATCCTCCACCACCACGTCCTCCACCACCACTTCCTCCACCACCACCACAACCTCCTCCACCACCACCACCATATCCTCCACCACCAAGTCCTCCATCACAACCACATCCTTCACCACCATGTTCTCTACTACTACATCCTCCTCCACCACCACATCCTCCACCACCACGTCCTCCACCACCACCACATCCTCCACCACCACCACATCCTCCACCATGGCCTCCACCACCACCACCACATCCTCTACCATGAACACTACCACATCCTCCACCACCAACACATCTACCACCACATCTTCCACCACGTCCTCCACCACCACCACGTCCACCACCACCACCACATCCTTCACCACCACCATGTCCTCCACCATGAACACCACCAGGTCCTCCACCACCACCACCACATCCTCCACCATGAACACCACCACATCCTCCACCACCAACACATCCACCACCACGTCTTCCACCACGTCCACCACCACCACATCCACCACCGCCACCACGTCCTTTACCACCATGTCCTCCACCACGTCCTCCACCACCACCACATTCTCCACCACCACCATGTCCTCCACCACCACCACATCCTTCACCAATACCACATCATCCTCCACAAACACCACCACGTCCTCTACCACCACCATGTCCTCCACCACCACCACGTCCTCCACCCACCACCACCACATCCTCCACCGCCACCACGTCCTTTACCACCATGTCCTCCACCACGTCCACCACAACCACCATGTTTACAACCATGTCCACCACCACATCCACCACCACCACCACGTCCTCCACCACCACATCCACCACCACGTCCTCTACCACCACCACATCCTCCACCACCACCCCGTCCTCCACCACCACCCCATCCTCCACTACCATGTTCACCACCACATCCTCCACCACCGCCACCACGTCCTCCACCACTACCACCGCGTCCTCCACCACTACCACCGCGTTCTCTACCACCACCACCACCGCGTCTTCCACCACCACCACGTTCTCCATCACCACCACGTCCTCCACCATGTCCTCCACCATCACCACGTCCTCCACCATCACCATGTCCTCCATCACCACCACGTCCTAAACCACCACCACGTCCACCACCACCACGTCCTCCACCACCACGTCCACCACCATGTCCACCACCATGTCCTCCACATCCACTACCACCACCACGTCCACCACCACATCCTCTACCACCACCACCGCGTTTTCCAGCACCACAACGTCCTCCATCACCACCACGTCCTCCACCACCACATCCTCCACCACCACGTCCTCCACCACCACCACCACAACCTCCACCACCACCACCACATCCACGTCCACCATGTCCACCTCCACATCAACCATGTCCACCACATCCACCACCACATCCTCCTCCACCACGTCCTCCACCACCACGTCCACCACCACCATGTCCACCACCACATCCTCCACCACCACCACTGCGTTCTCCACCACCACCAAGTCCTCCATCACCAACATGTCCTCCTTCACCACCACATCCTCCATCACCACCACATCCTCCACCACCACCATGTCCTCCACCACCACCACCACGTCCTCCACCACCGCCATCACCACCACTTCCTCCAACACCACCATGTCCACCACCACCATGTCAACCACCATGTCCTCCACATCCACCACCATGACATCCACCACCACTTCCTCCACCACCACCACAACCTCCTCCAACACCACCACCACATCCTCCACCACCAAGTCGTCCATCACAACCACATCCTCCACCACCATGTTCTCCACCACCACGTCCTCCTCCACCACCACATCCTCCACCACCACGTCCTCCACCACCACCACATCCTCCACCATGAACACCACCACGTCCTCCACCACCACCACAACCTCTACCATGAACACCACCACATCCTCCACCACTAACACGTCCCCCACCACGTCTTCCACCACGTCCTCCACCACCACCACGTCCACCACCACCACCACGTCCTTCACCACCACCATGTCCTCCACCATGAACACCACCAGGTCCTCCACCACCACCACCACATCCTCCACCATGAACACCACCACGTCGTTCACCACCACCACCACATCCTCCACCATGAACACCACCACATCCTCCACCACCATGTCCACCACCACGTCTTCCACCACGTTCTCCATGACCACCATGTCCACCATGTCCACCACCACGTCCTTTACCACCATGTCCTCCACCACAAACACCACGATGTCCTCCACCACCACCACGTCCTCCACCACCACCACATCCTCCACCACAAACACCACCACATCCTCCACCACCACCATGTCCTCCACCACCACCACGTCCTCCACCCACCACCACCACATCCTCCACCACATCATCCACCACCACGTCAACAACCACCACATCCACCACAACCACCATGTTCACCACCATGTCCACCACCACATCCACCACCACCACGTCCTCCACCACCACATCCACCACCACATCCTCCACCACCACCACATCCTCCACCACCACCCCGTCCTCCACCACCACCCTGTCTTCCACTACCATGTTCACCACCACATCCTCCACCACCACCACCACGTCCTCCACCACCACCACCGCATCCTCCACCACTACCACCGCGTCCTCTACCACCACCACCACCACCATGTCTTCCACCACCACCACGTCCTCCATCACCACGACGTCCTCCATCACCACCACATCCACCACCACCACGTCCTCCACCACCACATCCACCACCACATCCTCCACCACCACATCCTCCACGACCACCCCGACCTCCACCACCACCACGTCCTCCACTACCATGTTCACCACCACATCCTCCACCACCACCACCACGTCCTCCACTACCACCGTGTCCTCCACCACTACCACAGCATCCTCCACCACCACCCCACGTCCTCCACCACTACCCCACGTCCTCCACCACTACCACCGCGTCCTCTACCACCACCACTACGTCTTCTACCACCACCACGTCCTCCATCACCACCACGTCCTCCACCACGTCCTCCACCACGTCCTCCATCACCACCACGTCCTCCATCACCACCACGTCCTCCATCACCACCACGTCCTCCACCACATCCTCCACCACCACCACGTCCTCCACCATCATCACATCCTCCACCATCACCACGTCCACCACCACCACATCCTAAACCACCACCACGTCCTCCACCACCACCATGTCCACCACCATGTCCACCACCATGTTCTCCACATCCACCACCACGCCCACCACCACATCCTCCACCACCACTACTACGTCCTCCAACACCACCACCACGTCCAACACCACCATGTCCTCCACCACCACCACCACGTCCTCCACCACCGCCATCACCACCACGTCCTCCAACACCACCACCTCCACCACCACCATGTCCACCACCATGTCCTCCACAACTACATCCTCCACCACCACCACTATGTTCTCCACCACCATCACATCCTCCACCACCACATCCTCAACCACCACCACCATCACGTCCACCACCACCACATCCTCAGCCACATCCTCCACCACCACCATGTCCTTCACATCCACCACCACCATGTCCACCACCACCACATCCACCACCAACACGTCCACCACTATGTCAACAACCACCATGTCCTCCACATCCACCACGACCACGTCCTTCACATCCAGCACCACCATGTCCACCACCACCACCACGTCCACCACCACCATGTCCACCACCACATCTTCCACCACCACCACATCCTCCACCACCACCCCGTCCTCCACTACCATGTTCACCACCACATCCTCCACCACCACTACTACGTCCTCCAACACCACCACCACGTCCAACACCACCATGTCCACCACCACCATGTCCTCCACCACCATCACCACGTCCACCACCACCATGTCCACCACCATGTCCTCCACAACTACATCCTCCACCACCACCACTATGTTCTCCACCACCATCACATCCTCCACCACCACATCCTCTACCACGTCCTCCACCACCACATCCTCCACCACCACCACCACATCCTCCACCACCACGTCCTCCACCACCACTTCCTCCACCACCACCACAACCTCCTCCACCACCAAGTCCTCCATCACAACCACATCCTTCACCACCATGTTCTCCACCACTACATCCTCCTCCACCACCACATCCTCCACCACCACCACATCCTCCACCATGAACACCACCATGTCCTCCACCACCACCACCACATCCTCTACCATGAACACTACCACATCCTCCACCACCAACACGTCTACCACCACATCTTCCACCACGTCCTCCACCACAACCACGTCCACCACCACCACCACGTCCTTCACCACCACCATGTCCTCCACCATGAACACCACCAGGTCCTCCACCACCACCACCACCACATCCTCCACCAAGAACAGCACCACGTCCTCCACCCACACCACCACATCCTCCACCATGAACACCACCACATCCTCCACCACCAACACGTCCACCACCACGTCTTCCACCATGTCCTCCACCACCACCACATCCACCACCGCCACCACGTCCTTTACCACCATGTCCTCCACCACGTCCTCCACCACCACCACATTCTCCACCACCACCATGTCCTCCACCACCACCACATCCTTCACCAATACCACATCATCCTCCACAAACACCACCACGTCCTCCACCACCACCATGTCCTCCACCACCACCACGTCCTCCACCCACCACCACCACATCCTCCACCACATCCTCCACCACCACATCAACAACCACCACGTCCACCACAACCACCATGTTTACCACCATGTCCACCACCACATCCACCACCACCACGTCCTCCACCACCACATCCACCACCACGTCCTCTACCACCACCACATCCTCCACCACCACCACGTCCTCCACCACCACCCCATCCTCCACTACCATGTTCACCACCACATCCTCCACCACCGCCACCACGTCCTCCACCACCACCACCGCGTCCTCCACCACTACCACCGCGTTCTCTACCACCACCACCACCGCGTCTTCCACCACGTCCTCCATCACCACCACGTCCTCCACCATCACCACGTCCTCCACCATCACCATGTCCTCCATCACCACCACCACCACGTCCTAAACCACCACCACGTCCACCACCACCACCACGTCCTCCACCACCACGTCCACCACCATGTCCACCACCATGTCCTCCACATCCACTACCACCACCACGTCCACCACCACATCCTCTACCACCACGACCGCGTTATCCAGCACCACCACATCCTCCACCACCACATCCTCCACTACCACATCCTCCACCACCACCACCACGACCTCCACCACCACATCCACGTCCACCTCCACATCAACCATGTCCACCAGGTCCTCCACCACCACGTCCTCCACCACCACGTCCACCACCACCATGTCCACCACCACATCCTCCACAAACACCACCACATCCTCCACCACCACCATGTCCTCCACCACCACCACGTCCTCCACCCACCACCACCACATCCTCCACCACATCCTCCACCACCACGTCAACAACCACCACATCCACCACAACCACCATGTTCACCACCATGTCCACCACCACATCCACCACCACCACGTCCTCCACCACCACATCCACCACCACATCCTCCACCACCACCCCGTCCTCCACCACCACCCTGTCTTCCACTACCATGTTCACCACCACATCCTCCACCACCACCACCACGTCCTCCACCACCGCATCCTCCACCACTACCACCGCGTCCTCTACCACCACCACCACCACCATGTCTTCCACCACCACCACGTCCTCCATCACCACCACGTCCTCCATCACCGCCACGTCCTCCACCACGTCCTCCAACACCACCACATCCACCACCACCACGTCCTCCACCACCACATCCACCACCACATCCTCCACCACATCCACCACCACATCCTCCACCACCACCACATCCACCACCACCCCGACCTCCACCACCACCCTGTCCTCCACTACCATGTTCACCACCACATCCTCCACCACCACGTCCTCCACCACCACCGTGTCCTCCACCACTACCACCGCGTCCTCCACCACCATCCCACGTCCTCCACCACTACCACCGCGTCCTCTACCACCACCACCACCACGTCTTCTACCACCACCACGTCCTCCACCACAACCACGTCCACCACCACCACCACGTCCTTCACCACCACCATGTCCTCCACCATGAACACCACCAGGTCCTCCACCACCACCACCACATCCTCCACCAAGAACAGCACCACGTCCTCCACCCCCACCACCACATCCTCCACCATGAACACCACCACATCCTCCACCACCAACACATCCACCACCACGTCTTCCACCACGTCCACCACCACCACATCCACCACCGCCACCACGTCCTTTACCACCATGTCCTCCACCACGTCCTCCACCACCACCACATCCTTCACCAATACCACATCATCCTCCACAAACACCACCACGTCCTCTACCACCACCATGTCCTCCACCACCACCACGTCCTCCACCCACCACCACCACCACATCCTCCACCACATCCTCCACCACCACATCAACAACCACCACGTCCACCACAACCACCATGTTTACCACCATGTCCACCACCACATCCACCACCACCACCACGTCCTCCACCACCACATCCACCACCACGTCCTCTACCACCACCACATCCTCCACCACCACCCCGTCCTCCACCACCACCCCATCCTCCACTACCATGTTCACCACCACATCCTCCACCACCGCCACCACGTCCTCCACCACTACCACCGCATCCTCCACCACTACCACCGCGTCCTCCACCACCACCCCGCGTCCTCCACCACTACCACCGCGTCCTCCACCACCACCCCGCGTCCTCCACCACTACCACCGCGTCCTCTACCACCACCACCACGTCTTCTACCACCAGCACGTCCTCCATCACCACCACGTCCTCCATCACCACCACGTCCTCCACCACGTCCTCCACCACCACCACGTCCTCCATCACCACCACGTCCTCCATCACCACCACGTCCTCCACCACGTCCTCCACCACCACCACGTCCTCCACCATCACCACGTCCTCCACGATCACCACGTCCACCACCACCACGTCCTAAACCACCACCACGTCCACCACCACCACCATGTCCACCACCATGTCCACCACCATGTCCCCCACATCCACCACCACCACCATGTCCACCACCATGTCCACCACCATGTCCTCCACATCCACCACCACCACCACGTCCACCACCACATCCTCCACCACCACTACTACGTCCTCCAACACCACCACCACGTCCAACACCACCATGTCCTCCACCACCACCACCACATCCTCTACCACTGCCATCACCACCACGTCCTCCACCACCACCTCCACCACCACCATGTCCACCACCATGTCCTCCACAACTACATCCTCAACCACCACCACCATCACGTCCACCACCACCACATCCTCAGCCACATCCTCCACCACCACCACGTCCTTCACATCCACCACCACCATGTCCACCACCACCACATCCACCACCAACACGTCCACCACTGTCAACAACCACCATGTCCTCCACATCCACCACGACCACGTCCTTCACATCCAGCACCACCATGTCCACCACCACCATGTCCACCACCACATCCTCCACCACCACCACATCCTCCACCACCACCCCGTCCTCCACCACCACCCCGTCCTCCACTACCATGTTCACCACCACATCCTCCACCACCACTACTACGTCCTCCAACACCACCACCACGTCCAACACCACCATGTCCACCACCACCATGTCCTCCACCACCACCACCACGTCCACCACCACCATGTCCACCACCATGTCCTCCACAACTACATCCTCCACCACCACCACTATGTTCTCCACCACCATCACGTCCTCCACCACCACATCCTCCACCACGTCCTCCACCACCACATCCTCCACCACCACATCCTCCACCACCACGTCCTCCACCACCACTTCCTCCACCACTACCACCACCTCCTCCACCACCACCATATCCTCCACCACCAAGTCCTCCATCACAACCACATCCTTCACCACCATGTTCTCCACCACTACATCCTCCTCCACCACCACATCCTCCACCACCACGTCCTCCACCACCACCACATCCTCCACCATGAACACCACCATGTCCTCCACCACCACCACCACATCCTCTACCATGAACACTACCACATCCTCCACCACCAACACGTCTACCACCACATCTTCCACCACGTCCTCCACCACAACCACGTCCACCACCACCACCACGTCCTTCACCACCACCATGTCCTCCACCATGAACACCACCAGGTCCTCCACCACCACCACCACATCCTCCACCAAGAACAGCACCACGTCCTCCACCCCCACCACCACATCCTCCACCATGAACACCACCACATCCTCCACCACCAACACGTCCACCACCACGTCTTCCACCACGTCCTCCACCACCACCACATCCACCACCCCACCACGTCCTTTAACACCATGTCCTCCACCACGTCCTCCACCACCACCACATTCTCCACCACCACCATGTCCTCCACCACCACCACATCCTTCACCAATACCACATCATCCTCCACAAACACCACCACGTCCTCCACCACCACCATGTCCTCCACCACCACCACGTCCTCCACCCACCACCACCACATCCTCCACCACATCCTCCACCACCACATCAACAACCACCACGTCCACCACAACCACCATGTTTACCACCATGTCCACCACCACATCCACCACCACCACGTCCTCCACCACCACATCCACCACCACGTCCTCTACCACCACCACATCCTCCACCACCACCCCGTCCTCCACCACCACCCCATCCTCCACTACCATGTTCACCACCACATCCTCCACCACCGCCACCACGTCCTCCACCACTACCACCGCATCCTCCACCACTACCACCGCGTTCTCTACCACCACCACCGCGTCTTCCACCACCACCATGTCCTCCATCACCACCACGTCCTCCACCACGTCCTCCACCATCACCACGTCCTCCACCATCACCATGTCCTCCATCACCACCACCACCACGTCCTAAACCACCACCACGTCCACCACCACCATGTCCTCCACCACCACGTCCACCACCATGTCCACCACCATGTCCTCCACATCTACTACCACCACCACGTCCACCACCACATCCTCTACCACCACGACCGCGTTATCCAGCACCACCACATCCTCCACCACCACATCCTCTACTACCACATCCTCCACCACCACCACCACGACCTCCACCACCACATCCACGTCCACCTCCACATCAACCATGTCCACCAGGTCCTCCACCACATCCACCATGTGTACCACATCCACATCCTCCCCCACCACGTCCTCCAACACCACGTCCACCACCACCATGTCCACCACCACATCCTCCACCACCACCACTGCGTCCTCCACCACCACCACGTCCTCCATCACCAACATGTCCTCCTTCACCACCACATCCTCCATCACCACCACATCCTCCACCACCACCATGTCCTCCACCACCACCACCACGTCCTCCACCACCGCCACCACCACCACGTCCTCCAACACCACCACGTCCTCCAACACCACCACGTCCACCACCACCATGTCCACCACCATGTCCTCCACATCCACCACCATGACGTCCACCACCACTTCCTCCACCACCACCACAACCTCCTCCAACACCACCACCACATCCTCTACCACCACCACCACATCCTCCACCACCAAGTCCTCCATCACAACCACATCCTCCACCACCATGTTCTCCATCACCACGTCCTCCTCCACCACCACATCCTCCACCACCACGTCCTCCACCACCACCACGTCCTCCACCACAAACACCACCACGTCCTCCACCACCACCATGTCCTCCACTACCACCACGTCCTCCACCCACCACCACCACATCCTCCACCACATCCTCCACCACCACGTCAACAACCACCACATTCACCACAACCACCATGTTCACCACCATGTCCACCACCACATCCACCACCACCACGTCCTCCACCACCACATCCACCACCACATCCTCCACCACCACCACATCCTCCACCACCACCCCGTCCTCCACCACCAACCTGTCTTCCACTACCATGTTCACCACCACATCCTCCACCACCACCACCACGTCCTCCACCACCACCACCGCATCCTCCACCACTACCACCGCGTCCTCTACCACCACCACCACCACCACCATGTCTTCCATCACCACCACATCCTCCATCACCACCACGTCCTCCATCACCGCCACGTCCTCCACCACGTCCTCCACCACCACATCCTCCACCACCCCGTCCTCCACCACCACCCCGTCCTCCACCACCACCCCGTCCTCCACTACCATGTTCACCACCACATCCTCCACCACCACCACCACCACGTCCTCCACCACCACCGTGTCCTCCACCACTACCACCGCATCCTCCACCACCACCCCGCGTCCTCCACCACTACCACCGCGTCCTCTACCACCACCACCACGTCTTCTACCACCACCACGTCCTCCATCACCACCACGTCCTCCATCACCACCACGTCCTCCACCACGTCCTCCACCACAACCACGTCCTCCATCACCACCATGTCCTACATCACCACCACGTCCTCCACCACGTCCTCCACCACCACCACGTCCTCCACCATCACCACGTCCTCCACGATCACCACATCCACCACCACCACGTCCTAAACCACCACCATGTCCACCACCACCACCATGTCCACCACCATGTCCACCACCATGTCCTCCACATCCACCACCACCACCACGTCCACCACCACATCCTCCACCACCACTACTACGTCCTCCAACACCACCACCACGTCCAACACCACCATGTCCTCCACCACCACCACCACGTCCTCCACCACCACCATCACCACCACGTCCTCCAACACCACCACCTCCACCACCACCATGTCCACCACCATGTCCTCCACAACTACATCCTCCACCACCACCACTATGTTCTCTACCACCATCACGTCCTCCACCACCACATCCTCAACCACCACCACCATCACGTCCACCACCACCACATCCTCAGCCACATCCTCCACCACCACCACGTCCTTCACATCCACCACCACCATGTCCACCACCACCACATCCACCACCAACACGTCCACCACTATGTCAACAACCACCATGTCCTCCACATCCACCACAACCACGTCCTTCACATCCAGCACCACCATGTCCACCACCACCACCACGTCCACCACCACCATGTCCACCACCACATCCTCCACCACCACCACATCCTCCACCACCACCCCGTCCTCCACCACTACCCCGTCCTCCACTACCATGTTCACCACCACATCCTCCACCACCACTACCACGTCCACCACCACCATGTCCACTACCATGTCCTCCACAACTACATCCTCCACCACCACCACTATGTTCTCCACCACCATCACGTCCTCCACCACCACATCCTCCACCACATCCTCCACCACCACATCCTCCACCACATCCTCCACCACCACGTCCTCCACCACCACTTCCTCCACCACCACCACAACCTCCTCCACCACCACCACCATATCCTCCACCACCAAGTCCTCCATCACAACCACATCCTTCACCACCATGTTCTCTACTACTACATCCTCCTCCACCACCACATCCTCCACCACCACGTCCTCCACCACCACCACATCCTCCACCACCACCACATCCTCCACCATGTCCACCACCACCACCACCACATCCTCTACCATGAACACTACCACATCCTCCACCACCAACACATCTACCACCACATCTTCCACCACGTCCTCCACCACCACCACGTCCACCACCACCACCACATCCTTCACCACCACCATGTCCTCCACCATGAACACCACCAGGTCCTCCACCACCACCACCACATCCTCCACCATGAACACCACCACATCCTCCACCACCAACACATCCACCACCACGTCTTCCACCACGTCCACCACCACCACATCCACCACCGCCACCACGTCCTTTACCACCATGTCCTCCACCACGTCCTCCACCACCACCACATTCTCCACCACCACCATGTCCTCCACCACCACCACATCCTTCACCAATACCACATCATCCTCCACAAACACCACCACGTCCTCTACCACCACCATGTCCTCCACCACCACCACGTCCTCCACCCACCACCACCACATCCTCCACCGCCACCACGTCCTTTACCACCATGTCCTCCACCACGTCCACCACAACCACCATGTTTACAACCATGTCCACCACCACATCCACCACCACCACCACGTCCTCCACCACCACATCCACCACCACGTCCTCTACCACCACCACATCCTCCACCACCACCCCGTCCTCCACCACCACCCCATCCTCCACTACCATGTTCACCACCACATCCTCCACCACCGCCACCACGTCCTCCACCACTACCACCGCGTCCTCCACCACTACCACCGCGTTCTCTACCACCACCACCACCGCGTCTTCCACCACCACCACGTTCTCCATCACCACCACGTCCTCCACCATGTCCTCCACCATCACCACGTCCTCCACCATCACCATGTCCTCCATCACCACCACGTCCTAAACCACCACCACGTCCACCACCACCACGTCCTCCACCACCACGTCCACCACCATGTCCACCACCATGTCCTCCACATCCACTACCACCACCACGTCCACCACCACATCCTCTACCACCACCACCGCGTTTTCCAGCACCACAACGTCCTCCATCACCACCACGTCCTCCACCACCACATCCTCCACCACCACGTCCTCCACCACCACCACCACAACCTCCACCACCACCACCACATCCACGTCCACCATGTCCACCTCCACATCAACCATGTCCACCACATCCACCACCACATCCTCCTCCACCACGTCCTCCACCACCACGTCCACCACCACCATGTCCACCACCACATCCTCCACCACCACCACTGCGTTCTCCACCACCACCAAGTCCTCCATCACCAACATGTCCTCCTTCACCACCACATCCTCCATCACCACCACATCCTCCACCACCACCATGTCCTCCACCACCACCACCACGTCCTCCACCACCGCCATCACCACCACGTCCTCCAACACCACCATGTCCACCACCACCATGTCAACCACCATGTCCTCCACATCCACCACCATGACATCCACCACCACTTCCTCCACCACCACCACAACCTCCTCCAACACCACCACCACATCCTCCACCACCAAGTCGTCCATCACAACCACATCCTCCACCACCATGTTCTCCACCACCACGTCCTCCTCCACCACCACATCCTCCACCACCACGTCCTCCACCACCACCACATCCTCCACCATGAACACCACCACGTCCTCCACCACCACCACCACAACCTCTACCATGAACACCACCACATCCTCCACCACTAACACGTCCCCCACCACGTCTTCCACCACGTCCTCCACCACCACCACGTCCACCACCACCACCACGTCCTTCACCACCACCATGTCCTCCACCATGAACACCACCAGGTCCTCCACCACCACCACCACATCCTCCACCATGAACACCACCACGTCGTTCACCACCACCACCACATCCTCCACCATGAACACCACCACATCCTCCACCACCATGTCCACCACCACGTCTTCCACCACGTTCTCCATGACCACCATGTCCACCATGTCCACCACCACGTCCTTTACCACCATGTCCTCCACCACAAACACCACGATGTCCTCCACCACCACCACGTCCTCCACCACCACCACATCCTCCACCACAAACACCACCACATCCTCCACCACCACCATGTCCTCCACCACCACCACGTCCTCCACCCACCACCACCACATCCTCCACCACATCATCCACCACCACGTCAACAACCACCACATCCACCACAACCACCATGTTCACCACCATGTCCACCACCACATCCACCACCACCACGTCCTCCACCACCACATCCACCACCACATCCTCCACCACCACCACATCCTCCACCACCACCCCGTCCTCCACCACCACCCTGTCTTCCACTACCATGTTCACCACCACATCCTCCACCACCACCACCACGTCCTCCACCACCACCACCGCATCCTCCACCACTACCACCGCGTCCTCTACCACCACCACCACCACCATGTCTTCCACCACCACCACGTCCTCCATCACCACGACGTCCTCCATCACCACCACATCCACCACCACCACGTCCTCCACCACCACATCCACCACCACATCCTCCACCACCACCACATCCTCCACGACCACCCCGACCTCCACCACCACCACGTCCTCCACTACCATGTTCACCACCACATCCTCCACCACCACCACCACGTCCTCCACTACCACCGTGTCCTCCACCACTACCACAGCATCCTCCACCACCACCCCACGTCCTCCACCACTACCCCACGTCCTCCACCACTACCACCGCGTCCTCTACCACCACCACTACGTCTTCTACCACCACCACGTCCTCCATCACCACCACGTCCTCCACCACGTCCTCCACCACGTCCTCCATCACCACCACGTCCTCCATCACCACCACGTCCTCCATCACCACCACGTCCTCCACCACATCCTCCACCACCACCACGTCCTCCACCATCACCACATCCTCCACCATCACCACGTCCACCACCACCACATCCTAAACCACCACCACGTCCTCCACCACCACCATGTCCACCACCATGTCCACCACCATGTTCTCCACATCCACCACCACCACCACGCCCACCACCACATCCTCCACCACCACTACTACGTCCTCCAACACCACCACCACGTCCAACACCACCATGTCCTCCACCACCACCACCACGTCCTCCACCACCGCCATCACCACCACGTCCTCCAACACCACCACCTCCACCACCACCATGTCCACCACCATGTCCTCCACAACTACATCCTCCACCACCACCACTATGTTCTCCACCACCATCACGTCCTCCACCACCACATCCTCAACCACCACCACCATCACGTCCACCACCACCACATCCTCAGCCACATCCTCCACCACCACCATGTCCTTCACATCCACCACCACCATGTCCACCACCACCACATCCACCACCAACACGTCCACCACTATGTCAACAACCACCATGTCCTCCACATCCACCACGACCACGTCCTTCACATCCAGCACCACCATGTCCACCACCACCACCACGTCCACCACCACCATGTCCACCACCACATCTTCCACCACCACCACATCCTCCACCACCACCCCGTCCTCCACTACCATGTTCACCACCACATCCTCCACCACCACTACTACGTCCTCCAACACCACCACCACGTCCAACACCACCATGTCCACCACCACCATGTCCTCCACCACCATCACCACGTCCACCACCACCATGTCCACCACCATGTCCTCCACAACTACATCCTCCACCACCACCACTATGTTCTCCACCACCATCACGTCCTCCACCACCACATCCTCCACCACGTCCTCCACCACCACATCCTCCACCACCACCACCACATCCTCCACCACCATGTCCTCCACCACCACGTCCTCCACCACCACTTCCTCCACCACCACCACAACCTCCTCCACCACCAAGTCCTCCATCACAACCACATCCTTCACCACCATGTTCTCCACCACTACATCCTCCTCCACCACCACATCCTCCACCACCACCACATCCTCCACCATGAACACCACCATGTCCTCCACCACCACCACCACATCCTCTACCATGAACACTACCACATCCTCCACCACCAACACGTCTACCACCACATCTTCCACCACGTCCTTCACCACAACCACGTCCACCACCACCACCACGTCCTTCACCACCACCATGTCCTCCACCATGAACACCACCAGGTCCTCCACCACCACCACCACCACATCCTCCACCAAGAACAGCACCACGTCCTCCACCCCCACCACCACATCCTCCACCATGAACACCACCACATCCTCCACCACCAACACGTCCACCACCACGTCTTCCACCATGTCCTCCACCACCACCACATCCACCACCGCCACCACGTCCTTTACCACCATGTCCTCCACCACGTCCTCCACCACCACCACATTCTCCACCACCACCATGTCCTCCACCACCACCACATCCTTCACCAATACCACATCATCCTCCACAAACACCACCACGTCCTCCACCACCACCATGTCCTCCACCACCACCACGTCCTCCACCCACCACCACCACATCCTCCACCACATCCTCCACCACCACATCAACAACCACCACGTCCACCACAACCACCATGTTTACCACCATGTCCACCACCACATCCACCACCACCACGTCCTCCACCACCACATCCACCACCACGTCCTCTACCACCACCACATCCTCCACCACCACCACGTCCTCCACCACCACCCCATCCTCCACTACCATGTTCACCACCACATCCTCCACCACCGCCACCACGTCCTCCACCACCACCACCGCGTCCTCCACCACTACCACCGCGTTCTCTACCACCACCACCACCGCGTCTTCCACCACGTCCTCCATCACCACCACGTCCTCCACCATCACCACGTCCTCCACCATCACCATGTCCTCCATCACCACCACCACCACGTCCTAAACCACCACCACGTCCACCACCACCACCACGTCCTCCACCACCACGTCCACCACCATGTCCACCACCATGTCCTCCACATCCACTACCACCACCACGTCCACCACCACATCCTCTACCACCACGACCGCGTTATCCAGCACCACCACATACTCCACCACCACATCCTCCACTACCACATCCTCCACCACCACCACCACGACCTCCACCACCACATCCACGTCCACCTCCACATCAACCATGTCCACCAGGTCCTCCACCACATCCACCATGTCTACCACATCCTCCCCCACCACGTCCTCCACCACCACGTCCACCACCACCATGTCCACCACCACATCCTCCACAAACACCACCACATCCTCCACCACCACCATGTCCTCCACCACCACCACGTCCTCCACCCACCACCACCACATCCTCCACCACATCCTCCACCACCACGTCAACAACCACCACATCCACCACAACCACCATGTTCACCACCATGTCCACCACCACATCCACCACCACCACGTCCTCCACCACCACATCCACCACCACATCCTCCACCACCACCCCGTCCTCCACCACCACCCTGTCTTCCACTACCATGTTCACCACCACATCCTCCACCACCACCACCACGTCCTCCACCACCGCATCCTCCACCACTACCACCGCGTCCTCTACCACCACCACCACCACCATGTCTTCCACCACCACCACGTCCTCCATCACCACCACGTCCTCCATCACCGCCATGTCCTCCACCACGTCCTCCAACACCACGTCCTCCACCACCACCACGTCCTCCACCACCACATCCACCACCACATCCTCCACCACATCCACCACCACATCCTCCACCACCACCACATCCACCACCACCCCGACCTCCACCACCACCCTGTCCTCCACTACCATGTTCACCACCACATCCTCCACCACCACGTCCTCCACCACCACTGTGTCCTCCACCACTACCACCGCGTCCTCCACCACCATCCCACGTCCTCCACCACTACCACCGCGTCCTCTACCACCACCACCACCACGTCTTCTACCACCACCACGTCCTCCATCACCACCACGTCCTCCATCACCACCACGTCCTCCACCACGTCCTCCACCACCACCACGTCCTCCACCACTACCACCGCGTCCTCTACCACCACCACCACCATGTCCTCCATCACCACCACGTCCTCCATCACCACCACGTCCTCCACCACGTCCTCCACCACCACCACGTCCTCCACCATCACCACATCCTCCACGATCACCACGTCCACCACCACCACGTCCTAAACCACCACCACGTCCTCCACCACCACCATGTCCACCACCATGTCCTCCACATCCACCACCACCACCACGTCCACCACCACATCCTCCACCACCACTACTACGTCCTCCACCACCATGTCCTCCACCACCACCACCACGTCCTCCACCACCGCCATCACCACCATGTCCTCCAACACCACCACCTCCACCACCACCATGTCCACCACCATGTCCTCCACAACTACATCCTCCACCACCACCACTATGTTCTCCACCACCATCACGTCCTCCACCACCACATCCTCAACCACCACCACCATCACGTCCACCACCACCACATCCTCAGCCACATCCTCCACCACCACCACGTCCTTCACATCCACCACCACCATGTCCACCACCACCACATCCACCACCAACACGTCCACCACTATGTCAACAGCCACCATGTCCTCCATATCCACCACGACCATGTCCTTCACATCCAGCACCACCATGTCCTCCACCACCACCACGTCCTCCACCCACCACCACCACATCCTCCACCACATCCTCCACCACCACATCAACAACCACCACGTCCACCACAACCACCATGTTTACCACCATGTCCACCACCACATCCACCACCACCACGTCCTCCACCACCACATCCACCACCATGTCCTCTACCACCACCACATCCTCCACCACCACCCCGTCCTCCACCACCACCCCATCCTCCACTACCATGTTCACCACCACATCCTCCACCACCGCCACCACGTCCTCCACCACCACCACCGCGTCCTCCACCACTACCACCGCGTTCTCTACCACCACCACCCCCGCGTCTTCCACCACCACCACCACGTCCTCCATCACCACCACGTCCTCCACCATGTCCTCCACCATCACCACGTCCTCCACCATCACCATGTCCTCCATCACCACCACGTCCTAAACCACCACCACGTCCACCACCACCACCACGTCCTCCACCACCACGTCCACCACCATGTCCACCACCATGTCCTCCACATCCACTACCAACACCACATCCACCACCACATCCTCTACCACCACGACCGCGTTATCCAGCACCACCACATCCTCCACCACCACATCCTCCACTACCACATCCTCCACCACCACCACCACGACCTCCACCACCACATCCACGTCCACCTCCACATCAACCATGTCCACCAGGTCCTCCACCACATCCACCATGTCTACCACATCCACCACCACATCCTCCCCCACCACGTCCTCCACCACCACGTCCACCACCACCATGTCCACCACCACATCCTCCACCACCACCACTGCGTCCTCCACCACCACCACGTCCTCCATCACCAACATGTCCTCCTTCACCACCACATCCTCCATCACCACCACATCCTCCACCACCACCATGTCCTCCACCACCACCACCACGTCCTCCACCACCGCCACCACCACATCCTCCACCACCAAGTCCTCCATCACAACCACATCCTCCACCACAATGTTCTCCACCACCACGTCCTCCTCCACCACCACATCCTCCACCACCACGTCCTCCACCACCACCACATCCTCTACCATGAACACCACCACGTCCTCCACCACCACCACCACAACCTCTACCATGAACACCACCACATCCTCCACCACTAACACGTCCTCCACCACGTCTTCCACCACGTCCTCCACCACCACCACGTCCACCACCACCACGTCCTTCACCACCACCATGTCCTCCACCATGAACACCACCAGGTCCTCCACCACCACCACCACATGCTCCACCATGAACACCGCCACGTCATTCACCACCACCACCACATCCTCCACCATGAACACCACCACATCCTCCACCACCATGTCCACCACCACGTCTTCCACCACGTTCTCCATGACCACCATGTCCTCCACCACCACCACGTCCTCCACCTCCACCATGTCCTCCACCACCACCACCACATCCTTCACCACCACCACGTCCTCCACCACAAACACCACCATGTCCTCCACCACCACCATGTCCTCCACCACCACCATGTCCTCCACCACCACCATGTCCTCCACCACCACCACGTCCTCCACCCACCACCACCACATCCTCCACCACATCCTCCACCACCACGTCAACAACCACCACATCCACCACAACCACCATGTTCACCACCATGCCCACCACCACATCCACCACTACCACGTCCTCCACCACCACATCCTCCACCACCACCACATCCTCCACCACCACCACATCCTCCACCACCACCCCATCCTCCACCACCCCCCGTCCTCCACTACCATGTTCACCACCACATCCTCCACCACTACCACCACGTCCTCCACCACCACCACCGCGTCCTCTACCACCACCACCATGTCTTCCACCACCACCACGTCCTCCATCACCACCACGTCCTCCATCACTGCCACATCCTCCACCACGTCCTCCACCACCACCACATCCTCCACCATCACCACATCCTCCACCATCACCATGTCCTCCACCATGAACACCACCAGGTCCTCCACCACCACCACCACATCCTCCACCATGAACACCACCAGGTCCTCCACCATGAACACCACCACGTCGTTCACCACCACCACCACATCCTCCACCATGAACACCACCACATCCTCCACCACCATGTCCACCACCACGTCTTCCACCACGTTCTCCATGACCACCATGTCCACCACCACCACCACGTCCTTTACCACCATGTCCTCCACCACAAACACCACGATGTCCTCCACCACCACCACGTCCTCCACCACCACCACGTCCTCCAACACCACCACATCCTTCACCACCACCACGTCCTCCTCCACAACCACCACCACGTCCTCCACCACCACCATGTCCTCCACCACCACCACGTCATCCACCCACCACCACCACATCCTCCACCACATCCTCCACCACCACGTCAACAACCACCACATCCACCACAACCACCATGTTCACCACCATGTCCACCACCACATCCACCACCACCACGTCCTCCACCACCACGTCCTCCACCACCACATCCACCACCACATCCTCCACCACCACCACATCCTCCACCACCACCCCGTCCTCCACCACCATCCTGTCTTCCACTACCATGTTCACCACCACATCCTCCACCACCACCACCACGTCCTCCACCACCACCACCGCATCCTCCACCACTACCACTGCGTCCTCTACCACCACCACCACCACCTCTACCACCACCACCACCACCATGTCTTCCACCACCACCACGTCCTCCATCACCGCCACGTCCTCCACCACGTCCTCCACCACCACCACATCCACCACCACCACGTCCTCCACCACCACATCCACCACCACATCCTCCACCACCACCACATCCTCCACCACCACCCCGTCCTCCACCACCACCCCGTCCTCCACCACCACCCCGTCCACCACCACCATGTCCACCACCACATCCTCCACCACCACCACCGTGTCCTCCACCACTACCACCGCGTCCTCCACCATCACCCCGCGTCCTCCACCACTACCACCGCGTCCTCTACCACCACCACCACGTCTTCTACCACCACCACGTCCTCCATCACCACCACGTCCTCCATCACCACCACGTCCTCCACCACATCCTCCACCACCACCACGTCCTCCATCACCACCACGTCCTCCATCACCACCACGTCCTCCACCACGTCCTCCACCACCACCTCGTCCTCCACCATCACCACGTCCTCCACGATCACCACGTCCACCACCACCACGTCCTAAACCACCACCACGTCCACCACCACCACCATGTCCACCACCATGTCCACCACCATGTCCCCCACATCCACCACCACCACCATGTCCACCACCATGTCCACCACCATGTCCTCCACATCCACCACCACCACCACGTCCACCACCACATCCTCCACCACCACTACTACGTCCTCCACCACCACCACCACGTCCTCTACCACTGCCATCACCACCACGTCCTCCAACACCACCACCTCCACCACCACCATGTCCACCACCATGTCCTCCACAACTACATCCTCAACCACCACCACCATCACGTCCACCACCACCACATCCTCAGCACATCCTCCACCACCACCACGTCCTTCACATCCACCACCACCATGTCCACCACCACCACATCCACCACCAACACGTCCACCACTATGTCAACAACCACCATGTCCTCCACATCCACCACGACCACGTCCTTCACATCCAGCACCACCATGTCCACCACCACCACCACCATGTCCACCACCACATCCTCCACCACCACCACATCCTCCACCACCACCCCGTCCTCCACCACCACCCCGTCCTCCACTACCATGTTCACCACCACATCCTCCACCACCACTACTACGTCCTCCAACACCACCACCACGTCCAACACCACCATGTCCACCACCACCATGTCCTCCACAACTACATCCTCCACCACCACCACTATGTTCTCCACCATCATCACGTCCTCCACCACCACATCCTCCACCACGTCCTCCACCACCACATCCTCCACCACTACCACCACATCCTCCACCACCACGTCCTCCACCACCACTTCCTCCACCACCACCACAACCTCCTCCACCACCACCACCATATCCTCCACCACCAAGTCCTCCATCACAACCACATCCTTCACCACCATGTTCTCCACCACTACATCCTCCTCCACCACCACATCCTCCACCACCACCACATCCTCCACCATGAACACCACCATGTCCTCCACCACCACATCCTCTACCATGAACACTACCACATCCTCCACCACCAACACGTCTACCACCACATCTTCCACCACGTCCTCCACCACAACCACATCCACCACCACCACCACGTCCTTCACCACCACCATGTCCTCCACCACCACCATGTCCTCCACCATGAACACCACCAGGTCCTCCACCACCACCACCACATCCTCCACCAAGAACAGCACCACGTCCTCCACCCCCACCACCACATCCTCCACCATGAACACCACCACATCCTCCACCACCAACACGTCCACCACCACGTCTTCCACCACGTCCTCCACCACCACCACCACATCCACCACCGCCACCACGTCCTTTACCACCACGTCCTCTACCACCACCACATTCTCCACCACCACCATGTCCTCCACCACCACCATGTCCTCCACCACCACCACATCCTTCACCAATACCACATCATCCTCCACAAACACCACCACATCCTCCACCACCACCATGTCCTCCACCACCACCACGTCCTCCACCCACCACCACCACATCCTCCACCACATCCTCCACCACCACATCAACAACCACCACGTCCACCACAACCACCATGTTTACCACCATGTCCACCACCACATCCACCACCACCACGTCCTCCACCACCACATCCACCACCACATCCTCTACCACCACCACATCCTCCACCACCACCCCGTCCTCCACCACCACCCCATCCTCCACTACCATGTTCACCACCACATCCTCCACCACCGCCACCACGTCCTCCACCACTACCACCGCGTCCTCCACCACTACCACCGCGTTCTCTACCACCACCACCGCGTCTTCCACCACCACCACGTCCTCCATCACCACCACGTCCTCCACCATGTCCTCCACCATCACCAAGTCCTCCACCATCACCATGTCCTCCATCACCACCACCACCACGTCCTAAACCACCACCACGTCCTCCACCACCACGTCCACCACCATGTCCACCACCATGTCCTCCACATCCACTACCACCACCACGTCCACCACCACATCCTCTACCACCACGACCGCGTTATCCAGCACCACCACATCCTCCACCACCACATCCTCCACTACCACATCCTCCACCACCACCACCACGACCTCCACCACCACATCCACGTCCACCTCCACATCAACCATGTCCACCAGGTCCTCCACCACATCCACCATGTCTACCACATCCACCACCACATCCTCCCCCACCACGTCCACCACCACCACGTCCACCACCACCACCATGTCCACCACCACATCCTCCACCACCACCACTGCGTCCTCCACCACCACCACGTCCTCCATCACCAACATGTCCTCCTTCACCACCACATCCTCCATCACCACCACATCCTCCACCACCACCATGTCCTCCACCACCACCACCACGTCCTCCACCACCGCCACCACCACCACGTCCTCCAACACCACCACGTCCTCCAACACCACCACATCCACCACCACCATGTCCACCACCATGTCCTCCACATCCACCACCATGACGTCCACCACCACTTCCTCCACCACCACCACAACCTCCTCCAACACCACCACCACATCCTTCACCACCACCACCACATCCTCCACCACCAAGTCCTCCATCACAACCACATCCTCCACCACCATGTTTTCCACCACCACGTCCTCCTCCACCACCACATCCTCCACCACCACGTCCTCCACCACCACCACGTCCTCCACCACAAACACCACCACGTCCTCCACCACCACCATGTCCTCCACCACCACCACGTCCTCCACCCACCACCACCACATCCTCCACCACATCCTCCACCACCACGTCAACAACCACCACATCCACCACAACCACCATGTTCACCACCATGTCCACCACCACATCCACCACCACCACGTCCTCCACCACCACATCCACCACCACATCCTCCACCACCACCACATCCTCCACCACCACCCCGTCCTCCACCACCACCCTGTCTTCCACTACCATGTTCACCACCACATCCTCCACCACTACCACCACGTCCTCCACCACCACCACCGCATCCTCCACCACTACCACCGCGTCCTCTACCACCACCACCACCACGTCTTCCACCACCACCACGTCCTCCATCACCACCACGTCCTCCATCACCGCCACGTCCTCCACCACGTCCTCCACCACCACCACATCCACCACCACCACGTCCTCCACCACCACATCCACCACCCCGTCCTCCACCACCACCCCGTCCTCCACCACCACCCCGTCCTCCACTACCATGTTCACCACCACATCCTCCACCACCACCACCACCACGTCCTCCACCACCACCGTGTCCTCCACCACTACCACCGCGTCCTCCACCACCACCCCGCGTCCTCCACCACTACCACCGCATCCTCTACCACCACCACCACCACCACCACGTCTTCTACCACCACCACGTCCTCCATCACCACCACGTCCTCCATCACCACCACGTCCTCCACCACGTCCTCCACCACAACCACGTCCTCCATCACCACCATGTCCTCCATCACCACCACATCCTCCACCACGTCCTCCACCACCACCACGTCCTCCACGATCACCACGTCCTCCACGATCACCACGTCCACCACCACCACGTCCTAAACCACCACCACGTCCACCACCACCACCATGTCCACCACCATGTCCACCACCATGTCCTCCACATCCACCACCACCACCACGTCCAACACCACCATGTCCTCCACCACCACCACCACGTCCTCCACCACCGCCATCACCACCACGTCCTCCAACACCACCACCTCCACCACCACCATGTCCACCACCATGTCCTCTACAACTACATCCTCCACCACCACCACTATGTTCTCCACCACCATCACGTCCTCCACCACCACATCCTCAACCACCACCACCATCACGTCCACCACCACCACATCCTCAGCCACATCCTCCACCACCACCACGTCCTTCACATCCACCACCACCATGTCCACCACCACCACATCCACCACCAACATGTCCACCACTATGTCAACAACCACCATGTCCTCCACATCCACCACGACCACGTCCTTCACATCCAGCACCACCATGTCCACCACCACGTCCACCACCACCATGTCCACCACCACATCCTCCACCACCACCACATCCTCCACCACCACCCCGTCCTCCACCACCACCCCGTCCTCCACTACCATGTTCACCACCACATCCTCCACCACCACTACTACATCCTCCAACACCACCACCACGTCCAACACCACCATGTCCACCACCACCATGTCCTCCACCACCACCACCACGTCCACCACCACCATGTCCACCACCATGTCCTCCACAACTACATCCTCCACCACCACCACTATGTTCTCCACCACCATCACGTCCTCCACCACCACATCCTCCACCATGTCCTCCACCACCACATCCTCCACCACCACCACCACATCCTCCACCACCACGTCCTCCACCACCACTTCCTCCACCACCACCACAACCTCCTCCACCACCACCACCATATCCTCCACCACCAAGTCCTCCATCACAACCACATCCTTCACCACCATGTTCTCCACCACTACATCCTCCTCCACCACCACATCCTCCACCACCACCACATCCTCCACCATGAACACCACCATGTCCTCCACCACCACCACCACATCCTCTATCATGAACACTACCACATCCTCCACCACCAACACGTCTACCACCACATCTTCCACCACGTCCTCCACCACAACCACGTCCACCACCACCACCATGTCCTTCACCACCACCATGTCCTCCACCAAGAACAGCACCACGTCCTCCACCCCCACCACCACATCCTCCACCATGAACACCACCACATCCTCCACCACCAACACGTCCACCACCACATCTTCCACCACGTCCTCCACCACCACCACATCCACCACCGCCACCACATCCTTTACCACCATGTCCTCCACCACGTCCTCCACCACCACCACATTCTCCACCACCACCATGTCCTCCACCACCACCACATCCTTCACCAATACCACATCATCCTCCACAAACACCACCACGTCCTCCACCACCACCATGTCCTCCACCACCACCACGTCCTCCACCCACCACCACCACATCCTCCACCACATCCTCCACCACCACATCAACAACCACCACGTCCACCACAACCACCATGTTTACCACCATGTCCACCACCACATCCACCACGTCCTCCACCACCACATCCACCACGTCCTCTACCACCACCACATCCTCCACCACCACCCCGTCCTCCACCACCACCCCATCCTCCACTACCATGTTCACCACCACATCCTCCACCACCGCCACCACGTCCTCCACCACCACCACCGCGTCCTCCACCACTACCACCGCGTTCTCTACCACCACCACCACCGCGTCTTCCACCACCACCACATCCTCCATCACCACCACGTCCTCCACCATGTCCTCCACCATCACCACGTCCTCCACCATCACCATGTCCTCCATCACCACCACCACCACGTCCTAAACCACCACCACGTCCATCACCACCACCACGTCCTCCACCACCACGTCCACCACCATGTCCACCACCATGTCCTCCACATCCACTACCACCACCACGTCCACCACCACATCCTCTACCACCACGACCGCGTTATCCAGCACCACCACATCCTCCACCACCACATCCTCCACTACCACATCCTCCACCACCACCACCACGACCTCCACCACCACATCCACGTCCACCTCCACATCAACCATGTCCACCAGGTCCTCCACCACATCCACCATGTCTACCACATCCACCACCACATCCTCCCCACCACGTCCTCCACCACCACGTCCACCACCACCATGTCCACCACCACATCCTTCACCACCACCACTGCGTCCTCCACCACCACCACGTCCTCCATCACCAACATGTCCTCCTTCACCACCACATCCTCCATCACCACCACATCCTCCACCACCACCATGTCCTCCACCACCACCACCACCACCACGTCCTCCACCACCGCCACCACCACCACGTCCACCAACACCACCACGTCCACCACCACCATGTCCACCACCATGTCCTCCACATCCACCACCATGACGTCCACCACCACTTCCTCCACCACCACCACAACCTCCTCCAACACCACCACCACATCCTCCACCACCACCACCACATCCTCCACCACCAAGTCCTCCATCACAACCACATCCTCCACCACCATGTTCTCCACCACCACGTCCTCCACCACCACCACATCCTCCACCACCACGTCCTCCACCACCACCACGTCCTCCACCACAAACACCACCACGTCCTCCACCACCACCACGTCCTCCACCACCACCATGTCCTCCACCACCACCACGTCCTCCACCCACCACCACCACATCCTCCACCACATCCTCCACCACCACGTCAACAACCACCACATCCACCACCACCACATCCTCCACCACCACCACAACCTCCACCACCACCCCGTCCTCCACCACCACCCTGTCTTCCACTACCATGTTCACCACCACATCCTCCACCACCACCACCACGTCCTCCACCACCGCATCCTCCACCACTACCACCGCGTCCTCTACCACCATCACCACCACCATGTCTTCCACCACCACCACGTCCTCCATCACCACCACGTCCTCCATCACCGCCACGTCCTCCACCACGTCCTCCACCACCACCACATCCACCACCACCACGTCCTCCACCACCACATCCACCACCACATCCTCCACCACCACCCCGTCCTCCACCACCACCCCGTCCTCCACTACCATGTTCACCACCACATCCTCCACCACCACCACCACGTCCTCCACCACCACCGTGTCCTCCACCACTACCACCGTGTCCTCCACCACTACCACCGCGTCCTCCACCACCACCCCGCGTCCTCCACCACCACCACCACGTCTTCTACCACCACCACGTCCTCCATCACCACCACGTCCTCCATCACCACCACGTCCTCCACCACGTCCTCCACCACAACCACGTCCTCCATCACCACCACGTCCTCCATCACCACCACGTCCTCCACCACGTCCTCCACCACCACCATGTCCTCCACCATCACCACGTCCTCCACCATCACCACGTCCACCACCACGTCCACCACCACCACCATGTCCACCACCATGTCCACCACCATGTCCTCCACATCCACCACCACGTCCACCACCACATCCTCCACCACCACTACTACGTCCTCCAACACCACCACCACGTCCAACACCACCATGTCCTCCACCACCACCACCACGTCCTCCACCACCGCCATCACCACCACGTCCTCCAACACCACCACCTCCACCACCACCATGTCCACCACCATGTCCTCCACAACTACATCCTCCACCACCACCACTATGTTCTCCACCACCATCACGTCCTCCACCACCACATCCTCAACCACCACCACCATCACGTCCACCACCACCACATCCTCAGCCACATCCTCCACCACCACCACGTCCTTCACATCCACCACCACCATGTCCACCACCACCACATCCACCACCAACACGTCCACCACTATGTCAACAACCACCATGTCCTCCACATCCACCACGACCACGTCCTTCACATCCAGCACCACCATGTCCACCACCACCACCACGTCCACCACCACCACGTCCACCACCACATCCTCCACCACCACTACTACGTCCTCCAACACCACCACCACATCCAACACCACCATGTCCACCACCACCATGTCCTCCACCACCACCACCACGTCCACCACCACCATGTCCACCACCATGTCCTCCACAACTACATCCTCCACCACCACCACTATGTTCTCCACCACCATCACGTCCTCCACCACCACATCCTCCACCACGTCCTCCACCACCACATCCTCCACCACCACCACCACATCCTCCACCACCACGTCCTCCACCACCACTTCCTCCACCACCACCACAACCTCCTCCACCACCACCACCATATCCTCCACCACCAAGTCCTCCATCACAACCACATCCTTCACCACCATGTTCTCCACCACTACATCCTCCTCCACCACCACATCCTCCACCACCACGTCCTCCACCATGAACACCACCATGTCCTCCACCACCACCACCACATCCTCTACCATGAACACTACCACATCCTCCACCACCAACACGTCTACCACCACATCTTCCACCACGTCCTCCACCACAACCACGTCCACCACCACCACCACGTCCTTTACCACCACCATGTCCTCCACCATGAACACCACCAGGTCCTCCACCACCACCACCACCACATCCTCCACCAAGAACAGCACCACGTCCTCCACCCCCACCACCACATCCTCCACCATGAACACCACCACATCCTCCACCACCAACATGTCCACCACCACGTCTTCCACCACGTCCTCCACCACCACCACATCCACCACCGCCACCACGTCCTTTACCACCATGTCCTCCACCACGTCCTCCACCACCACCACATTCTCCACCACCACCATGTCCTCCACCACCACCACATCCTTCACCAATACCACATCATCCTCCACAAACACCACCACGTCCTCCACCACCACCATGTCCTCCACCACCACCACGTCCTCCACCCACCACCACCACATCCTCCACCACATCCTCCACCACCACATCAACAACCACCACGTCCACCACAACCACCATGTTTACCACCATGTCCACCACCACATCCACCACCACCACGTCCTCCACCACCACCACCGCGTCCTCCACCACTACCACCGCGTTCTCTACCACCACCACCACCGCGTCTTCCACCACCACCACGTCCTCCATCACCACCACGTCCTCCACCATGTCCTCCACCATCACCACGTCCTCCACCATCACCATGTCCTCCATCACCACCACCACCACGTCCTAAACCACCACCACGTCCTCCACCACCACGTCCACCACCATGTCCACCACCATGTCCTCCACATCCACTACCACCACCACGTCCACCACCACATCCTCTACCACCACGACCGCGTTATCCAGCACCACCACATCCTCCACCACCACATCCTCCACTACCACATCCTCCACCACCACCACCACGACCTCCACCACCACATCCACCTCCACCTCCACATCAACCATGTCCACCAGGTCCTCCACCACATCCACCATGTCTACCACATCCACCACCACATCCTCCCCCACCACGTCCTCCACCACCACGTCCACCACCACCATGTCCACCACCACATCCTCCACCACCACCACTGCGTCCTCCACCACCACCACGTCCTCCATCACCAACATGTCCTCCTTCACCACCACATCCTCCATCACCACCACATCCTCCACCACCACCATGTCCTCCACCACCACCACCACGTCCTCCACCACCGCCACCACCACCACGTCCTCCAACACCACCACGTCCACCACCACCATGTCCACCACCATGTCCTCCACATCCACCACCATGACGTCCACCACCACTTCCTCCACCACCACCACAACCTCCACCATCACCACCACATCCTCCACCACCAAGTCCTCCATCACAACCACATCCTTCACCACCATGTTCTCCACCACTACATCCTCCTCCACCACCACATCCTCCACCACCACATCCTCCACCACCACCACATCCTCCACCATGAACACCACCACCACCACCACAACCTCTACCATGAACACCACCACATCCTCCTCCACTAACACATCCTCCACCACGTCTTCCACCACGTCCTCCACCACCACCACGTCCACCACCACCCCCACCACCACGTCCTTCACCACCACCATGTCCTCCACCATGAACACCACCAGGTCCTCCACCACCACCACCACATGCTCCACCATGAACACCGCCACGTCGTTCACCACCACCACCACATCCTCCACCATGAACACCACCACATCCTCCACCACCATGTCCACCACCACGTCTTCCACCACGTTCTCCATGACCACCATGTCCACCACCACCACCACATCCTTTACCACCATCTCCTCCACCACAAACACCACCATGTCCTCCACCACCACCAAGTCCTCCACCACCACCACGTCCTCCACCCCCACCACATCCTTCACCACCACCACGTCCTCCACCACAAACACCACCATGTCCTCCTCCACCACCACGTCAACAACCACCACATCCACCACAACCACCATGTTCACCACCATGCCCACCACCACATCCACCACTACCACGTCCTCCACCACCACATCCACCACCACATCCTCCACCACCACCCTATCCTCCACCACCACCCCGTCCTCCACTACCATGTTCACCACCACATCCTCCACCACTACCACCACGTCCTCCACCACCACCACCGTGTCCTCCACCACTACCACCGCGTCCTCTACCACCACCACCATGTCTTCCACCACCACCACGTCCTCCATCACCACCACGTCCTCCATCACCGCCACATCCTCCACCACCACCACATCCTCCACCACCACCACATCCTCCACCATCACCACGTCCACCACCATCACCATGTTCACCACCACATCCACCACCACCACATCCACCACCACCACGTCCTCCACCACCACATCCACCACCACATCCTCCACCACCACCACATCCTCCACCACCACCCCGTCCTCCACTACCATGTTCACCACCACATCCTCCACCACCACCACCACGTCCTCCACCACCACCACCGCGTCCTCCGCCACTACCACCGCGTCCTCCACCACCACCCCCGCGTCCTCCACCACTACCCCCACGTCCTCTACCACCACTACCACGTCTTCCACCACCACCACGTCCTCCATCACCACCACGTCCTCCATCACCACCACGTCCTCCACCACCACCACGTCCTCCACCATCACCACATCCTCCACTATCACCATGTCCACCACCACCACGTCCTCTACCACCACCACGGCATCTTCCATCACCACCATGTCCTCCACCACCACCATGTCCTCCACCACCACCATGTCCTCCACCACCACCACATCCTCCACCACCACATCCTCCACCACCACCATGTCCTCCACCACCACCACCACGTCCTCCACCACCACCACCAAATCCACGTCCACCATGACCACCACCACATTCACCATGTCCACCACGTCCTCCACCACATCCACCATGTCTACCACGTCCACCACCACATCCTCCCCCACCACATCCTCCACCACCACGTCTACCACCACCATGTCCACCACCACATCCTCCACCACCACCACTGCGTCCTCCACCACCACCACGTCCTCCATCAACAACATGTCCTCCATCACCACCACATCCTCCACCACCACCACATCCTCCACCATGAACACCACCATGTCCTCCACCACCACCACCACATCCTCTATCATGAACACTACCACATCCTCCACCACCAACACGTCTACCACCACATCTTCCACCACGTCCTCCACCACAACCACGTCCACCACCACCACCATGTCCTTCACCACCACCATGTCCTCCACCAAGAACAGCACCATGTCCTCCACCCCCACCACCACATCCTCCACCATGAACACCACCACATCCTCCACCACCAACACGTCCACCACCACATCTTCCACCACGTCCTCCACCACCACCACATCCACCACCGCCACCACATCCTTTACCACCATGTCCTCCACCACGTCCTCCACCACCACCACATTCTCCACCACCACCATGTCCTCCACCACCACCACATCCTTCACCAATACCACATCATCCTCCACAAACACCACCACGTCCTCCACCACCACCATGTCCTCCACCACCACCACGTCCTCCACCCACCACCACCACATCCTCCACCACATCCTCCACCACCACATCAACAACCACCACGTCCACCACAACCACCATGTTTACCACCATGTCCACCACCACATCCACCACGTCCTCCACCACCACATCCACCACGTCCTCTACCACCACCACATCCTCCACCACCACCCCGTCCTCCACCACCACCCCATCCTCCACTACCATGTTCACCACCACATCCTCCACCACCGCCACCACGTCCTCCACCACCACCACCGCGTCCTCCACCACTACCACCGCGTTCTCTACCACCACCACCACCGCGTCTTCCACCACCACCACATCCTCCATCACCACCACGTCCTCCACCATGTCCTCCACCATCACCACGTCCTCCACCATCACCATGTCCTCCATCACCACCACCACCACGTCCTAAACCACCACCACGTCCATCACCACCACCACGTCCTCCACCACCACGTCCACCACCATGTCCACCACCATGTCCTCCACATCCACTACCACCACCACGTCCACCACCACATCCTCTACCACCACGACCGCGTTATCCAGCACCACCACATCCTCCACCACCACATCCTCCACTACCACATCCTCCACCACCACCACCACGACCTCCACCACCACATCCACGTCCACCTCCACATCAACCATGTCCACCAGGTCCTCCACCACATCCACCATGTCTACCACATCCACCACCACATCCTCCCCACCACGTCCTCCACCACCACGTCCACCACCACCATGTCCACCACCACATCCTTCACCACCACCACTGCGTCCTCCACCACCACCACGTCCTCCATCACCAACATGTCCTCCTTCACCACCACATCCTCCATCACCACCACATCCTCCACCACCACCATGTCCTCCACCACCACCACCACCACGTCCTCCACCACCGCCACCACCACCACGTCCACCAACACCACCACGTCCACCACCACCATGTCCACCACCATGTCCTCCACATCCACCACCATGACGTCCACCACCACTTCCTCCACCACCACCACAACCTCCTCCAACACCACCACCACATCCTCCACCACCACCACCACATCCTCCACCACCAAGTCCTCCATCACAACCACATCCTCCACCACCATGTTCTCCACCACCACGTCCTCCACCACCACCACATCCTCCACCACCACGTCCTCCACCACCACCACGTCCTCCACCACAAACACCACCACGTCCTCCACCACCACCATGTCCTCCACCACCACCACGTCCTCCACCCACCACCACCACATCCTCCACCACATCCTCCACCACCACGTCAACAACCACCACATCCACCACAACCACCATGTTCACCACCACATCCACCACCACCACATCCTCCACCACCACCACAACCTCCACCACCACCCCGTCCTCCACCACCACCCTGTCTTCCACTACCATGTTCACCACCACATCCTCCACCACCACCACCACGTCCTCCACCACCGCATCCTCCACCACTACCACCGCGTCCTCTACCACCATCACCACCACCATGTCTTCCACCACCACCACGTCCTCCATCACCACCACGTCCTCCATCACCGCCACGTCCTCCACCACGTCCTCCACCACCACCACATCCACCACCACCACGTCCTCCACCACCACATCCACCACCACATCCTCCACCACCACCCCGTCCTCCACCACCACCCCGTCCTCCACTACCATGTTCACCACCACATCCTCCACCACCACCACCACGTCCTCCACCACCACCGTGTCCTCCACCACTACCACCGTGTCCTCCACCACTACCACCGCGTCCTCCACCACCACCCCGCGTCCTCCACCACCACCACCACGTCTTCTACCACCACCACGTCCTCCATCACCACCACGTCCTCCATCACCACCACGTCCTCCACCACGTCCTCCACCACAACCACGTCCTCCATCACCACCACGTCCTCCATCACCACCACGTCCTCCACCACGTCCTCCACCACCACCATGTCCTCCACCATCACCACGTCCTCCACCATCACCACGTCCACCACCACGTCCACCACCACCACCATGTCCACCACCATGTCCACCACCATGTCCTCCACATCCACCACCACGTCCACCACCACATCCTCCACCACCACTACTACGTCCTCCAACACCACCACCACGTCCAACACCACCATGTCCTCCACCACCACCACCACGTCCTCCACCACCGCCATCACCACCACGTCCTCCAACACCACCACCTCCACCACCACCATGTCCACCACCATGTCCTCCACAACTACATCCTCCACCACCACCACTATGTTCTCCACCACCATCACGTCCTCCACCACCACATCCTCAACCACCACCACCATCACGTCCACCACCACCACATCCTCAGCCACATCCTCCACCACCACCACGTCCTTCACATCCACCACCACCATGTCCACCACCACCACATCCACCACCAACACGTCCACCACTATGTCAACAACCACCATGTCCTCCACATCCACCACGACCACGTCCTTCACATCCAGCACCACCATGTCCACCACCACCACCACGTCCACCACCACCACGTCCACCACCACATCCTCCACCACCACTACTACGTCCTCCAACACCACCACCACATCCAACACCACCATGTCCACCACCACCATGTCCTCCACCACCACCACCACGTCCACCACCACCATGTCCACCACCATGTCCTCCACAACTACATCCTCCACCACCACCACTATGTTCTCCACCACCATCACGTCCTCCACCACCACATCCTCCACCACGTCCTCCACCACCACATCCTCCACCACCACCACCACATCCTCCACCACCACGTCCTCCACCACCACTTCCTCCACCACCACCACAACCTCCTCCACCACCACCACCATATCCTCCACCACCAAGTCCTCCATCACAACCACATCCTTCACCACCATGTTCTCCACCACTACATCCTCCTCCACCACCACATCCTCCACCACCACGTCCTCCACCATGAACACCACCATGTCCTCCACCACCACCACCACATCCTCTACCATGAACACTACCACATCCTCCACCACCAACACGTCTACCACCACATCTTCCACCACGTCCTCCACCACAACCACGTCCACCACCACCACCACGTCCTTTACCACCACCATGTCCTCCACCATGAACACCACCAGGTCCTCCACCACCACCACCACCACATCCTCCACCAAGAACAGCACCACGTCCTCCACCCCCACCACCACATCCTCCACCATGAACACCACCACATCCTCCACCACCAACATGTCCACCACCACGTCTTCCACCACGTCCTCCACCACCACCACATCCACCACCGCCACCACGTCCTTTACCACCATGTCCTCCACCACGTCCTCCACCACCACCACATTCTCCACCACCACCATGTCCTCCACCACCACCACATCCTTCACCAATACCACATCATCCTCCACAAACACCACCACGTCCTCCACCACCACCATGTCCTCCACCACCACCACGTCCTCCACCCACCACCACCACATCCTCCACCACATCCTCCACCACCACATCAACAACCACCACGTCCACCACAACCACCATGTTTACCACCATGTCCACCACCACATCCACCACCACCACGTCCTCCACCACCACCACCGCGTCCTCCACCACTACCACCGCGTTCTCTACCACCACCACCACCGCGTCTTCCACCACCACCACGTCCTCCATCACCACCACGTCCTCCACCATGTCCTCCACCATCACCACGTCCTCCACCATCACCATGTCCTCCATCACCACCACCACCACGTCCTAAACCACCACCACGTCCTCCACCACCACGTCCACCACCATGTCCACCACCATGTCCTCCACATCCACTACCACCACCACGTCCACCACCACATCCTCTACCACCACGACCGCGTTATCCAGCACCACCACATCCTCCACCACCACATCCTCCACTACCACATCCTCCACCACCACCACCACGACCTCCACCACCACATCCACCTCCACCTCCACATCAACCATGTCCACCAGGTCCTCCACCACATCCACCATGTCTACCACATCCTCCCCCACCACGTCCTCCACCACCACATCCTCCACCACCACATCCTCCACCACCACCACTGCGTCCTCCACCACCACCACGTCCTCCATCACCAACATGTCCTCCTTCACCACCACATCCTCCATCACCACCACATCCTCCACCACCACCATGTCCTCCACCACCACCACCACGTCCTCCACCACCGCCACCACCACCACGTCCTCCAACACCACCACGTCCACCACCACCATGTCCACCACCATGTCCTCCACATCCACCACCATGACGTCCACCACCACTTCCTCCACCACCACCACAACCTCCACCATCACCACCACATCCTCCACCACCAAGTCCTCCATCACAACCACATCCTTCACCACCATGTTCTCCACCACTACATCCTCCTCCACCACCACATCCTCCACCACCACATCCTCCACCACCACCACATCCTCCACCATGAACACCACCACCACCACCACAACCTCTACCATGAACACCACCACATCCTCCTCCACTAACACATCCTCCACCACGTCTTCCACCACGTCCTCCACCACCACCACGTCCACCACCACCCCCACCACCACGTCCTTCACCACCACCATGTCCTCCACCATGAACACCACCAGGTCCTCCACCACCACCACCACATGCTCCACCATGAACACCGCCACGTCGTTCACCACCACCACCACATCCTCCACCATGAACACCACCACATCCTCCACCACCATGTCCACCACCACGTCTTCCACCACGTTCTCCATGACCACCATGTCCACCACCACCACCACATCCTTTACCACCATCTCCTCCACCACAAACACCACCATGTCCTCCACCACCACCAAGTCCTCCACCACCACCACGTCCTCCACCCCCACCACATCCTTCACCACCACCACGTCCTCCACCACAAACACCACCATGTCCTCCTCCACCACCACGTCAACAACCACCACATCCACCACAACCACCATGTTCACCACCATGCCCACCACCACATCCACCACTACCACGTCCTCCACCACCACATCCACCACCACATCCTCCACCACCACCCTATCCTCCACCACCACCCCGTCCTCCACTACCATGTTCACCACCACATCCTCCACCACTACCACCACGTCCTCCACCACCACCACCGTGTCCTCCACCACTACCACCGCGTCCTCTACCACCACCACCATGTCTTCCACCACCACCACGTCCTCCATCACCACCACGTCCTCCATCACCGCCACATCCTCCACCACCACCACATCCTCCACCACCACCACATCCTCCACCATCACCACGTCCACCACCATCACCATGTTCACCACCACATCCACCACCACCACATCCACCACCACCACGTCCTCCACCACCACATCCACCACCACATCCTCCACCACCACCACATCCTCCACCACCACCCCGTCCTCCACTACCATGTTCACCACCACATCCTCCACCACCACCACCACGTCCTCCACCACCACCACCGCGTCCTCCGCCACTACCACCGCGTCCTCCACCACCACCCCCGCGTCCTCCACCACTACCCCCACGTCCTCTACCACCACTACCACGTCTTCCACCACCACCACGTCCTCCATCACCACCACGTCCTCCATCACCACCACGTCCTCCACCACCACCACGTCCTCCACCATCACCACATCCTCCACTATCACCATGTCCACCACCACCACGTCCTCTACCACCACCACGGCATCTTCCATCACCACCATGTCCTCCACCACCACCATGTCCTCCACCACCACCATGTCCTCCACCACCACCACATCCTCCACCACCACATCCTCCACCACCACCATGTCCTCCACCACCACCACCACGTCCTCCACCACCACCACCAAATCCACGTCCACCATGACCACCACCACATTCACCATGTCCACCACGTCCTCCACCACATCCACCATGTCTACCACGTCCACCACCACATCCTCCCCCACCACATCCTCCACCACCACGTCTACCACCACCATGTCCACCACCACATCCTCCACCACCACCACTGCGTCCTCCACCACCACCACGTCCTCCATCAACAACATGTCCTCCATCACCACCACATCCTCCACCACCACCACATCCTCTACCACCACCACCACCACCGCGTCCTCCACCACCACCACATCCTCCATCACCACCATGTCCTCCACCACCACCACGTTCTCCAACATCACCACGTCCTCCACCACCACGTCCTCCACCACCACCACATCCTCCACCACCACCACGTCCTCCACCACCACCACATCCTCCATCACCACCATGTCCTCCACCACCACCACGTTCTCCAACATCACCACGTCCTCCACCACCATGTCCTCCACCACCACCACCATGTCCACCACCACCACCACCATGTCCTCCACCACCACCACCACCACATCTACCACCACGTCCACCACCATGTCCACCACCACATCCACCAACACATCCATGTCCACAACCACATCCACCACCACCATGTCCACCACCACCATGTCCACCGCTCCCATGTCAACCACCCCCACATCCACCACCACATCCACCACCACCACATCCTCTACCACCACGTCCTCCACCCCCACGTCCACCACCACATCCACCACCACCACATCCTCTACCACCACATCCTCCACCACCACATCCACCACCCCACGTCCTCCACCACGACATCCTCCACCACCACGTCCTCCACCACCACGTCCTCCACCACCACATCCTCCACCACCACGTCCTCCACCACCATGTCCTCCACCACCACCACCTCCTCCACCACCACCACCACCACATCCTCCACCACCACCACATCCTCCACCACCAAGTCCTCCACCACCAAGTCCACCACCACCACGTCCACCACCACGACCCCCACCACCACTTCCTCCACCACCACCGCCACGTCCTCCACCACCACACCAACCACCACACCCTCCACCACCACCACCACATCCTCCACCACCACCACATCCACCACCACTTCCTCCACCACCACCACAACCTCCTCCACCACATCCTCCACCACCAAGTCCTCCATCACAACCACATCCTCCACCACCATGTCCTCTCCACCACCACTACTACGACCACCATGTCCACCACATCCTCCACCACCATGTCAACCACCACCACCATGTCCACCACCACCACCACGTCCTCCACCACCACGTCCTCCACCACCACATCCTCCTCCACCACCACCAGGTCCTTCACCACCACCACCATGTCATTCACCACCACCACCAGTCCTTCTCCACCACCACAACGTCCTCCACCACCACGTCCACCACCACCACGTCCAGCACCACATCCTCCACCACCACCACTGCATCCTCCAACACCACCACGTCCTCCATCACCAATATGCCTGGGCGAAGCACTACGCTACGCTCGCGTAGTTTGCGAAGTTTGTGCTACTTCGCACTACGCCAACTGCACGTAGCACAGTGCGAACACGCGTAGCGTAGTGCTGCGGTCATTTTTTGCTTGCTCGCGGTCCTCAATGTCAAGTTGGCGACCGCGAGCAAGCAAAATGACATCCCGGCGAGACTTTTTCCACGTTCGCGATCAGCAACATCAAGTTGGCGATCGCCAGCATGGAAAATAAACCTCCCGGCGAGATTCCCAACGCGAGGAGGTCAGGTTTCTCATTGATAGGGGTCGCGTGTGCTCGCGACCGCTCGCGATGAGAAACTACCAGTTTGCGTTGAGAAAGCTGCCGCTCGAGTAAAAATCTACTCGAGCAGCAGAAAAATACATCTCGCACTGTGCAAGATGCCATTTTCAATGATTGCAGAGTGCGGGTTGCTTGTCCGCACTGTGCAATCATTGAAAACAACATCTTGCACAGTGCGAACATGTTACTACGCAGTTCGCGAAGTGCTACGCGTAACTCGCGTAGTGCGAACTTCACTTCGCGAAGTGCTACTTTGCGAACTACGCCCACCCTTAATCACCAACACATCCTCCATCACCACCACGTCCTCTATCACCACCACATCCTCCATCACCACCACGTCCTCCACCACCACCACGTCCTCCACCACCACCACGTCCTCCACCACCACCACGTCCTCCACCACCACCACATCCACCACCACCATGTCCACCACCACACCCTCTACCACCACCACCGCGTCCTCCACCACCACCACATCCTCCATCACCACCATGTCATCCACCACCACCACGTCCTCCACCATCACCACATCCTCCACCACCACAACGTCCTCCACCACCACCACGTCCACCACCATACCACCATGTCCTCTACCACCACGTCTACCACCACATCCACCACCATGTCCACCACCACATCCACCATGTCCACTACCACGTCCACCACCACCATGTCCACCAACACCACGTCCACTGCTCCCATGTCCACCACCCCCACATCCACCACCACCACATCCACCACCCCCATGTCCTCCACCACCACATCCTCCACCACCATGTCCTCCTCCACCACGTCCTCCACCACCACCATGTCCTCCACCACCATATCCTCCACCACCACTTCCTCCTCCACCACTACCACATCCTCCAGCACCACCACCACCACGTCCACCACCACATCCACCACCACCATCACGTCCTTCACCGCATTCTCCACCACCACGTCCTCCACCAAAACCACCACATCCTCCACCACCACGTCCTCCACCACCACCACCACCACGTCCTCCTCCACCAGGTCCACCACATCAACCACCACCAAGTCCGCCACCACCAAGTCCGCCACCACCAAGTCCACCACCACATCCTCCACAACCACATCCTCCACCACCGTGTCCTCCACCATCACGTCCTCCACCACCACATCCACAACCACCACCATCACGTCCACCACCACCACATCCTCAGCCACATCCTCCACCACCACCACATCCTCCACCAAGTCCACCATCACCACATCCTCCACCACATCCTCCATCACGTCCTCTACCACCATATCCTCCACCACCACCACTACATCCTCCACTACTACGTCCACCACCACCACATCCTCCACCACCACCACATTCTCCACCACCACATTCTCCACCACCACATCCTCCACCACCACATCCTCCACCACCACGTCCTCCACCACCAGGTCCTCCACCACCAGGTCCTCCACCACCAGGTCCTCCACCATCAGGTCCTCCACCACCAGGTCCTCCACCACCACTTCCTCCTCCACCACTACCACATCCTCCACCACCACCACCACGTCCACCACCACGTCCACCACCACGTCCACCACCACGTCCACCACCACGTCCACCACCACCATCACGTCCTTCACCGCATTCTCCACCACCACGTCCTCCACCAAAACCACCACATCCTCCACCACGATGTCCTCCACCACCACCACCACATCCTCCACCACCATGTCCTTCACATCAACCACCACCACGTCCACCACCACCACGTCCTCCACCACCACGTCCTCCACCACCACCACCACCACCACATCCACCACCACCATGTCCACCACCACCACATCCTCCACCACATCCTCCTCCACCACATCTTCCACCACCACATCCTCCACCACCACATCCTCCACCACCATGTCCTCCACCACCATGTCCTCCACCACCATGTCCTCCACCATCAGGTCCTCCACCATCAGGTCCTCCACCACCAGGTCCTCCACCACCACTTCCTCCTCCACCACTACCACATCCTCCACCACCACTACCACCACGTCCAGCACCACCACCACCACGTCCACCACCACATCCACCACCACCATCACGTCCTTCACCGCATTCTCCACCACCACGTCCTCCACCAAAACCACCACATCCTCCACCACCACGTCCTCCACCACCACCACCACCACCACGTCCTCCTCCACCAGGTCCACCACATCAACCACCACCAAGTCCGCCACCACCAAGTCCACCACCACATCCTCCACCACCACGTCCTCCACCACCACGTCCTCCACCACCACGTCCTCCACCACCACGTCCTCCACCACCACGTCCTCCACCACCACGTCCTCCACCACCACATCCTCCACCACCAAGTCCTCCATCACAACCACATCCTCCACCACCACGTCCACCACCACCACCACCACCACATCCACGTCCTCCACCACCACCACGTCTTCCACCACAATGTCCTCCACCACCACCACGTCCTCCACCACCACGTCCTCCACCACCACCATCATGTCCTCCACCACCACATCCTCCACCACCACGTCCTCCACCACCACGTCCTCCACCACCACGTCCTCCACCACCACGTCCTCCACCACCACGTCCTCCACCACCACGTCCTCCACCACCACGTCCTCCACCACCACATCCTCCACCACCAAGTCCTCCATCACAACCACATCCTCCACCACCACGTCCTCCACCACCACCACTACTACGACCACCACATCCTCTACTACCATGTCCACTACAACCACCATGTCCACCACCACGTCCTCCACCACCACATCCTCCTTTACCACCACCACCACCAGGTCCTTCACCACCACCACCAGGTCATTCACCACCACCAGAAGGTCCTTCTCCACTACCACCACGTCCTCCACCACCACCACATCGACCACCACCACCACATGGTCCACCACTACCATGTCCTTCACCAACACCACCACCACCACGTCAACCACCACGACCCCCACCACCACATCCTCCACCACAACCACCATGCCCTCCACCACGCCCTCCACCACCACCACCACCACGTCCTCCACCACCACCACTACTACGACCACCACGTCCACCACATCCTCCACCACCATGTCCACCACCACCACCACCATGTCCACCACCACCACCACGTCCTCCACCACCACGTCCTCCACCACCACGTCCTCCACCACCACGTCCTCCTCCACCACAACCATGTCCTTCACCACCACCAGGTCCTTCACCACCACCACCAGGTCCTTCACCACCACCACCAGGTCATTCACCACCACCACCAGGTCCTTCTCCACCAATACCAGGTCCTCCCCCACCATCACGTCTTCCACCACCACCACCACGTCTTCCACCACCACCACGTCCTCCACCACCACATCCTCCACCACCACCATATCCACCACCACCGTGACCTCCACCACCACCACCACATCCTCCACCACCAAGCCCTCCATCACAACCACATCCTCCACCACCACGTCCTCCACCACCACCACCACCACTACTATGACCACCATGTCCACCACATCCTCCACCACCATGTCCACCACAACCACCATGTCCACCACCACCACCATGTCCTCCACCACCACATCCTCCTCCACCACCACCAGGTCCTTCACCACCACCACCAGGTCATTCACCACCACCACCAGGTCCTTCTCCACCACCACCAGGTCCTCCCCCACCATCACATCTTCCACCACCACGTCCTCCACCACCACCACGTCCTCCACCACCACCACATCCTCCACCACCACCACATCCACCACCACCAACGCGTCCTCCACCACCACCACCACATCCTCCATCAGCACAACATCCTCCATCACCACCACGTCCTCCACCACGTCCTCCACCACCACCACGTCCTCCACCACCACCACGTCCTCCACCATCACCACATCCTCCACCACCACCACCACGTCCTCCACCACCGCCCCCACCACCATGTCCTCCAACACCACCACATCTACCACCACCATGACTCACTCGCTGCTTCCGCCTTGAGTGATCGCTCCCCTCGCTGCTCCTCACAGCGTGGTATCGTATTGCTGCATTGTAACCAAGTTGTGATATCTGCATAGCTCCATTTTTAGTAAGCTTCGTAATTTCATAGCGCTATTATCCCACAGCGCTTACATTGCTTTGATTGCATTGTTGTGTGTGATTTCCCCCGGCGCCCTGCTCTGACCTCCCCTCCATTTTGATCCTGCTGTTGTTGTGTTCCCCTGAGCCCGCCACGCCTCCCAGCTGAGCCACCCTCCCACAAGCACCCAAAAGCATTCCCCAAACCTCGCAGCGCTGTGATTCACTCGCTGCTTCCGCCTTGAGTGATCGCTCCCCTCGCTGCTCCTCACAGCGTGGTATCGTATTGCTGCATTGTAACCAAGTTGTGATATCTGCATAGCTCCATTTTTAGTAAGCTTCGTAATTTCATAGCGCTATTATCCGACAGCGCTTACATTGCTTTGATTGCATTGTTGTGTGTGATTTCCCCCGGCGCCCTGCTCTGACCTCCCCTCCATTTTGATCCTGCTGTTGTGGTGTTCCCCTGAGCCCGCCACGCCTCCCAGCTGAGCCGCCCTCCCACAAGCACCCAAAAGCATTCCCCAAACCTCGCAGCGCTGTGATTCACTCGCTGCTTCCGCCTTGAGTGATCGCTCCCCTCGCTGCTCCTCACAGCGTGGTATCGTATTGCTGCATTGTAACCAAGTTGTGATATCTGCATAGCTCCATTTTTAGTAAGCTTCGTAATTTCATAGCGCTATTATCCCACAGCGCTTACATTGCTTTGATTGCATTGTTGTGTGTGATTTCCCCCGGCGCCCTGCTCTGACCTCCCCTCCATTTTGATCCTGCTGTTGTTGTGTTCCCCTGAGCCCGCCACGCCTCCCAGCTGAGCCACCCTCCCACAAGCACCCAAAAGCATTCCCCAAACCTCGCAGCGCTGTGATTCACTCGCTGCTTCCGCCTTGAGTGATCGCTCCCCTCGCTGCTCCTCACAGCGTGGTATCGTATTGCTGCATTGTAACCAAGTTGTGATATCTGCATAGCTCCATTTTTAGTAAGCTTCGTAATTTCATAGCGCTATTATCCGACAGCGCTTACATTGCTTTGATTGCATTGTTGTGTGTGATTTCCCCCGGCGCCCTGCTCTGACCTCCCCTCCATTTTGATCCTGCTGTTGTGGTGTTCCCCTGAGCCCGCCACGCCTCCCAGCTGAGCCGCCCTCCCACAAGCACCCAAAAGCATTCCCCAAACCTCGCAGCGCTGTGATTCACTCGCTGCTTCCGCCTTGAGTGATCGCTCCCCTCGCTGCTCCTCACAGCGTGGTATCGTATTGCTGCATTGTAACCAAGTTGTGATATCTGCATAGCTCCATTTTTAGTAAGCTTCGTAATTTCATAGCGCTATTATCCCACAGCGCTTACATTGCTTTGATTGCATTGTTGTGTGTGATTTCCCCCGGCGCCCTGCTCTGACCTCCCCTCCATTTTGATCCTGCTGTTGTTGTGTTCCCCTGAGCCCGCCACGCCTCCCAGCTGAGCCGCCCTCGCCCCTCCCCCTCCGCTATCCATATATGACAGTAGTTCCCACGCGCAGCGTTTACGCGCAGCGCCCGCGCCCAACCCGCGCCGAAGGTGCGCCAAAGGTAAGCCCGTCTACGCCCGTCCGCGCCTGGACCGCGCCCAGCGCCAGACCCCCTGCCCCTCGAGCTGCCCAGCCCTCCCGCATTACCTACGATGCCGCCTCCCTCCTAGCCCTCGACCCCGGTCGCGCCCCCAACTGCGTCCATGCTGCTCCTGGACACACCCATGGCCCTTTCTCCTGCTACTCCTGCAAATTCAGCAGCACCGACAACATCTCTGCTACGTCCACACCACAGATTCCCGACCCCAACCACCTACAATGCATCCTTCTCAACACCCGATCGGTCCATAGGCATGCCATTGACCTATGGAATCTACTAGACACCATTTCCCCGGACATCGCCTTCCTTACGGAAACATGGATGAATGCTTCCTCCGCACCAGACATCACCATTGCCATCCCTGAAGACTATAAGATCACCCGCAAAGACCGTACCAGCCACACAGGAGGAGGAATCGCCATCGTCCACAAGAAATCTATCCGCATCTCAACCAGCTCTGACGTCAATCTCGCCAACTCCGAACATCTTCACTTCCAGATCCACATCGACCCCAAAACAACACTCAGAGGCACTCTCCTCTACAGACCACCAGGACCCCGCGCAAAATTCAGTGAAGACATCACGGACTTCATCACCCCACACGCGCTCCCCTCCAAAGATTACATCCTTCTGGGAGACCTCAACTTTCACCTTGAAAAGACCAACGACCACAACACCTCCACCCTCGTGGACAACCTCGCCAACCTCGGACTTAAACAACTAGTCACTTCCCCCACCCACATCGCAGGTCACACACTCGACCCCATCTTCACATCCAGCAATCATATCTCCTTCTGCCACACTACGGATCTCCTCTGGACCGACCACAGCTGCGTTCACTTCATCTACAACAAGCCGAAACCCATCATCCACTCCCAACCTACCCTGCAAAGAAACTGGAACAAAATCACCACGGACCAAATCTCCGCATCGCTCCTTCGAAACTCCCCAGCCCTCTCTTCTAACGCCAACGAAGCCGCCGCCAACCTCACCCTATGGTTATCCAACACCGCCGACACCTTAGCTCCACTGAAAAAACGTCAAAGCAAACCTGGCAGCAAGAAAGCCTCATGGTTCAACGATGATCTCAAGAAGTCCAAGAAACTCTGCCGCTCCCTTGAAAAGGCCTGGAAAAAAGACCCAACCACCAGCACCAAGGACGCCTTCAAAAGCGCCACCCGCACCCACCACCAACTGATCCGAAAAGCCAAGAAAACAGCTTTCAAGGATCGACTTGACAACAACGCCCACAACAGCAAGGAACTTTTCAACATCGTCAAGGAATTTTCCAATCCCTCGGCCAACTCCAACGACATCACCCCCTCTCAAACCCTCTGCGACTCCCTAGCCTCTTTTTTCCACAACAAGATTGCAGACATCCACAACAGCTTTGACAACCAACCCGGAAACCAACCCACCCTACCATCTGCTGACCACCTTCCCCCCGTGAACACCCTTAACGCTTGGAACCCAATCTCCACTGAGGACACCATCCGCCTGATGAATTCCATCCACTCAGGATCCCCCACAGACCCATGCCCTCACCACATCTTCAACAAAGCAGACTCCGTCATAGCACCGCACCTCCGAGACGTCATCAACTGCTCCTTCAACTCCGCTACCTTCCCAGAAGACTGGAAACACGCCGAACTCACTGCCCTTCTGAAAAAACCAACAGCGGACCCCACCGAACTCAAAAATTACCGCCCCATCTCGCTTCTTCCATTCCCGGCAAAAGTCATCGAGAAAGCCGTCAACAACCAGCTCGCCGCTTTCCTCGAAGCCAACAAATCCCTCGACTCCTCACAGTCCGGCTTCCGAGCCAAACACAGCACTGAGACCGCCCTCATCGCAGCAACAGACGACATTCGAACTCTACTGGACAACGGAGACACAGTCGCCCTCATCCTCCTCGACCTCTCTGCAGCATTCGATACAGTCTGCCACAGCACCCTTCTACAACGCCTCAATAACATCGGAATCCAAGGAAAAGCACTTGAATGGATCACCTCGTTCCTCACCGGAAGAACCCAGAGAGTCCGCCTTCCTCCATTCAAGTCCGAGGCCTCTGAAGTCATCTGCGGCGTCCCTCAAGGATCCTCACTCAGTCCCACCCTCTTCAACGTATACATGAGCCCCCTCGCGGCCATCGCACGCCGACACAACCTCAACATCATCTCCTACGCGGACGACACTCAACTAATCCTTTCTCTCACCAATGACCCTAGCACCGCCAAAACCAACCTACACGAAGGAATGAAAGAAGTTGCCGAATGGATGAAACAAAGCCGTCTGAAACTGAACTCAGACAAAACTGAAGTCCTCATCTTAGGTACATCCCCCTCTGCATGGGACGATTCCTGGTGGCCTGAAGCCCTCGGAAAAGCACCCATCCCGACAGACCACGCACGGAACCTAGGCGTCATCCTGGATTCTTCACTCTCAATGAACAGACAAGTCAGCGCCGTATCCTCTTCCTGCTTCAACATTCTTCGCATGCTCAGGAAAACATTTCGCTGGATCCCCCTCGAAACAAGGAAAACAGTTACCCACGCTCTAGTCACGCGTCGACTGGACTACGGAAACACCCTCTACGCGGGTACTACCGCAAAGCTCCAGAAGAAACTCCAACGAATCCAAAACGCATCAGCCAGGCTCATATTAGACATCCCTCGCAACGAACACATCTCTGATCACCTTAAAGACCTCCACTGGCTACCCGTCAATAAGAGGATCACCTTCCGACTGCTTACCCACGCACACAAATCACTCTACGACATCGGACCAGATTGCCTCAACTCTCGACTGTCCTTCTACACCCCCTCCCGCCAACTACGATCTTCCAGCCAAGCCCTCGCCACTATACCTCGCATCAACAAGACCACCATGGGAGGCAGATCCTTTGCATACCTGGCTGCTAAAACATGGAACTCACTCCCCGCCTACCTTCGCCTCACCCAGAACCACCTAGCGTTCAGAAAGCAGCTTAAAACGTGGATATTTGACAAATAATCCTCCTCCCCTTCCTAAGCGCCTTGAAACCCTCTGGGTACGTAGTGCGCTATACAAATTTTATGACTTGACTTGACTTGACACCATGTCCTCTACATCCACCACCATGATGTCCACCACCACATCCTCTACCACCACCAATGTGTCCTCCACCACCACTTCCTCCACCACCACCACAACCTCCACCACCACCACAACCTCCTCCACCACCACCACCACACCCTCAACCACCACCACCACATCCTCCACCACCACCAACACATCCTCTACCACCAAGTCCTCCATCACAACCACATCCTCCACTACCATGTTCTCCACCACCACGCCCTCCTCCACCACCACATCCTCCACCACCATCATCACATCCTCCACCACCACATCCTCCACCATGAACACCACCAGGTCCTCCACCACCACCACCACCACATCCTCCACCATGAACACCACCACGTCCTCCACAACCACCACCACATCCTCCACCATGAACACCACCACATCCTCCTCCACCAACACGTCCACCACCACGTCTTCCACCACGTCCTCCACCACCACCACCACCACCACCACCACGTCCACCACTACCACCACCACCACATCCTTTACCACCACCATGTCCTCCACCACGAACACCACCACGTCCATCACCCCCACGTCCACCACCCCCACGTCCTCCACCACCATGTCCTCCACCACCACCATGTTCTCCACCACCACCGCATCCTCCACCACCTCCACCACCTCCACCACATCCTCCACCACCTCCACCACATCCTCCACCACCTCCACCACGTCCTCCACCACCACTACCATGTCCTCCACCACCACCACATCCTCCACCACCACGTCCTTCACATCCACCACCACCAAGTCCACCACCACCACATCCTCCACAACCACATCCTCCACCACCACTACGTCCTCCACCACCACCACATCCACCACCACCATATCCTCCACCACATCCTCCACCACCACCATGTCCTCCTCCACCAACACGTCCTCCACCACCACCATGTCCTCCTCCACCAACACCACGTCCTCCACCACCATATCCTCCACCACATCCTCCACCACCACCATGTCCTCCTCCACCAACACGTCCTCCACCACCACCACATCCACCACCACGTCCTCTACCACCACCATCATGCCCTCCACCACCACCACGTCCACCACCACCACATCCACCATCATGTCATCCACCATCATGTCATCCACCACCATGTCCTCTACGTCCACCATTACCACATCCTTCACATCCACCACCATGTCCACCACCACCATGTCCACCACCACGTCCACCACCACCACATCTACCACCACATCCTCCACCACCATGTCGTCCACCACCACGACCTCCACTACCACCACGTCCTTCACCACCACCACCACCCACCACCACGTCCTCCACCACCACCACATCCTACACCATCACCATGTTCACCACCACCACCACCGCGTCCTCCAACACTGTGTCCTCCACCACCACCATGTCCTCCACCACCTCCACGGCATCCTCCACCACCACCACATCCTCCACCACCTCTACCACGTCCACCACCTCTACCACGTCCACCACCACTACCACGTCCTCCAACACCACCACCACGTCCTCCACCACCACGTCCACCACCACGTCCACCACCACCACGTCCACCACCACCATGTCCACCACCACCACATCCTGCACCACCACATCCTCCACCACCACGTTCTGCACCACCACCACATCCACCACCACCACCACATCCACCACCACCACCACGTCCACCACCACCACATCCTCCAACACCACCACCACGTCCTCCACCACCATGGTCCTTCACATCCACCACCACCATGTCCACCACCACCACGTCCTCCACCACCACATCCACCACCACCACGTCCACCACCACCACGTCCACCACCACCACATCCTCCACCACCACATCCTCTGCCACCACCATATCCTCCACCACCATATCCTCCACCACCATGTCCTCCACCACCATGTCCTCCACCACCATGTCCACCACAACCATGTCCACCACAACCAAGTCCACCACCACCAAGTCCACCACCACCCCCACATCCACCACCACCACTTTCATGACCACCACCACCACGTCCACCACCACCACATCCTCCACCATCACGTTCACCACCTCGTCCACCACCACGTCCACCACCACCACGTCTTCCACCACCACCACCACCACATCCACCATCACATCCATCACCCCATGTCCACCACCACCAAGTCCACCACCACCCCCATGTCCACCACCACATCCACCACCAATACGTCCACCACCACCACGAACCACCACCTCCACGTCCTCCACCACCACCTCCATGTCCACCACCAACACCACGTCCTAAACCACCACCACATCCATCACCACCACAACGTCCACCACCACATCCTCTACCACGACCATGTCCACCACCAAATCCAAGTCCACCACCATGTCCACCACGTCCACCACCATGTCCACCACCACCAACACGTCCACCACCACCACATCCACCACCACATCCACCACCACGTCCTCCACCACCACCACCACGTCCTCCACCATCACCACATCCTCCACCACGACCATTTCCATCACCACATCCATGTCCACCACCATGTCCACCACATTCACTACCATGTCCACCACCACCACCATGTCCACCACCACCATGTCCACCACCACCTCCACGTCCTCCACCACCACCTCCACCACCACATCCTCCACCACGTCCACCACCACCTCCACCACCTCCACCACCACGTCCTCTACCACCACCACCACGTCCACCACCACCACATCCACATCCTCCACCACGTCCTCCACCACCACCACCACGTCCTCCACATCCACCACCATCACATCCATCACCCCATGTCCCCTACAACCAAGTCCACCACCACCAAGTCCACCACCACCCCCACATCCACAACCACCACTTTCATGACCACCACCACCACGTCCACCACCACCACGTCCTCCACCATCATGTTCACCATCACGTCCACCACCACATCCACCACCACCACGTCTTCCACCACCACCACCACCACATCCACCATCACATCCATCACCCCCATGTCCACCACCACCAAGTCCACCACCACCCCCATGTCCACCACCATGTCCACCACCAATACGTCCACCACCACCACGAACCACCACCTCCACCTCCTCCACCACCACCTTCATGTTCACCACCAACACCACGTCCTAAACCACCACCACATCCACCACCACCACAACGTCCACCACCACATCCTCCACCACGACCATGTCCACCACCACATCCAAGTCCACCACCATGTCCACCACGTCCACCACCATGTCCACCACCACCAACACGTCCTCCACCATCACCTCCACCACCACATCCTCCACCACCACCACGTCCACCACCTCCAGCACCACATCCTCCACCACCACATCCTCCACCACCACGTCCACCACCACATCCTTCACCACCACCACAATGTCCACCACCACCACCATGTCCTCCACCAACCCCACCACATCCTCCACCACCACGTCCACCACCTCCACCACCACCACATTCACCACCTCCACCACCACCACGTCCACCACCACCACCTCACCCACCCCCACCACCACCACGTCCTCCACCTCCACCATGTCCTCCACCACCACCATGTCCTCCACCACCACCACCACCACCACGTCCTCCACCACCACGTCCTCCACTACCACCACGTCCACCACCACCACATCCACCACGACCAACACATCCACCACCACCATGTCCACCACCACATTGTCCTCCACCACCACCATGTCCTCCACCATCACCACCACCACTACAACCACCATGTCCACCACGTCCTCCACCGAAACCACCCTGTCCACCAAATCATCCTCCACCACCACCATGTCTTCCACCACCACAATGTCCACCACATCCTCCACCACCACCATGCCCTCCACCACCACCACCACATCCTCCACCACCTCCACCATTTCCACTGCCATCATGTCCTCCACCACCACCACCACATCCTCCACCACCACCATATCCTCCACCACCACCGCGTCCACCACCACCACTGCATCCTCCACCACCATGACTTCCTCCATCACCAGCATGCCCTCCACCACCACCACGTCCTCCACCATCACCACATCCTCCACCACCACCACGACCATGTCCACCACCACATCCAAGTCCACCACCATGTCCACCACGTCCACCACCATGTCCACCACCACCAACATGTCCACCACCACCACATCCACCACCACGTCCACCACCACGTCCTCCACCACCACCTCCACCACCACGTCCTCCACCACCACCACGTCCACCACCTCCACCACCACGTCCTCTACCACCACCACCATGTCCACCACCACCACGTCCACATCCTCCACCACCACGTCCTCCACCACCACTACCACGTCCTCCACATTCACCATCACATCCATCACCCCCATGTCCACCACCACCAAGTCCACCATCACCCCCATGTCCACCACCACCAAGTCCACCACCACCCCCATGTCCACCACCACGTCCACCACCAATATGTCCACCACCACCACATCCACAACCTCCACGTCCTCTACCACCACCTCCATGTCCACCACCAACACCACATCCTAAACCACCACCATGTCCACCACCACCACATCCTCCACCACCACATCCTCCACCACATCCTCCACCACCATATCCTCCACCACCACCACCACATCCTCCACCACCACTACCACATCCTCCACCACCACGTCCTCCACCACCACCACCATGTCCTCCACCACCACCACATCCTCCACCACCACCGTGTCCTCCACCACCACCACCATGAAGTCCTCCATCACCACCACGTCCTCCACCACCACCACGTCCTCCACCATCACCACGTCCTCCACCACCACCATTTACTCCACCATATCCATGTCCACCACCATGTCCACCACGTCCACCACCATGTCCACCACCACGTCCACCACCACCATGTCCACCACCACCTCCACCACCACGTCCTCCACCACCACCTCCACCACCATGTCCTCCACCACGTCCACCACCTCCACCACCACGTACTCTACCACCACCACCACCACGTCCACACCACCACATCCACATCCTCCACCACCACGTCCTCCACCACCACCACTACGTCCTCCACATCCACCACCATCACATCCATCACCCCCATGTCCACCACAACCAAGTCCACCACCACCAAGTCCACCACCACCCCCACATCCACCACCACTTTCATGACCACCACCACCACGTCCACCACCACATCCACCACCACCACATCCTCCACCACCACCACCACCACGTCCACCATCACATCAATCACCCCCATGTCCACCACCACCAAGTCCACCACCACCCCCACGTCCACCACCACGTCCTCCACCAATACATTCACCACCACCACGTCCACCACCACATCCTCCACCACGATCATGTCCACCACCACATCCAAGTCCACCACCATGTCCACCACGTCCACCACCATGTCCACCACCACCAACACGTCCACCACCACCACATTCACCACCACATCCTCCACCACCACCTCCACCACCACGTCCCCCACCACCACCACGTCCACCACCTCCACCACTACATCTTTCACCACCACATCCTCCACCACCACGTCCACCACCACATCCTCCACCACCACCACAATGTCCACCACCATGTCCTCCACCACCCCCACCACGTCCTCTACCACCACATCCACTACCTCCACCACCACCACGTCTACCACCTCCACCACCACCACGTCCACCACCACCACGACCATGTCCACCACCACATCCAAGTCCACCACCATGTCCACCACGTCCACCACCATGTCCACCACCACCAACACGTCCACCACCACCACATCCACCACCACGTCCACCACCATGTCCTCCACCACCACCTCCACCACCATGTCCTCCACCACCACCATGTCCACCACCTCCACCACCACGTCCTCTACCACCACCACCATGTCCACCACCACCACGTCCATATCCTCCACCACCACGTCCTCCACCACCACCACCACGTCCTCCACATTTACCACCATCACATCCATCACCCCCATGTCCACCACCACCACATCCTCCACCACCACCACGTCCTCCACCATCAACACATCCTCCACCACCACCACGACCATGTCCACCACCACATCCACGTCCACCAACATGTCCACCATGTCCACCACCATGTCCACCACCACCAACACATCCACCACCACCACATCCACCACCACGTCCACCACCACGTCCTCCACCACCACCTCCACCACCACATCCTCCACCACCACCACCTCCACCACTTCCACCACCATGTCCTCTACCACCACCACCACGTCCACATCCTCCACCACCACGTCCTCCACCACCACTACCACGTCCTCCACATTCACCATCACATCCATCACCCCCATATCCACCACCACCAAGTCCACCACCACTCCCACATCCACCACCACGTCCACCACCAATATGTCCACCACCACCATGTCCACCACCTCCACCACCATGTCCTCTACCACCACCTCCATGTCCACCACCAACACCACATCCTAAACCACCACCATGTCCACCACCACCACATCCTCCACCACCACATCCTCCACCACCACATCCGCCACCACATCCTCCACCACCATATCCTCCACCACCACCACATCCTCCACCACCACCACCACATCCTCCACCACCACGTCCTCCACCACCACCACCACGTCCTCCACCACCACCTCATCCTCCACCACCACCGTGTCCTCCACGACCACCACCGCGTCCTCCACCACCATGACGTCCTCCATCACCACCACGTCCTCCACCACCACCACGTCCTCCACCATCACCACGTCTGCCACCACCACCACGACCATTTCCTCCACCACATCCATGTCCACCACTGTTAGACCTGGCACCTTGGCGTGAGTTTCCCTCCCACTTTTTGATGGTGTGCCTCGACTGTTTTGCTGGTGTTGTCCGCTCAGGGCACTGCGCCACGGCTAATCCGTGCCGCAGTGCAAGTGCTCCCTAAGTAAAGTGTACCTGTAATTGATATCCATGATTGGTTTATTGGATTCACTGTCAGTCCCCAGTAAAGTGCACCAGGGGTGCCAGGGCTTGTGAATGCCAATGCTGCTGGTGGGCTTGCAGCGCTGGTTGCGCCACCCACGGAAGCGGCCGTGTAAAGTGTGTCTAGGGTCTGCCACCGCAGACCCTGTGCGCGGTCCGGGACCGTCGCGCTGACTGCGCAAGTGCCCCCACTTGCCAGTCCCTAAACCTTCCCTTACCTACATATTAGCCACCCCTCTGGTAGGCCCAAGGGCAGGGTGCATTGTAGGCATAAGGTAGGACATGCCCTGATGTGTGTGGCATGTCTTAGTAGTGAATTACAGCCATTTTCGTTTTTCACTATTGAAGGCTACCTGCTCTCCATAGGCCAGAATGGGCTGCTGGAGTCACTACACGCTGTGACCCCAGTGGACTCAGGGAGCATGGTAGAATGTCAAGTTTAGTATGCCTGAACTCAGAATAATAAAATACTTCTTGTAGTCAAGTTTATTTTAATATCCTGGGTTTGTAAATACTGCTTTTAGAAAGTTAGTATTTACTGACCTGGCCATTCAGTCCGCCTCTGCTGTGTGTATGTGTTCTGCCTGGCAACAGTAAGGAGCAGGGTTGGGGAATCCCCAGAGACAGGTTGGCTGCCAGGTGGTGGGTAGAGAGGTGACACCTGGATGGGTGGGAGGAGTACTCCTTGACTCTTGAATAGACCTGTGCTCTGCCACCACAAAGCCGGCGCCGCCCCCTGTGGAGCGGCTGATGTCTCTGCCCTGCTGCTGAAAGGAAAGAGCAGAGTCACCATAACAAAGTGCTCCAGAACTGGACTGAGCCAGGCCCAGGCCCCCTGGCGCTAAAGAACAAAAGAATCATGGTATAAAAGTAGGAGCCTGGCTCCTAAGAAATCAGAATCCTGTTTACCACAAAGAACCTCTGCCCGACTAGAAGGAGAAGGAGACGCTGGAGGAGCTGGCCTGCTGCCTGCCTTGCTGAGAAAGTAGAGGAAGAGACTTACTGAAAAGACTTTGCTACTTTGTGCTTGAACATTCTCCAAGGGCTTGATCTGAGCTTGCCCCCTGAACTGAACCCCAGGACCAGTGGGTTCTCTGTGCTTTTGCTCGTCCTCCAATTCGAGCCGTGTGTGCATCCCGCTGGAAAGAGACTGCGCCCCTCATTGCCCCTCCTAGGGCCGTGACACTCAGAAGCTCGCCTGCCTCAAACCCGTGAGAGCCCCGCTCCGTCCCGAGCCGCTCTCTGTCCCCGGGCCAGGCCGCCTGCATCCCTGTCACCGCCTGCTACTGGAGCGCGCTGACCGCGCTATCACCCCTCCTGCCGGAAGCCGTCCGACGACTGTGATCTACGCCGGGTCATCCAGCTGCACTGACTGTGCCCTGTGACCCCGCTTCGCTATCCCCGGACATCTCAGGCCGCGCCGCCCCCGCTGTGGAGACCCTCCTGCACCGCCGTGCTACAGGGTCGCTGGCCGCGCCTGCCTACGTGCCCACACCTGCTGATTGAGGACCCAAGAACACTCCCCAAGCTGAGAGTCGCACCGACCTGTGCCGAACTCTCCACATCACGAAAGAAGTTCCAGTATCGGGCTCGGGGCCCGCAACGCCTTATTTCCCCGTTCGCAGGAGCCGATCTCTGTGAGTACCGGAACTACAAGTAAAGAGACTACAAAGTATCCATTTGACACTACGAACCCAGAACATTTGCCTGCTGTATAACCTGGCGGCCTAGCGAAAACGTTATTGGTCTTGTGATAAGTCTGTTGAGATATATATACCTTATTTTTACATAAAGAAGCGTATTTTTATATATCCAAGTCTGGTGTCCGTTTCTGGGGGGATTGATGTATTTACTGTGTGTACGATTGTAAGTGCTTAACCACCAACGCCTGAGGAATCGCCTTGGCTGCTCACGCCACGCACCTAGAGGGTGAGCAAGGGTCATTCGCGAGGGGTTATCCTGCGCCCTGACGTGGAGGAGAGGGTTCCTGCTTGACACAAGGGCAACCTTGCGCCAACCAGAGATCCCCGACTCTAACATTGGTGGCAGCGGTGGGATTTTCGGATTTGCACTTGTAATTTGCATACAGTGAATTATTAATCACCAGATAGTGAGAGCAGACCAAATAACGCAGCCACAGGTTTTTAATTGTTGAACTTTGTTGAGACATCTGCCATTACTGCAACCATGCCTGGCTCGCTCTCTGCTGGAAGAGCGCTCTCTGTGATTTCTGGAATAGATGAGGTGGATTGGGAGAGACTGGAAGGTTACACAACGGAGCAATTGAAAGGCTACAGTGTAAAATTCAGAGTTCCCCATGCTGGATTCAGGAAGAAGAACCAGTACACCAAGGCGTTGAGAGCCTGGAAGGAGTCACGAGACCCACGGAATGCGGGGGACATCGTTCCACCTGACAACCTTGAGGAGCCCAGCAGAGTCCGGTCGCCAGAGGAGCTGGCAGACAGGGCAGCCGACAGGGCGCATGCAATGGAGATGGCAAAGTTGGCCGGACAAATGGAAATGGAAAAGCAGAAGTTGGCCCTGGAGGCACAACAACGCCAAATGGATCATGATATAAGATTGAAGGAGTTGGAGCTGAAGGCGAAAAGTTTGGACACCGCTCCTTCTGGTGGCAGCACTCCACCAGCGCAGGTAGAGTCCAAGGTGTACATCCCCAAAGATGTAGTCAAGGAGTATTTTAGAAAGGATGACATAGGGCAGTGGTTTAGAGCCTACGAGGTGGCCATGTCCTCACACCGGGTCCCTGAGAAAGACTGGGGAGCGGGGTTGTGGGGAAGGTTCCTTGCGGAAGGGCGGGACACACTGTTAGATTTGCCCTTAGAAGTCCAGACCTCATACCCCCATATGAAGGAAGCTTTAATGACCAGGTATGGGTTAACTCCTGAGCTATATAGACAGAGGTTCAGGGAGACCAAGAAGATCCCTGAGAGTACGTATGTGGAATATGTGACCTTTTTCTGCAGAGCGCTGGATGGTTGGGTGAAGGGTAGCAAAGTGAATGATTATCAAGGGCTGCTTGATTTAATTGCATGGGAGCACTTGTCCAGTCAATGTTTTCCTGAGCTACGCCAGCACCTGATAGATAGCAAGCTGTCCAACCCGAGGAAGCTTGCTGAGGAGGCGGACCGCTGGCTCAGCACCAGGGTCCACAAGGGTCAAGTGGGAGACTCCGCCAAAGGTGGGCAGGGTCCCCAGCAGAAGAGTGGGGGGGACAAGGGTAAACAGAAGGGGTTCCAAAAAGGCCCCCAAAGTAATTCCCAAGGGAACCAGCAGAAGGGTTCTCAGCCTCCCCCACCCCCGCAGCAGAACGGGGCCCCGACAGGTAGACCTGTTCCAAAGGGGCCCTTCAATTGTTATAGGTGTGGTGACCCGGGTCACATTGCCTCTGATCCTAAGTGTCGCCTGTTTGGTAAGACCGCACCCACTGGTGCTCCACCCCGGCAAGTAGCTAGTGTTAACTTTGGGGAGGAGGTAGCAGTCCAGGAGGGTGGGGGTCCCGGGCAGATGACCCTAGTCTCGCTAGGAGACAGTGTTAGAGGGCAGGTAGGTTACAGGGACCATCTCACTAAGAAATATGGGCAGGTAGTGACCATCAATGGAAAGAAGGTTGAGGCTCTTAGAGATACAGGAGCCAGCGTGACCTCGGTGAGGCAACACCTGGTGTCTCAAGAGCAAATTGTACCCAATGCCTACTGTAGGGTTGTCAATGCTGACAACGTAGAGAGTCGTTGTCCAATGGCTCAAGTTCCCTTTGAGTGGGGGGAGGTCTCTGGTACTCTACAAGTCGCTGTGAGAACTGACATGCCTGTAGACTGTCTGCTAGGGAACGACCTGGAGAGTTCCCCTTGGGAAAAGGTGGAGAAGACCACGCATCTGAGGATGGTGGGTCTACCCGACTGGGCGTGCGTGACCACCCGGTCCATGGCAGCCAGTAGGGGTGCTGAGAGGGTCCTGGAGCCTGAGGGAGAGGTCCAGGAACCGGCCTTAGGGAGAAGGCGCAGGAGGCGCGGGAAACCGGCCCCCAAAGTTCCCACGGCCCAGGAGGAAGTAGACCCTGAGGGGGATGCTCTGGAGCCTACCGGGGAACAGATTGCCGAACTGGGAGATCTGCCTGAGCTGACCCATTGGCAGCAAGAAGGAGGTCCCTCCAGGGAGGAATTCTGCAGGGAGCAGAAAGAATGCCCTTCTCTCGTGGGTATGCGGCAGCAGGCTGCAGACCAGGCCAATGGTGTTCAGGCCAAAACACACTACGTGTACTGGGAGAGTGACCTCCTGTATTCCGAGCCTAAGGCTGCTGAACCTGGGTCAGCCCGTGTGCTGGTGGTACCCCAGAAGTTCAGAACCTTCCTACTGGGGCTGGCTCACGATGTGCCTTTAGCAGGACATTTGGGGATGGACAAGACCTATGACAGGCTTGTCACCCACTTTTACTGGCCCCAAATGCATAAGAATTCTGATTCCTACTGCAGAACCTGTCAGACTTGCCAGGCAAGTGGTAAGAGCGGAGGGAAGCACAAGGCTCCTCTGCAACCTTTCCCTGTGGTCGGTACGCCATTCCAACGAGTGGGTATTGATATTGTGGGGCCTCTGGACCCCAAGACAGCCCTGGGCAACAGGTTCATCCTGGTCTTGGTGGACCATGCCACCCGGTACCCTGAAGCCATCCCTCTGAGGACAGTGACGGCCCCCGTGGTGGGACGGGCACTGATGGGAATTTTCTCCCGAGTGGGATTCCCTCTAGAGGTGGTGAGCGACAGGGGGACCAATTTCATATCCACATATATGAAATCCCTGTGGAAGGAGTGTGGGGTAACTTACAAGTTCACCACTCCTTACCACCCCCAAGGAAATGGGTTGGTTGAGAGATTCAACCGAACCCTCAAAGGCATGATCCTGGGCCTGGACGGTCCAATGAGGCGTAAGTGGGACGTCCTCTTGCCATGCCTGCTCTTCGCTTACCGAGAGGTGCCACAGAAGTCTCTAGGGTTCAGCCCCTTTGAGCTTCTGTACGGTCACCCGGTAAGAGGACCTCTGAGTTTGGTAAAGGAAGGCTGGGAGCAATCTCCCAGGAAACCTCCCCAGAATGTATATAGTTACATGCTGGCCTTCCGAAACCAGACTCGGCGTTTCAGGCAACTTGCTGAGGCAAATCTGGAAGCCAGCCAGGCGGAGATGAAGCGGTGGTACGACCGGAATGCCACTCTGGTAGAGCTTCAACCTGGACAGAAGGTGTGGGTCTTGGCCCCAGTGGAGCCTTGTGCACTTCAGGATAAGTGGACAGGTCCATTTGAGGTTGTGGAGCGCAAAAGTCCTATCACCTACTTGGTGGACATGCAGACTCCCAGGAACCCTTTGAGGGTCCTACATGTTAACCGCCTTAAGCCCCACTTAGAGAGGACCGAAGTGGGCATGCTGCTGGCCACTGATGATGGAATGGAAGAGGAGACCGAGCCTCTTCCTGACCTCTTAGTGGCCTCTGAGAAAGATGGGTCAGTGGATGGAGTTAACCTCTCACCCACCCTGACGCCCGAACAACAGGAAGACTGCCGCCACTTGCTGGGACAGTTTTCCGACAGATTCTCCCTGGTTCCTGGTGTCACAGATTGGTGCGTCCATGATGTGGACACAGGAGACAGCTTACCTGTAAAGCACAAGGCTTACAGGGTAACTGACAGGGTCAGAGCTTGCATCAAGGAGGAGGTCTCCAAAATGCTTGCGCTAGGGGTGGTTGAGTCCTCCAGCAGTCCTTGGTCCAGCCCCGTGGTCTTGGTCCCAAAGGCTGCTGCGCCGGGAGCCACACCTGAACTCCGGTTCTGTGTGGACTACAGAGGACTCAATTCAGTCACGAAGACTGACGCGCACCCCATCCCCAGAGCTGACGAGCTCATTGATCGGCTGGGAGCTGCCCGGTTCCTCAGTACGTTTGATTTAACGTCTGGGTACTGGCAGATCGCCTTGACCGATGGGGCCAAAGAGAGGTCAGCATTCTCTACACCAGATGGGCACTTCCAGTTCCGAGTCATGCCATTTGGGATGAAGAATGCCCCTGCCACCTTTCAGAGGTTGGTCAACCAGGTACTGGTTGGGCTGGATGCGTTCAGTGCCGCCTACCTGGATGACATCGCAGTGTTCAGTGCCACCTGGCCCGAACACCTGCGCCACCTCTGGGAAGTGTTGATGGCTCTGCGCCGAGCAGGCCTCACGATCAAGGCAAGCAAGTGCCAGATCGGGCAGGGTTCCGTGGTGTACTTGGGACACCAAGTGGGGAGTGGCAAGGTGGCACCCTTGCAACCCAAAATTGAGACCATCCTGGCTTGGGAACCCCCCAAGACGCAGACCGCAGTGAGGGCCTTCCTGGGGCTCACTGGGTACTACAGGAGGTTTGTCAAGGGCTATGGAACGATCGTTGCCCCCTTGACAGAGCTGACTTCGAAGAAGCAGCCCAGGAACGTGATTTGGACTGACACCTGTCAGAAAGCTTTCGACACCCTGAAGACTGCCATGTGCACGGCGCCCGTGCTCTTGGCCCCTGACTTCTCCAAGGAATTCCTAGTGCAGACAGACGCTTCAGAGCATGGTGTAGGGGCTGTTCTTTCACAGATGACTGAGGAGGGCTGGGACCAACCCGTAGCCTTCATCAGTAGGAGGTTACTTCCACGGGAAAGTAGGTGGAGTGCAATTGAGCGTGAAGCATTTGCTGTGGTCTGGGCGCTGAAGAAGCTAAGACCCTACTTGTTTGGGTCTCACTTCCGGGTTCAGACGGACCACAGGCCCCTCAGATGGTTGATGCAAATGAGGGGTGAAAACCCGAAGCTGTTGAGGTGGTCCATCTCCCTACAGGGTATGGACTTTACGGTGGAACACCGTCCTGGTACAGATCACGCCAACGCTGACGGTCTGTCCAGGTATTTCCGCCTTAGTGATGAGGAACCCCCTGGGCAAGGGTAGTTCTCCCCACATTTCAGCTGGAGGGGACACGTGTTAGACCTGGCACCTTGGCGTGAGTTTCCCTCCCACTTTTTGATGGTGTGCCTCGACTGTTTTGCTGGTGTTGTCCGCTCAGGGCACTGCGCCACGGCTAATCCGTGCCGCAGTGCAAGTGCTCCCTAAGTAAAGTGTACCTGTAATTGATATCCATGATTGGTTTATTGGATTCACTGTCAGTCCCCAGTAAAGTGCACCAGGGGTGCCAGGGCTTGTGAATGCCAATGCTGCTGGTGGGCTTGCAGCGCTGGTTGCGCCACCCACGGAAGCGGCCGTGTAAAGTGTGTCTAGGGTCTGCCACCGCAGACCCTGTGCGCGGTCCGGGACCGTCGCGCTGACTGCGCAAGTGCCCCCACTTGCCAGTCCCTAAACCTTCCCTTACCTACATATTAGCCACCCCTCTGGTAGGCCCAAGGGCAGGGTGCATTGTAGGCATAAGGTAGGACATGCCCTGATGTGTGTGGCATGTCTTAGTAGTGAATTACAGCCATTTTCGTTTTTCACTATTGAAGGCTACCTGCTCTCCATAGGCCAGAATGGGCTGCTGGAGTCACTACACGCTGTGACCCCAGTGGACTCAGGGAGCATGGTAGAATGTCAAGTTTAGTATGCCTGAACTCAGAATAATAAAATACTTCTTGTAGTCAAGTTTATTTTAATATCCTGGGTTTGTAAATACTGCTTTTAGAAAGTTAGTATTTACTGACCTGGCCATTCAGTCCGCCTCTGCTGTGTGTATGTGTTCTGCCTGGCAACAGTAAGGAGCAGGGTTGGGGAATCCCCAGAGACAGGTTGGCTGCCAGGTGGTGGGTAGAGAGGTGACACCTGGATGGGTGGGAGGAGTACACCTTGACTCTTGAATAGACCTGTGCTCTGCCACCACAAAGCCGGCGCCGCCCCCTGTGGAGCGGCTGATGTCTCTGCCCTGCTGCTGAAAGGAAAGAGCAGAGTCACCATAACAAAGTGCTCCAGAACTGGACTGAGCCAGGCCCAGGCCCCCTGGCGCTAAAGAACAAAAGAATCATGGTATAAAAGTAGGAGCCTGGCTCCTAAGAAATCAGAATCCTGTTTACCACAAAGAACCTCTGCCCGACTAGAAGGAGAAGGAGACGCTGGAGGAGCTGGCCTGCTGCCTGCCTTGCTGAGAAAGTAGAGGAAGAGACTTACTGAAAAGACTTTGCTACTTTGTGCTTGAACATTCTCCAAGGGCTTGATCTGAGCTTGCCCCCTGAACTGAACCCCAGGACCAGTGGGTTCTCTGTGCTTTTGCTCGTCCTCCAATTCGAGCCGTGTGTGCATCCCGCTGGAAAGAGACTGCGCCCCTCATTGCCCCTCCTAGGGCCGTGACACTCAGAAGCTCGCCTGCCTCAAACCCGTGAGAGCCCCGCTCCGTCCCGAGCCGCTCTCTGTCCCCGGGCCAGGCCGCCTGCATCCCTGTCACCGCCTGCTACTGGAGCGCGCTGACCGCGCTATCACCCCTCCTGCCGGAAGCCGTCCGACGACTGTGATCTACGCCGGGTCATCCAGCTGCACTGACTGTGCCCTGTGACCCCGCTTCGCTATCCCCGGACATCTCAGGCCGCGCCGCCCCCGCTGTGGAGACCCTCCTGCACCGCCGTGCTACAGGGTCGCTGGCCGCGCCTGCCTACGTGCCCACACCTGCTGATTGAGGACCCAAGAACACTCCCCAAGCTGAGAGTCGCACCGACCTGTGCCGAACTCTCCACATCACGAAAGAAGTTCCAGTATCGGGCTCGGGGCCCGCAACGCCTTATTTCCCCGTTCGCAGGAGCCGATCTCTGTGAGTACTGGAACTACAAGTAAAGAGACTACAAAGTATCCATTTGACACTACGAACCCAGAACATTTGCCTGCTGTATAACCTGGCGGCCTAGCGAAAACGTTATTGGTCTTGTGATAAGTCTGTTGAGATATATATACCTTATTTTTACATAAAGAAGCGTATTTTTATATATCCAAGTCTGGTGTCCGTTTCTGGGGGGATTGATGTATTTACTGTGTGTACGATTGTAAGTGCTTAACCACCAACGCCTGAGGAATCGCCTTGGCTGCTCACGCCACGCACCTAGAGGGTGAGCAAGGGTCATTCGCGAGGGGTTATCCTGCGCCCTGACGTGGAGGAGAGGGTTCCTGCTTGACACAAGGGCAACCTTGCGCCAACCAGAGATCCCCGACTCTAACAACCACCATGTCCACCATGTCCACCACCATGTCCACCACCACGTCCACCACCACCATGTCCACCACCACCTCCACTGCCACGTCCTCCACCACCACCTCCACCACCACATCCTCCACCACGTCCACCACCTCCACCACCTCCACCACCACGTCCTCTACCACCACCACCACGTCCACCATCACCACGTCCACATCCTCCACCACCACGTCCTCCACCACCACCACCACATCCTCCACATCCACCACCATCACATCCATCACCCCCATGTCCACCACAACCAAGTCTACCACCACCAAGTCCACCATCACCCCCACATCCACCACCACCACCACTTTCACGACCACCACCACCACGTTCACCACCATATCCACCACCACCACGTCCTCCACCACCAACACCACCACCAACACCATCACATCCATCCCCCCATGTCCACCACCACCAAGTCCACCACCACCCCCACGTCCACCCCCACGTCCACCACCACGTCCACCACCAATACATTCACCACCACCACATCCACCACCTCCACGTCCTCCACCACCACCTCCATGTCCACCACCAACACCACGTCCCAAACCACCACCACATCCACCACCACCACAACGTCCACCACCACATCCTCCACCACGATCATGACCACCACCACATCCAAGTCTACCACCATGTCCACCACGTCCACCACCATGTCCACCACCACCAACACATCCACCACCACCACATTCACCACCACGTCCTCCACCACCACCTCCACCACCACGTCCTCCACCACCACCACGTCCACCACCTCCACCACCACATCTTCCTCCACCACATCCTCCACCACCACGTCCACCACCACATCCTCCACCACCACCACAATGTCCACCACCACCACCACGTCCTCTACCACCACATCCACCACCTCCACCACCACCACGTCCACCACCTCCACCACCACCACGTCCACCACCACCACATCACCCACCCCTACCACCACCATGTCCTCCACCACCACCATGTCCTCCACCACCACCATGTCCTCCACCACCACCACCACCACGTCCTCCACCACCACGTCCTCCACCACCACCACGTCCACCACCACCACATCCACCACGACCAACACATCCACCAACACCATGTCCACCACCACATTGTCCTCCACCACCACCATGTCCTCCACCATCACTACCACTACAACCACCACGTCCACCACGTCATCCACTGAAACCACCCTGTCCACCACATCATCCTCCACCACCACCACCATGTCTTCCACCACCACCATGTCCACCACATCCTCTACCACCACTATGCCCTCCACCACCACCACCACGTCCTCCACCACCTCCCCCATGTCCACTGCCATCATGTCCTCCTCCACCACCACCACCACGTCCTCCACCACCACCACATCCTCCACCACCACCACGTCCACCACCACGACTTCCTCCATTACCATCACGTCCTCCACCACCACCAAGTCCAACCCCAACCCCCACGTCCACCACCACATCCACCACCAATATGTCCACCACCACCACGTCCACCACCTCCATGTCCTCCACCACCACCTCCATGTCCACCACCAACACCACGTCCTAAACCACCACCACATCCACCACCACCACAACGTCCACCACCACATCCTCCACCATGACCATGTCCACCACCACATCCAAGTCCACCACCATGTCCACCACGTCCACCACCATGTCCACCACCACCAACATGTCCACCACCACCACATCCACCACCATGTCTACCACCACGTCCTCCACCACCAGCTCCACCACCACGTCCTCCACCACCACCACGTCCACCACCTCCACCACCACATCCTCCACCACCACATCCTCCACCACCACGTCCACCACCACATCCACCACCACCACCACAATGTCCACCACCATGTCCTCCACCACCCCCACCATGTCTTCTACCACCATATCCACCACCTCCACCACCACTACGTCCACCACCTCCACCACCACCACGTCCACCCCACCACATCACCTACCCCCACCACCACCACGTCCTTCACCTCCACCACGTCCTCCACCACCACCATGTCCTCCACCACCACCACCACGTCCTCCACCACCACATTGTCCTCCACCACCACCATGTCCTCCACCATCACCACCACTACAACCACCACGTCCACCACGTCCTCCACCGAAACCACCCTGTCCACCACATCATTCTCCACCACCACCACCATGTCTTTTACCACCATGTCAACCACATCCTCCACCACCACCATGCCCGCCACGATCACCACCACGTCCTCCACCACCTCCACCATGTCCACAGCCATCATGTCCTCCACCACCACCACCACGTCCTCACCACTAAGCCTGGGCAAAGAACTACGCTACGCTCGCGTAGTTTGCGAAGTTCGCGCTTCTTCGCACTACGCGAACTGCACGTAGCACAGTGCGAACACGCGTAGCGTAGTTTTGCGGTCATTTTTTGCTTGCTCGCGGTCCTCAACGTCAAGTTGGCGACCGCGAGCAAGCAAAATGACATCCCGGCGAGACTTTTTCCTTGTTCGCGATCAGCAACTTCAAGTTGGCGATCGCGAGCATGGAAAATAATCCTCCCGGCGTGATTCCCAACGCGAGGAGGTCAGGTTTCTCATTGCGAGTGATAGCGTATGCTCGCGACCGCTCGCGATGAGAAACTACCAGTTCGCGTTGAGAAAGCTGAAGCTCGAGTAAAAATCTACTCGAGCAGCAGAAAACTACAGCTCGCACTGTGCAAAATGCCATTTTCAATGATTGCACAGTGCCGGTTGCTTGTCCGCACTGTGCAATCATTGAAAACGATATCTGGCACAGTGCGAACAAGGTACTACGCAGTTTGCGAAGTGCTACACGTCGCTCGCGTAGTGCGAACTTCACTTAGCGTAGCTTCGCGAAGTTTTACTTCACGAACTACGCCCAGCCCTACTCACCACCACATCCTCCACCACCACCGCATCCACCACCACCACCGCGTCCTCCACCACCACGACTTCCTCCATCACCACCACGCCCTCCACCACCACCACGTCCTACACCATCACCACATCCACCACCAACATGACCATGTCCACCACCACATCCAAGTCCACCACCATGTCCACCACATCCACCACCATGTCCACCACCACCAACATGTCCACCACTACCACGTCCACCACCACGTCCTCCACTACCACCTCCACCACCACGTCCTCCACCACCACCACGTCCACCACCTCCACCACTACATCTTTCACCACCACATCCTCCACCACCACGTCCACCACCACATCCTCCACCACCACCACAATGTCCACCACCATGTCCTCCACCACCCCCACCACATCCTCTACCACCACATCCACCACCTCCACCACCACCACGTCCACCACCTCCACCACCTCCACCACCACCACATCCACCACCACCACGACCATGTCCACCACCACATCCAAGTCCACCACCATGTCCACCACGTCCACCACCATGTCCACCACCACCAACACGTCCACCACCACCACCACATCCACCACCACGTCCACCACCATGTCCTCCACCACCACCATGTCCTCCACCACCACCATGTCCACCACCTCCACCACCACGTCCTCTACCACCACCACCATGTCCACCACCACCACATCCATATCCTCCACCACCACGTCCTCCACCACCACCACCACGTCCTCCACATTCACCACCATCACATCTATCACCCCCATGTCCACCACCACCACATCCTCCACCACCACCACGTCCTCCACCATCAACACATCCTCCACCACCACCACGACCATGTCCACCACCACATCCACGTCCACCACCATGTCCACCACCATGTCCACCACCACCAACACGTCCACCACATCCACCACCACGTCCACCACCACGTCCTCCACCACCACCTCCACCACCACATCCTCCACCACCACCACGTCCACCACCTCCACCACCATGTCCTCTACCACCACCACCATGTCCACCACCACCACGTCCACATCCTCCACCACCACATCCTCCACCACCACTACCACGTCCTCCACATTCACCATCACATCCATCACCCCCATGTCCACCACCACCAAGTCCACCATCACCCCCATATCCACCACCACCAAGTCCACCACCACTCCCACATCCACCACCACGTCCACCACCAATATGTCCACCACCACCATGTCCACCACCTCCACATCCTTTACCACCACCTCCATGTCCACCACCAACACCACATCCTAAACCACCACCATGTCCACCACCACCACATCCTCCACCACCACATCCGCCACCACATCCTCCACCACCATATCCTCCACCACCACCACATCCTCCACCACCACCACCACATCCTCCACCACCACGTCCTCCACCATCACCACGTCCTCCACCACCACCACGACCATTTACTCCACCATATCAATGTCCACCACCATGTCCACCACCATGTCCACCACCATGTCCACCACCACGTCCACCACCATGTCCACCACCACCTCCACCACCACGTCCTCCACCACCACCTCCACCACCACGTCCTCCACCACGTCCACCACCTCCACCACCACGTACTCTACCACCACCACCACCACGTCCACACCGCCACATCCACATCCTCCACCACCACATCCTCCACCACCACCACCACTACGTCCTCCACATCCACCACCATCACATCCATCACCCCCATGTCCACCACAACCAAGTCCACCACCACCAAGTCCACCACCACCCCCACATCCACCACCACTTTCACGACCACCACCACCACATCCACCACCACATCCACCACCACCACATCCTCCACCACCACCACGTCCACCATCACATCCATCACCCCCATGTCCACCACCACCAAGTCCACCACCACCCCCGCGTCCACCACCACGTCCTCCACCAATACATTCACCACCACCACGTCCACCACCATATCCTCCACCACGATCATGTCCACCACCACATCCAAGTCCACCACCATGTCCACCACGTCCACCACCATGTCCACCACCACCAACACGTCCACCACCACCACATTCACCACCACGTCCTCCACCACCACCTCCACCACCACGTCCTCCACCACCACCACCACGTCCACCACCTCCACCACTACATCTTTCACCACCACATCCTCCACCACCACGTCCACCACCACATCCTCCACCACCACCACAATGTCCACCACCACCACCATGTCCTCCACCACCCCCACCACGTCCTCTACCACCACATCCACCACCTCCACCACCACCACGTCTACCACCTCCACCACCACCACGTCCACCACCACCACGACCATGTCCACCACCACATCCAAGTCCACCACCATGTCCACCACGTCCACCACCATGTCCACCACCACCAACACGTCCACCACCACCACATCCACCACCACGTCCACCACCACCTCCACCACCATGTCCTCCACCACCACCATGTCCACCACCTCCACCACCACGTCCTCTACCACCACCACCATGTCCACCACCACCACGTCCATATCCTCCACCACCACGTCCTCCACCACCACCACCACGTCCTCCACATTCACCACCATCACATCCATCACCCCCATGTCCACCACCACCACATCCTCCACCACCACCACGTCCTCCACCATCAACACATCCTCCACCACCACCACGACCATGTCCACCACCACATCCACGTCCACCACCATGTCCACCATGTCCACCACCATGTCCACCACCACCAACACATCCACCACCACCACATCCACCACCACGTCCACCACCACGTCCTCCACCACCACCTCCACCACCACCTCCACCACCACATCCTCCACCACCACCACCTCCACCACCACGTCCTCTACCACCACCACCACGTCCACATCCTCCACCACCACGTCCTCCACCACCACTACCACATCCTCCACATTCACCATCACATCCATCACCCCCATATCCACCACCACCAAGTCCACCACCCCTCCCACATCCACCACCACGTCCACCACCAATATGTCCACCACCACCATGTCCACCACCTCCACCACCATGTCCTCTACCACCACCTCCATGTCCACCACCAACACCACATCCTAAACCACCACCATGTCCACCACCACCACATCCTCCACCACCACATCTGCCACCACATCCTCCACCACCATATCCTCCACCACCACCACATCCTCCACCACCACCACCACATCCTCCACCACCACGTCCTCCACCACCACCACCACGTCCTCCACCACCACCTCATCCTCCACCACCACCGTGTCCTCCACGACCACCACCGCGTCCTCCACCACCATGACGTCCTCCATCACCACCACGTCCTCCACCACCACCACGTCCTCCACCATCACCACGTCTGCCACCACCACCACGACCATTTCCTCCACCACATCCATGTCCACCACCATGTCCACCACGTCCACCACCATGTCCACCACCACGTCCACCACCACCATGTCCACCACCACCTCCACTGCCACGTCCTCCACCATCACCTCCACCACCACATCCTCCACCACGTCCACCACGTCCACCACCTCCACCACCTCCACCACCACGTCCTCTACCACCACCACCACGTCCACCATCACCACGTCCACATCCTCCACCACCACGTCCTCCACCACCACCACCACATCCTCCACATCCACCACCATCACATCCATCACCCCCATGTCCACCACAACCAAGTCTACCACCACCAAGTCCACCATCACCCCCACATCCACCACCACCACCACTTTCACGACCACCACCACCACGTTCACCACCATATCCACCACCACCACGTCCTCCACCACCAACACCACCACCAACACCATCACATCCATCCCCCCATGTCCACCACCACCAAGTCCACCACCACCCCCACGTCCACCACCACGTCCACCACCACGTCCACCACCAATACATTCACCACCACCACATCCACCACCTCCACGTCCTCCACCACCACCTCCATGTCCACCACCAACACCACGTCCCAAACCACCACCACATCCACCACCACCACAACGTCCACCACCACATCCTCCACCACGATCATGACCACCACCACATCCAAGTCTACCACCATGTCCACCACGTCCACCACCATGTCCACCACCACCAACACATCCACCACCACCACATTCACCACCACGTCCTCCACCACCTCCACCACCACGTCCTCCACCACCACCACGTCCACCACCTCCACCACCACATCTTCCTCCACCACATCCTCCACCACCACGTCCACCACCACATCCTCCACCACCACCACAATGTCCACCACCACGTCCTCTACCACCACCTCCACCACCACCACGTCCACCACCTCCACCACCACCACGTCCACCACCACCACATCACCCACCCCTACCACCACCACGTCCTCCACCTCCACCATGTCCTCCACCACCACCATGTCCTCCACCACCACCACCACCACGTCCTCCACCACCACGTCCTCCACCACCACGTCCTCCACCACCACCACGTCCACCACCACCACATCCACCACGACCAACACATCCACCAACACCATGTCCACCACCACATTGTCCTCCACCACCACCATGTCCTCCACCATCACCACCACTACAACCACCACGTCCACCACGTCATCCACTGAAACCACCCTGTCCACCACATCATCCTCCACCACCACCACCATGTCTTCCACCACCACCATGTCCACCACATCCTCTACCACCACTATGCCCTCCACCACCACCACCACGTCCTCCACCACCTCCCCCATGTCCACTGCCATCATGTCCTCCTCCACCACCACCACCACGTCCTCCACCACCACCACATCCTCCACCACCACCACGTCCACCACCACGACTTCCTCCATTACCATCACGTCCTCCACCACCACCAAGTCCAACCCCAACCCCCACGTCCACCACCACATCCACCACCAATACGTCCACCACCACCACGTCCACCACCTCCATGTCCTCCACCACCACCTCCATGTCCACCACCAACACCACGTCCTAAACCACCACCACATCCACCACCACCACAACGTCCACCACCACATCCTCCACCATGACCATGTCCACCACCACATCCAAGTCCACCACAATGTCCACCACGTCCACCACCATGTCCACCACCACCAACATGTCCACCACCACCACATCCACCACCATGTCTACCACCACGTCCTCCACCACCAGCTCCACCACCACGTCCTCCACCACCACCACCACCACGTCCACCACCTCCACCACCACATCCTCCACCACCACATCCTCCACCACCACGTCCACCACCACATCCACCACCACCACCACAATGTCCACCACCATGTCCTCCACCACCCCCACCATGTCTTCTACCACCATATCCACCACCTCCACCACCACTACGTCCACCACCTCCACCCCCACCACATCACCTACCCCCACCACCACCACGTCCTTCACCTCCACCACGTCCTCCACCACCACCATGTCCTCCACCACCACCACCACCACCACGTCCTCCACCACCACGTCCTCCACCACCACCACGTCCACCACCACCACATCCACCACAACCAACACATCCACCACCACCATGTCCACCACCACATTGTCCTCCACCACCACCATGTCCTCCACCATCACCACCACTACAACCACCACGTCCACCACGTCCTCCACCGAAACCACCCTGTCCACCACATCATTCTCCACCACCACCACCATGTCTTTTACCACCATGTCAACCACATCCTCCACCACCACCATGCCCGCCACGATCACCACCACGTCCTCCACCACCTCCACCATGTCCACAGCCATCATGTCCTCCACCACCATGTCCTCCACCACCACCACCACCACGTCCTCACCACTAAGCCTGGGCAAAGAACTACGCTACGCTCGCGTAGTTTGCGAAGTTCGCGCTTCTTCGCACTACACGAACTGCACGTAGCACAGTGCGAACACGCGTAGCGTAGTTTTGCGTAGTGCTGCGGTCATTTTTTGCTTGCTCGCGGTCCTCAAGGTCAAGTTGGCGACCGCGAGCAAGCAAAATGACATCCCGGCGAGACTTTATCCTTGTTCGCGATCAGCAACTTCAAGTTGGCGATCGCGAGCATGGAAAATAAACCTCCCGGCGAGATTCCCAACGCGAGGAGGTCAGGTTTCTCATTGCGAGTGGTAGCGTATGCTCGCGACCGCTCGCGATGAGAAACTACCAGTTCGCGTTGAGAAAGCTGAAGCTCGAGTAAAAATCTACTCGAGCAGCAGAAAACTACAGCTCGCACTGTGCAAGATGCCATTTTCAATGATTGCACAGTGCCGGTTGCTTGTCCGCACTGTGCAATCATTGAAAACGACATCTGGCACAGTGCGAACAAGGTACTACGCAGTTTGCGAAGTGCTACGCGTCGCTCGCGTAGTGCGAACTTCACTTAGCGTAGCTTCGCGAAGTTTTACTTCACGAACTACGCCCAGCCCTACTCACCACCACATCCTCCACCACCACCGCGTCCACCACCACCATCGCGTCCTCCACCACCACGACTTCCTCCATCACCACCACGCCCTCCACCACCACCACGTCCTACACCATCACCACATCCACCACCAACATGACCATGTCCACCACCACATCCAAGTCCACCACCATGTCCACCACGTCCACCACCATGTCCACCACCACCAACATGTCCACCACTACCACATCCACCACCACGTCCTCCACCACCACCTCCACCACCACGTCCTCCACCACCACCACGTCCACCACCTTCACCACTACATCTTTCACCACCACATCCTCCACCACCACGTCCACCACCACATCCTCCACCACCACCACAATGTCCACCACCATGTCCTCCACCACCCCCACCACATCCTCTACCACCACATCCACCACCTCCACCACCACCACGTCCACCACCTCCACCACCACCACGTCCACCACCACCATGACCATGTCCACCACCACATCCAAGTCCACCACCATGTCCACCACGTCCACCACCATGTCCACCACCACCAACACGTCCACCACCACCACATCCACCACCACGTCCACCACCATGTCCTCCACCACCATGTCCTCCACCACCACCATGTCCTCCACCACCACCATGTCCACCACCTCCACCACCACGTCCTCTACCACCACCACCATGTCCACCACCACCACATCCATATCCTCCACCACCACGTCCTCCACCACCACCACCACGTCCTCCACATTCACCACCATCACATCTATCACCCCCATGTCCACCACCACCACATCCTCCACCACCACCACCATGTCCTCCACCATCAACACATCCTCCACCACCACCACGACCATGTCCACCACCACATCCACGTCCACCACCATGTCCACCACCATGTCCACCACCACCAACACGTCCACCACCACCACATCCACCACCACGTCCACCACCACGTCCACCACCACCACCTCCACCACCACATCCTCCACCACCACCACATCCACCACCTCCACCACCACGTCCTCTACCACCACCACCATGTCCACCACCACCACGTCCACATCCTCCACCACCACATCCTCCACCACCACTACCACGTCCTCCACATTCACCATCACATCCATCACCCCCATGTCCACCACTACCAAGTCCACCATCACCCCCATATCCACCACCACCAAGTCCACCACCACTCCCACATCCACCACCATGTCCACCACCAATATGTCCACCACCACCATGTCCACCACCTCCACATCCTCTACCACCACCTCCATGTCCACCACCAACACCACATCCTAAACCACCACCATGTCCACCACCACCACATCCTCCACCACCACATCCGCCACCACATCCTCCACCACCATATCCTCCACCACCACCACATCCTCCACCACCACCACCACATCCTCCACCACCACGTCCTCCACCATCACCACGTCCTCCACCATCACCACGACCATTTACTCCACCATATCCATGTCCACCACCATGTCCACCACCATGTCCACCACCATGTCCACCACCACGTCCACCACCATGTCCACCACCACCTCCACCACCACGTCCTCCACCACCACCTCCACCACCACGTCCTCCACCACGTCCACCACCTCCACCACCACGTACTCTACCACCACCACCACCACGTCCACACCGCCACATCCACATCCTCCACCACCACATCCTCCACCACCACCACCACTACGTCCTCCACATCCACCACCATCACATCCATCACCCCCATGTCCACCACAACCAAGTCCACCACCACCAAGTCCACCACCACCCCCACATCCACCACCACTTTCACGACCACCACCTCCACGTCCACCACCACATCCACCACCACCACATCCTCCACCACCACCACGTCCACCATCACATCCATCACCCCCATGTCCACCACCACCAAGTCCACCACCACCCCCGCGTCCACCACCACGTCCTCCACCAATACATTCACCACCACCACGTCCACCACCATATCCTCCACCACGATCATGTCCACCACCACATCCAAGTCCACCACCATGTCCACCACGTCCACCACCATGTCCACCACCACCAACACGTCCACCACCACCACATTCACCACCACGTCCTCCACCACCACCTCCACCACCACGTCCTCCACCACCACCACCACATCCACCACCTCCACGACTACATCTTTCACCACCACATCCTCCACCACCACGTCCACCACCACATCCTCCACCACCACCACAATGTCCACCACCACCACCATGTCCTCCACCACCCCCACCACGTCCTCTACCACCACATCCACCACCTCCACCACCACCACGTCTACCACCTCCACCACCACCACGTCCACCACCACCACGACCATGTCCACCACCACATCCAAGTCCACCACCATGTCCACCACGTCCACCACCATGTCCACCACCACCAACACGTCCACCACCACCACATCCACCACCACGTCCACCACCATGTCCTCCACCACCACCTCCACCACCATGTCCTCCACCACCACCATGTCCACCACCTCCACCACCACGTCCTCTACCACCACCAACATGTCCACCACCACCACGTCCATATCCTCCACCACCACGTCCTCCACCACCACTACCATGTCCTCCACATTCACCACCATCACATCCATCACCCCCATGTCCACCACCACCACATCCTCCACCACCACCACGTCCTCCACCATCAACACATCCTCCACCACCACCACGACCATGTCCACCACCACATCCACGTCCACCACCATGTCCACCATGTCCACCACCATGTCCACCACCACCAACACATCCACCACCACCACATCCACCACCACGTCCACCACCACGTCCTCCACCACCACCTCCACCACCATATCCTCCACCACCACCACCTCCACCACCACGTCCTCTACCACCACCACCACATCCACATCCTCCACCACCACGTCCTCCACCACCACTACCACGTCCTCCACATTCACCATCACATCCATCACCCCCATATCCACCACCACCAAGTCCACCACCACTCCCACATCCACCACCACGTCCACCACCAATATGTCCACCACCACCATGTCCACCACCTCCACCACCATGTCCTCTACCACCACCTCCATGTCCACCACCAACACCACATCCTAAACCACCACGTCCACCACCACCACATCCTCCACCACCACATCTGCCACCACATCCTCCACCACCATATCCTCCACCACCACCACATCCTCCACCACCACCACCACATCCTCCACCACCACGTCCTCCACCACCACCACCACGTCCTCCACCACCACCTCATCCTCCACCACCACCGTGTCCTCCACGACCACCACCGCGTCCTCCACCACCATGACGTCCTCCATCACCACCACGTCCTCCACCACCACCACGTCCTCCACCATCACCACGTCTGCCACCACCACCACGACCATTTCCTCCACCACATCCATGTCCACCACCATGTCCACCACGTCCACCACCATGTCCACCACCACGTCCACCACCACCATGTCCACCACCACCTCCACTGCCACGTCCTCCACCACCACCTCCACCACCACATCCTCCACCACGTCCACCACCTCCAACACCTCCACCACCACGTCCACCATCACCACGTCCACATCCTCCACCACCACGTCCTCCACCACCACCACATCCTCCACATCCACCACCATCACATCCATCACCCCCATGTCCACCACAACCAAGTCTACCACCACCAAGTCCACCATCACCCCCACATCCACCACCACTTTCACGACCACCACCACCACGTTCACCACCATATCCACCTCCACCACGTCCTCCACCACCAACACCACCACCAACACCATCACATCCATCCCCCCATGTCCACCACCACCAAGTCCACCACCACCCCCACGTCCACCACCACGTCCACCACCAATACATTCACCACCACCACATCCACCACCTCCACGTCCTCCACCACCACCTCCATGTCCACCACCAACACCACGTCCCAAACCACCACCACATCCACCACCACCACAACGTCCACCACCACATCCTCTACCACGATCATGACCACCACCACATCCAAGTCTACCACCATGTCCACCACGTCCACCACCATGTCCACCACCACCAACACATCCACCACCACCACATTCACCACCACGTCCTCCACCACCACCTCCACCACCACGTCCTCCACCACCACCACGTCCACCACCTCCACCACCACATCTTCCTCCACCACATCCTCCACCACCACGTCCACCACCACATCCTCCACCACCACCACAATGTCCACCACCACCACCACGTCCTCTACCACAACATCCACCACCTCCACCACCACCACGTCCACCACCTCCACCACCACCACGTCCACCACCACCACATCACCCACCCCTACCACCACCACGTCCTCCACCTCCACCATGTCCTCCACCACCACCATGTCCTCCACCACCACCACCACCACGTCCTCCACCACCACGTCCTCCACCACCACCACGTCCACCACCACCACATCCACCACGACCAACACATCCACCAACACCATGTCCACCACCACATTGTCCTCCACCACCACCATGTCCTCCACCATCACCACCACTACAACCACCACGTCCACCACGTCATCCACTGAAACCACCCTGTCCACCACATCATCCTCCACCACCACCACCATGTCTTCCACCACCACCATGTCCACCACATCCTCTACCACCACTATGCCCTCCACCACCACCACCACGTCCTCCACCACCTCCCCCATGTCCACTGCCATCATGTCCTCCTCCACCACCACCACCATGTCCTCCACCACCACCACATCCTCCACCACCACCATGTCCACCACCACGACTTCCTCCATTACCATCACGTCCTCCACCACCACCAAGTCCAACCCCAACCCCCACGTCCACCACCACATCCACCACCAATACGTCCACCACCACCACGTCCACCACCTCCATGTCCTCCACCACCACCTCCATGTCCACCACCAACACCACGTCCTAAACCACCACCACATCCACCACCACCACAACGTCCACCACCACATCCTCCACCATGACCATGTCCACCACCACATCCAAGTCCACCACCATGTCCACCACGTCCACCACCATGTCCACCACCACCAACATGTCCACCACCACCACATCCACCACCATGTCTACCACCACGTCCTCCACCACCAGCTCCACCACCACGTCCTCCACCACCACCACGTCCACCACCTCCACCACCACATCCTCCACCACCACATCCTCCACCACCACATCCTCCACCACCACGTCCACCACCACATCCACCACCACCACCACAATGTCCACCACCATGTCCTCCACCACCCCCACCATGTCCTCTACCACCATATCCACCACCTCCACCACCACTACGTCCACCACCTCCACCACCACCACGTCCACCCCCACCACATCACCTACCCCCACCACCACCACGTCCTTCACCTCCACCACGTCCTCCACCACCACCATGTCCTCCACCACCACCACCACGTCCTCCACCACCACGTCCTCCACCACCACCACGTCCACCACCACCATATCCACCACAACCAACACATCCACCACCACCATGTCCACCACCACATTGTCCTCCACCACCACCATGTCCTCCACCATCACCACCACTACAACCACCACGTCCACCACATCCTCCACCGAAACCACCCTGTCCACCACATCATTCTCCACCACCACCACCATGTCTTTTACCACCATGTCAACCACATCCTCCACCACCACCATGCCCGCCACGATCACCACCACGTCCTCCACCACCTCCACCATGTCCACAGCCATCATGTCCTCCACCACCACCACCACGTCCTCACCACTAAGCCTGGGCAAAGAACTACGCTACGCTCGCGTAGTTTGCGAAGTTCGCGCTACTTCGCACTACGCGAACTGCACGTAGCACAGTGCGAACACGCGTAGCGTAGTTTTGCGTAGTGCTGCGGTCATTTTTTGCTTGCTCGCGGTCCTCAACGTCAAGTTGGCGACCGCGAGCAAGCAAAATGACATCCCGGCGAGACTTTTTCCTTGTTCGCGATCAGCAACTTCAAGTTGGCGATCGCGAGCATGGAAAATAAACCTCCCGGCGAGATTCCCAACGCGAGGAGGTCAGGTTTCTCATTGCGAGTGGTAGCGTATGCTCGCGACCGCTCGCGATGAGAAACTACCAGTTCGCGTTGAGAAAGCTGAAGCTCGAGTAAAAATCTACTCGAGCAGCAGAAAACTACAGCTCGCACTGTGCAAGATGCCATTTTCAATGATTGCACAGTGCCGGTTGCTTGTCCGCACTGTGCAATCATTGAAAACGACATCTGGCACAGTGCGAACAAGGTACTACGCAGTTTGCGAAGTGCTACGCGTCGCTCGCGTAGTGCGACACTTCACTTAGCGTAGCTTCGCGAAGTTTTACTTCACGAACTACGCCCAGCCCTACTCACCACCACATCCTCCACCACCACCGCGTCCACCACCACCACCGCGTCCTCCACCACCACGACTTCCTCCATCACCACCACGCCCTCCACCACCACCACGTCCTACACCATCACCACATCCACCACCAACATGACCATGTCCACCACCACATCCAAGTCCACCACCATGTCCACCACCACCATGTCCACCACTACCACATCCACCACCATGTCCACCACCACGTCCTCTACCACCACCTCCACCACCACGTCCTCCACCACCACCACGTCCACCACCTCCACCACCACGTCCTCTACCACCACCACCACGTCCACCACCACCTCGTCCACATCCTCCACCACCACGTCCTCCACCACCACCACGTCATCCATATTCACCACCAGCACATCCATCACCCCCATGTCCACCACCACCACGTCCTCCACCACCACCGCGTCCTCCACCATCACCACATCCTCGACCACCACCACGACCATGTCCACCACCACATCCAAGTCCACCACCATGTCCACGTCCACCACCACGTCCACCACCACTAACACGTCCACCACCACCACATCCACCACCACGTCCACCACCACGTCCTCCACCACCACCTCCACCACCACGTCCTCCACCACCACCACCTCCACCACTTCCACCACCACATCCTCTACCACCACCACCACGTCCACATCCTCCACCACCACGTCCTCCACCACCACTACCACGTCCTACACATTCACCATCACATCCATCACCCCCATGTCCACCACCACCCCCATGTCCACCACCACCAAGTCCACCACCACCCCCACGTCCACCACCATGTCCACCAACAATATGTCCACCACCACGACGTCCACCACCTCCACGTCCTCTACCACCACCTCCATGTCCACCACCAACACCACATCCTAAACCACCACCATGTCCACCACCACCACATCCTCCACCACCACATCCTCCACCACCATATCCTCCACCACATCCTCCACCACCACATCCTCCACCACCACGTCCTCCACCACCACCACCACGTCCTCCACCACCACCACGTCCCCCACCACCACCATGTCGTCCACCACCACCACCATGTCCTCCATACCACCACCATGTCCGCCACGACCACATCCTCCACCACAACCACGTCCACAACAACGTCCACCACCACCACACCACATTCTTCAAAACCATGTCCTCCACTACCACATCCTCTACCACCACCACGTCCTCCACCACCACCACCACCACATCCTCCACCATGCCCTCCACCACCACGTCCTCCACCACCACGTCCTCCACCACCACCACATCCTCCACCACCTCCTTCACCACCACCACCACATCCTCCACCACCACCACCACCACATTCTCCACCACTACCACATCCTCCACCACCACCACGTCCTCAACCAGGAACACCACCACGTCCTCCACTACATCCTCCACCACCACCACGTCCTCCACCACCATGTCCTCCACCACCACCACCTCCTCCACCACCACCACATCCTACACCACCACCACCATATTCTCCACCACCACCATGTCCTTCACCACCACCACGTCCTCAACCACGAACACCACCACGTCCTCCACCACGTTCTCCACCACCACCATGTCCTCCACCACAAAAACCACCATGTCCTCCACCACAACCACCACCACGTCCTCCACCATGACCACCACCACGTCCTCCACCATGTCCTCCACCACCACCACGTCCTCCACCACCACCACATCCACCATGTGCTAAATCACCACCACGCCCTCCACCACCACCATGTCCTCCACCACCATCACCACCACGTCCTCCATCACCACCACGTCCTCCATCACCACCATGTCCTGCATCACCACCACGTCCTCCATCACCACCACGTCCTCCATCACCACCACGTCCTTCACCACCACCCACGTCCTCCACCACCACCCACGTCCACCACCACCACCACGTCCACCACCACCACCACGTCATCCACCACCACATCCTCCACCACATCCTCCACCACATCCTCCACCCCCACATCCTCCACCACCACCACCACATCCTCCACCACCACGTCCTCCACCACCACCACCACGTCCATCATGTCCACCACCTCCACCACCACATCCTCCACCACCACCACGTCCCCCACCACCACCATGTCATCCACCACCACCACCACCACCATGTCCTCCACCCCCACCACCACGTCCTCCACCACCACATCCTCCACCACCACGTCCACCACCACATCCTCCACCACCACCACAATGTCCACCACCACCACGTCCTCCACCACTACCACCACATCCACCACCACCACCACCACCACGTCCACCACCACCACATCCCCCACCACCACATCCCCCACCCCCACTTTTTCCTCCACCTCTACCACGTCCTCCACCACCACCATGTCCTCCACCACCACCACCACATCCTCCACCACCACCACATCCTCCAACACATCCTCCATCACCACGTCCACCACCACAATGTCCACCACCACCACCATGTCCTCCACCACCATGTCCTCCAACACCAACACCACGTCCACCACCACTACCACGTCCACCACTACCACGTCCACCACCACCACATCCCCCACCCCCACCACTTCCTCCACCTCTACCACAACCACCACCACGTCCTCCAACACCACCACGTCCACCACCACCACCACGTCCTTCACCACCACCATGTCCTCCACCACAAACACCACCACGTCCTCCACCACCACCACGTCCTCCACCACCACCATGTTCTCCACCACCACCACATCCTCCACCACATTCTCCACCAAGTCCACCACCACCGCGTCCACAACCACCACCACCGCGTCCACAACCACCACCACCACGTCCACCACAACCACCACATCCACCACCACCACATCCACCACCACCACATCCACCACGTCCTCCACCTCCACATCCTCCACCACCACGTCCTCCACCACCACCACATCCTCCACCACCACCCCGTCCTCCACCACCACCACCACCACATCCTCCATCACCACCACATCCTCCACCAAAACGTCCACCACCACGTCTTCCACCTTCACGTCTTCCACCACCACCACTTCCTCCACCACCACGTCCTCCACCACCACGTCCTCCACCACCACGTCCTCCACCACCACCACATCCACCACCACCACCACATCCACCACCACCACATCTCTCACCCCCACCACTTCCTCCACCTCTACCACAACCACCACATCCACCACCACCACGTCCACCACCACCACATCCACCACGTCCTCCACCACCACCACATCCTCCACCACCACCGCGTCCACCACCACCACCGCGTCCTCCACCACCACGACTTCCTCCATCACCACCACGCCCTCCACCACCACCACATCCTACACCATCACCACATCCACCACCAACATGACCATGTCCACCACCACATCCAAGTCCACCACCATGTCCACCACGTCCACCACCATGTCCACCACCACCAACATGTCCACCACTACCACATCCACCACCATGTCCACCACCACGTCCTCTACCACCACCTCCACCACCACGTCCTCCACCACCACCACGTCCACCACCTCCACCACCACGTCCTCTACCACCACCACCACGTCCACCACCACCTCGTCCACATCCTCCACCACCACGTCCTCCACCACCACCACCACGTCATCCATATTCACCACCAGCACATCCATCACCCCCATGTCCACCACCACCACGTCCTCCACCACCACCGCGTCCTCCACCATCACCACATCCTCGACCACCACCACGACCATGTCCACCACCACATCCAAGTCCACCACCATGTCCACCACGTCCACCACCACGTCCACCACCACCACCACGTCCACCACCACCAACACGTCCACCACCACCACATCCACCACCACATCCACCACCACGTCCTCCACCACCACCTCCACCACCACGTCCTCCACCACCACCACCTCCACCACTTCCACCACCACGTCCTCTACCACCACCACCACGTCCACATCCTCCACCACCACGTCCTCCACCACCACTACCACGTCCTACACATTCACCATCACATCCATCACCCCCATGTCCACCACCACCAAGTCCACCACCACCCCCATGTCCACCACCACCAAGTCCACCACCACCCCCACGTCCACCACCATGTCCACCAACAATATGTCCACCACCACGACATCCACCACCTCCACGTCCTCTACCACCACCTCCATGTCCACCACTGTTAGAATGGGGAACCTCTGGTTGGCACAGGTAGGTACTTGTGACAAGCAGCGGTCCCTTCTTCTATTCAGGGCGAGGGAATTACCCCTTCCGAACAACCCCTGCTCACCCTATAGGTAGTGTGGCGCGAGCAGTCAGGGCTAAACTTCAGGGCGCTAGTCAGTTAAGCATTTATGATCACACACAGTAAACCACAATGATCCCCCACAGACGGACACCAGGCGTAAGTTGTATCAAAAATACGGATGCTTTATATAAAAGATTCTTTGTTACGCAGGCATGTACAAGACCATCAATAACGGTTACGAAATGGAAGCCACAAGATGATAATTAGGCACTGTTCTTGTCTTTGGTAACTTATTCGATCACGAGCGCTTCACAGGGCTCGGTTGAGTCGGTCCAGTCACGATGATGCGCAGTGCACCCAGGGTACAGTGATACGGGGAAATCAGAACGTTGCGGACCCCGAGTCCGATAGAGAGTTCACTGTACCTGGGAACGGGCGATGTGCTTGGACGAGTCTTCAGGAGAGATGCAGGTTCTGCACCTCGTGGGTCTTCCGGATCAAGAATTCAGCGGGCGGCTCTCGGTAGACAGGTGCGGCCCAGGGCCTCCGACACGGACTGTGCGGGAGGTCACTGCGGAGGGCGGCACGGTCAGACTCAGGCTGGGAGGTGAAGCGGGGCGGCCGGATACGTTACGACGTACGGGCGGCCGTCCGAGGCTGGATTTCACTTCCCCACTAGAAATCCGGCGGGAGGGCGAAAGGGCACCAAGCGCGCTCCAGTAGCAGGCAGGTGACAGGGAAGCGGGACGGCCAGACTCGATGGGTCCAGAGCGACTCAGGTAGAGCGGGGCTCTCGGCGAGGGGAGGCGGCCAGGCTTCTGGGTGTCACGGCCCTAGGAGGGATGCGAAGGTGCGCAGGGCACTCCGGCGGGAGAAAGCACACGGCTCGAATTCTCAGACGAGCGGAGACACGGTGAACCCACTGGTCCTGGGGTTCAGTTCAGGGGGCAAGCTCTTCTTCCGAGCCCTTTGAGATAGTTGAAGAACAAAGTGCAAAAGTCTCTTTCAGTCTTTTTCCTCTCCTTCCTTAGCAAGGCACCTACTGCAGGCCAGTCCCTCAGGTCAGGGAAAGTTACTCCTCCTTCAGCTTCTTCCAGGTCCTTCTAGTCGGGCAGAGTTCCTTCGTGGTTCAATCTGGATCTGATTTCTTAGGAGCCAGGCTCCTACTTTTATACAGGGATTCTTTTGATCTTTAGCGCCAGGGGGCCTGGGCCTGGCTCAGTCCAGTTTTGGAGCACTCTGTTGTGGTGACTTGGCTTGTTCCTTTCAGCAGCAGGGCAGAGACATCAGCCGCTCCACAGGGGGCGGCGCCGGCTTTGTGGTGGCAGAGCACAGGTCTATTCAAGAGTCAGGGTGCACTCCTCCCACCCATCCTGGGGTAATCTCTCTACCCACCACCTGGCAGCCAACCTGTCTCCTGGAATCCCCCAGCCCTGCTCCTGTACCGTTGCTAGGCAGAACACACACACACAGCAGAGGCAGACTGAGATGGTTAGGCACGCAAAGGCTAACTTTCTAAAAGTAGCATTTGCAAACCCAGGATATTAAAATAACCTTTACTAAAAGACGTATTTTATTATCCTGAGTTCAGGCATACTAAACATGACTTTCTACCATGCTCTCTGAGTCCACTGGGGTCACAGCGTGTAGCGATCCCAGCAGCCCATTCTGGCCTATGGAGAGCAGGTAGCCTTCAATAGTGAAAAACGACAATGGCTGTAATTCACTATTAAGACATGCCACACCATCAGGGCATGTCCTACCTTATACCTACAATGCACCCTGCGCTCAGGCCTACCAGAGGGGTGACTAACATGTAGTTAAGGGAAGGTTTAGGGACTGGTAAGTGGGGACACTTGCTCAGTCAGCGCGACGGTACCAGACCGCGCGCAGGGTCTGCAGTGGCAGACCCTAGACACATTTTACCCCGCTGCTTCGGTGGGTGGCACAACCAGTGCTGCAAGCCCACTAGCAGCATTTGGATATACAAGCCCTTGGCACCCCTGGTGCACTCTACTAGGGACTGATAGTAAACCAAATAAACCAAACGTGGAAGTCAATTCACATAATACATTTTACCATAGAGAGCACTTGCACTGTGGCACTGGATGGCAGTGGCACAGTGCCCTGAGCAGCTAACATCAACACAAAAACACATTGAGGCACAGACAAAAATGGAAGGGTGACCCACGCCAATGGTGCCAGGTCTAACACGTGTCCCCTCCAGCTGAAAAGTGGGGAGAACTACCCTACCCCAGGGAGTTCTGCATCACTAAGGCGGAAAAACCTGGACAGACCGTCAGCATTGGCGTGATCTGTGCCAGGGCGATGCTCCACCGTAAAGTCCATACCCTGTAGGGAGATGGACCACCTCAACAGTTTTGGGTTCTCACCCCTCATTTGCATCAACCATCTGAGGGGCCTGTGGTCGGTCTGAACCCGGAAGTGAGACCCAAACAAGTAGGGTCTTAGCTTCTTCAGCGCCCAGACCACAGCAAATGCTTCTCGTTCTATCGCACTCCACCTTTGTTCCCGGGGAAGTAGCCTCCTGCTAATAAAGGCTACGGGTTGGTCAAAGCCCTCCTCCGTGATCTGTGAGAGAACAGCCCCTACACCATGCTCTGATGCATCCGTCTGCACCAGGAACTCTTTGGAGAAGTCAGGAGCCAAGAGCACGGGCGCCGTGCACATGGCAGTTTTCAGGGTGTCGAAGGCTTTCTGACAGGTGTCAGTCCATATCACTTTTCTGGGCTGCTTCTTCGAAGTCAGCTCTGTCAAAGGGGCAACGATGCTGCCATACCCCTTGACAAACCTCCTGTAGTACCCGGTGAGTCCTAAAAAGGCCCTCACCTCCGTCTGGGTCTTTGGGGGCTCCCAAGCCAGGATGGTTTCAACTTTGGGTTGGAGGGGCGCCACCTGGCCGCTCCCCACTTGGTGTCCCAAGTACACCACTGACCCCTGCCCGATCTGACACTTGCTTGCCTTGATCGTGAGGCCTGCTTTGCGCAGCGCCATCAACACTTCCCAGAGATGTTGCAGGTGTTCTTCCCATGTGCCGCTGAACACTGCGATGTCGTCAAGGTAGGCGGCGCTGAACTCGGTCAGCCTAGCCAACACCTGGTTGACCAACCTCTGGAAGGTGGCAGGGGCATTCTTCATCCCAAAGGGCATCACCCGGAACTGGTAATGCCCATCTGGCGTAGAGAATGCGGACCTCTCTTTGGCCCCATCAGTCAAGGCGATCTGCCAGTACCCAGACGTTAAGTCAAACGTGCTGAGGTACCGTGCAGCCCCTAACCGATCGATGAGCTCATCAGCTCTGGGGATGGGGTGCGCGTCAGTCTTCGTGACTGAGTTGAGTCCTCGATAGTCCACACAGAACCGGAGTTCGGGCGTGGCACCCGGCGCTGCAGCCTTTGGGACCAAGACCACTGGGCTGGCCCAAGGACTGCTGGAGGACTCAACCACCCCTAGAGCCAGCATCTTCGAGACCTCCTCTTTGATGCAGGCCCTGACCCTGTCAGTTACCCGGTAGGCCTTGTGCTTCACAGGTAAGCTGTCTCCCGTATCCACATCATGGACGCACCAAGTTGTGATACCAGGAACCAGGGAGAACAGGTCGGGGAACTGCCCCAGCAGCTGGCGACAGTCACCCTGTTGCTCAGGGGTCAGGGTGGGTGAGAGGTTAACTCCATCCACTGACCCGTCGCGCTCTGAGGCGACCAAGAGGTCAGGAAGAGGCTCGGACTCCTCTTCCATTCCGTCATCGGTGGCCAAGAGCATGCCCACTTCGGACCTCTCCAAGTGGGGCTTCAGTCGATTGACATGTAGGACCCTTAAGGGGTTCCTAGGAGACCGCAAGTCCACCAAGTAGGTGACAGAACTCTTGCGCTCCACAATCTCAAAGGGTCCTGTCCACTTGTCCTGGAGTGCACAAGGCTCCACAGGGGCCAGGACCCACACTTTTTGGCCAGGTTGAAGCTCAACCAGAGTGGCATTCTGGTCGTACCACCGCTTCATTTCCTCCTGGCTGGCTTCCAGGTTTGCCTCAGCAAGTTGCCTGAAACACCTAGTCTGGTTCCGGAAAGCCAGCATGTAACTGTATACATTCTGGGGAGGTTTCCTGGGAGATTGCTCCCAGCCTTCCTTGACCAGACTAAGAGGTCCTCGTACTGGGTGGCCGTACAAAAGCTCAAAGGGACTGAACCCTAGAGACTTTTGTGGCACCTCGCGGTACGCAAAGAGAAGGCATGGTAAGAGGACGTCCCACTTACGCCTCATGGGTTCCTCGAGACCCATAATCATGCCCTTCAGGGTTCGGTTGAAGCGCTCAACCAACCCGTTTCCTTGGGGATGGTAAGGTGTGGTGAACTTGTAGGTTACACCACACTCTTGCCAAAGGGACTTCATATATTTCGATATGAAGTTGGTCCCCCTGTCAGACACCACCTCTAGAGGGAATCCTACTCGTGAGAAAATTCCCATCAGTGCCCGTCCCACCACGGGGGCCGTCACTGTCCTCAGAGGGATGGCTTCAGGGTACCGGGTGGCATGGTCCACCAAGACCAGGATAAACCTGTTGCCCATGGCTGTCTTGGGGTCCAGTGGCCCCACAATGTCAATCCCCACCCGCTGGAATGGGGTACTGACCACAGGGAAAGGTTGGAGTGGAGCTCTCAGCTTCCTTCCACTCTTGCCACTTGCCTGGCAAGTCTGGCATGTCCTGCAGTGAGTGTCAGAACTCCTGCGCATTTGGGGCCAATAAAAGTGGGTGACAAGCCTTTCAAAGGTCTTGTCCTGCCCCAAATGTCCTGCTAACGGTACGTCGTGAGCCAGCCCCAGTAGGAAGGCTCTGAACTTCTGGGGTACCACCAGCGCACGGGCTGACCCAGGTTCAGCAACCTTAGGCTCGGAGTATAGGAGGTCGTTCTCCCAGTAGATCAAGTGAGTTCCGGACTGATCACCATTGGCCTGGGCTGCAGCCTGCTGCCGCATACCCTCTAGAGAGGGGCACTCTTTCTGCTCCCTGCAGAATTCCTCCCTGGTGGGGCCTCCTTCTTGCTGCCAATGGGTCAGCTCAGGCAGGTCCCCCAGTTCGGCTATCTGTTCCCCGGTAGGCTCCAGGGCATCCCCCTCAAGGTCTGCTTCCTCCTGGGCCGTGGGAACGTCAGGAGCCGGATTCCCGTGCCTCCCTTGCCCTCTCTCTAAGGCCGGTTCCTGGGCCTCTCCCTCAGGCTCCAGGGTTCCTTCAACACCCCTACTGGCTGCCATCGACCGGGTGGTCACACACGCCCAATCAGGCAAGCCCACCATCCGCAGGTGAGTCGTCTTCTCCACCTTTTCCCAAGGGGAGCTCTCCAAATCGTTACCTAGGAGACAATCAACAGGCATGGCCTCTCTCACAGCCACTTGCAGAGTACCAGAGACCCCCCCCCACTCAAAGGGAACCTGAGCCATTGGACACTGACTCTCTGTGTTGTCAGCGTTGACAACACGGCAGAATGCGTGCGGGACAACCTGCTCTTGAGACACCAGGTGTTGCTTGACAGCAGTCACACTGGCTCCAGTATCTCTAAGAGCCCCCACCCTCTTGCCATTTATGGTCACCCACTGCCCATACTTTTGAGTATTGGGGGGCAGCTGGGCCTCAGCGACCATCTCACGGTCTCCTAATGAGACTAGGGTCATCTGTACGGGATCCCCCGCCCCTTGGACGTCTATCTCCCTCCCCAAGGCTACACTATTCACCTGCTTGGGGGGTGGAGCACCAGAGGGTGCTGGTTTACCATACAGGGGGCACTTGGGATCCACGGAAATGTGCCCCAGGTTGTTACACTTGTAACATCTGAGGGGCCCTCTTTGAACAGGGTTACCTGTCGGGGCCCCGGTCTGCTTCGGGGGTGGGGGTGGCTGAGAACCTTTCCCTTGGTTCCCTTGGGAATTACGTTGGGGCCCTTGGTAGAACTCCCTCTGTTTACCCTTGTCCCCCCCACTCTTCTGCTGGGGACCCTGAACACCTTTGGCGGGGCCTCCCACGGGACCCTTGTGGACCCTGGTGCTGATCCAGCGGTCCGCCTCCTCAGCAAGCTTCCTCGGGTTGGACAGCTTGCTATCGATCAGGTGTTGGCGTAGCTCAGGAAAACAATTATCCGACAAGTGCTCCCATGCGATTAAATCAAACAGCCCTTGGTAATCATTCACCTTGCTACCCTTCACCCAACCATCCAGCGCTCTGCAAAAAAAGGTCACATATTCTACATAAGTGGTACCAGGTTTCTTGGTGCAATCCCTAAATCTCTGTCTGTACAATTCAGGAGTCAACCCATACCTTGTCATAAGAGCCTCCTTCATGTGTGGATAGGATGTGTGGACATCAGAGGGGAGGTCTAGCAGTGTGTCCCGCCCCTCACTCAGGAACCTTCCCCACAACCCCGCTCCCCAATCCTTCTCAGGGACCCGGTGGGAGGACATGGCTACTTCATAGGCCCTAAACCACTGCCCAATATCATCCTGCTTATAATATTCTTTGACTACATCTTTAGGAATGTGCACCCTTGACTCTGTTGAATTGCTGCCACCAGAGGGTGAGTTGTCTAAACTCCTGGCCTTGAGATCCAACTCCCTCATTTTTACCTCATGCTCCATGGCCAGTTTCTGCCTTTCTCGCTCCATTTGCAGTTTTGCCATCTCCACCTCGTGTGCTCGGGCGGCACTCCTGTCGGCCAACTCCTCTGGTGACAGGCCTCTGCTAGGCTCAAACACACCTTCGGGGGGTATCACCTCCCGGGCATTCTCTGGGAACTTTGATTCGTGCCAGGCTCTCAGTGCTGTCACGTACTGATCCTTGTTGCTTAGTCCACTTTGCTTGATTCTGTACTTGGAGAGATATCCCTTCAGGACATCATTTGTGCACTTCCTCAGTGCCTCGGGCTCCCAATCGATGTCATCTACTCCAGAGAATACAGAGGGCGCTCCGCCTCCGTTGACTGAGCTAGGCATGGTTTCTTAAGGTGGAGATTTTTCTTTAGCAACAACTGTCACTCAATCTGTGGCTGCGTTATAGGTCTGCTCTACGTGGTGATCAATAATTCACTGTATGTAAATCATAAATGCAAATTCGAAATCCCACCGCTGCCACCAATGTTAGAATGGGGAACCTCTGGTTGGCACAGGTAGGTACTTGTGACAAGCAGCGGTCCCTTCTTCTATTCAGGGCGAGGGAATTACCCCTTCCGAACAACCCCTGCTCACCCTATAGGTAGTGTGGCGCGAGCAGTCAGGGCTAAACTTCAGGGCGCTAGTCAGTTAAGCATTTATGATCACACACAGTAAACCACAATGATCCCCCACAGACGGACACCAGGCGTAAGTTGTATCAAAAATACGGATGCTTTATATAAAAGATTCTTTGTTACGCAGGCATGTACAAGACCATCAATAACGGTTACGAAATGGAAGCCACAAGATGATAATTAGGCACTGTTCTTGTCTTTGGTAACTTATTCGATCACGAGCGCTTCACAGGGCTCGGTTGAGTCGGTCCAGTCACGATGATGCGCAGTGCACCCAGGGTACAGTGATACGGGGAAATCAGAACGTTGCGGACCCCGAGTCCGATAGAGAGTTCACTGTACCTGGGAACGGGCGATGTGCTTGGACGAGTCTTCAGGAGAGATGCAGGTTCTGCACCTCGTGGGTCTTCCGGATCAAGAATTCAGCGGGCGGCTCTCGGTAGACAGGTGCGGCCCAGGGCCTCCGACACGGACTGTGCGGGAGGTCACTGCGGAGGGCGGCACGGTCAGACTCAGGCTGGGAGGTGAAGCGGGGCGGCCGGATACGTTACGACGTACGGGCGGCCGTCCGAGGCTGGATTTCACTTCCCCACTAGAAATCCGGCGGGAGGGCGAAAGGGCACCAAGCGCGCTCCAGTAGCAGGCAGGTGACAGGGAAGCGGGACGGCCAGACTCGATGGGTCCAGAGCGACTCAGGTAGAGCGGGGCTCTCGGCGAGGGGAGGCGGCCAGGCTTCTGGGTGTCACGGCCCTAGGAGGGATGCGAAGGTGCGCAGGGCACTCCGGCGGGAGAAAGCACACGGCTCGAATTCTCAGACGAGCGGAGACACGGTGAACCCACTGGTCCTGGGGTTCAGTTCAGGGGGCAAGCTCTTCTTCCAAGCCCTTGGAGATAGTTGAAGAACAAAGTGCAAAAGTCTCTTTCAGTCTTTTTCCTCTCCTTCCTTAGCAAGGCACCTACTGCAGGCCAGTCCCTCAGGTCAGGGAAAGTTACTCCTCCTTCAGCTTCTTCCAGGTCCTTCTAGTCGGGCAGAGTTCCTTCGTGGTTCAATCTGGATCTGATTTCTTAGGAGCCAGGCTCCTACTTTTATACAGGGATTCTTTTGTTCTTTAGCGCCAGGGGGCCTGGGCCTGGCTCAGTCCAGTTTTGGAGCACTCTGTTGTGGTGACTTGGCTTGTTCCTTTCAGCAGCAGGGCAGAGACATCAGCCGCTCCACAGGGGGCGGCGCCGGCTTTGTGGTGGCAGAGCACAGGTCTATTCAAGAGTCAGGGTGCACTCCTCCCACCCATCCTGGGGTAATCTCTCTACCCACCACCTGGCAGCCAACCTGTCTCCTGGAATCCCCCAGCCCTGCTCCTGTACCGTTGCTAGGCAGAACACACACACACAGCAGAGGCAGACTGAGATGGTTAGGCACGCAAAGGCTAACTTTCTAAAAGTAGCATTTGCAAACCCAGGATATTAAAATAACCTTTACTAAAAGACGTATTTTATTATCCTGAGTTCAGGCATACTAAACATGACTTTCTACCATGCTCTCTGAGTCCACTGGGGTCACAGCGTGTAGCGATCCCAGCAGCCCATTCTGGCCTATGGAGAGCAGGTAGCCTTCAATAGTGAAAAACGACAATGGCTGTAATTCACTATTAAGACATGCCACACCATCAGGGCATGTCCTACCTTATACCTACAATGCACCCTGCGCTCAGGCCTACCAGAGGGGTGACTAACATGTAGTTAAGGGAAGGTTTAGGGACTGGTAAGTGGGGACACTTGCTCAGTCAGCGCGACGGTACCAGACCGCGCGCAGGGTCTGCAGTGGCAGACCCTAGACACATTTTACCCCGCTGCTTCGGTGGGTGGCACAACCAGTGCTGCAAGCCCACTAGCAGCATTTGGATATACAAGCCCTTGGCACCCCTGGTGCACTCTACTAGGGACTGATAGTAAACCAAATAAACCAAACGTGGAAGTCAATTCACATAATACATTTTACCATAGAGAGCACTTGCACTGTGGCACTGGATGGCAGTGGCACAGTGCCCTGAGCAGCTAACATCAACACAAAAACACATTGAGGCACAGACAAAAATGGAAGGGTGACCCACGCCAATGGTGCCAGGTCTAACAGTCCTCCACCACCACCATGTCCTCCACCATCACCATCACCACTATAACCACCACGTCCACCACATCCTCCACCAACACCACCCTGTCCACCTCATCGTCCACCACCACCATGTCTTCCACCACCACCATGTCCACCACATCCTTCACCACCACCATGGCCTCCACCACCACGTCCTCCACCACCACATCCTCCACCACCACCACTTCCTCCACCACCACCAGCACCACCACCACATCCTCCACCACCACCAATTCCTCCACCACCACCACCATATCCACCACCACATCCTCCACCACCAGCACGTCCTCCACCACCACCACGTCCACAACCACGAACACCACCATGTCCTACACCACGTCCACCACCACGTCTTTAAAAACCACCACGTCCTCCACCACAAAAACCACCACGTTCTCCACCACGACGTCCTCCACCACGACGTCCTCCACCACGTCCTCCACCACATCCACCGCCACCATGTCTTCCACCACCACCACCACGTCTTCCACCACCACCACCACATCCTCCACCACCATCACGTCCTCCACCACCACGACGTCCTCCATCACCACCACATCCTCCACCACCATTAAGTCCACTACCACCCCCACATCCACAACCACCACCACATTCACGACCACCACCACCACATCCACCACCACCACTTCCTCCACCACCATGTCCACCACCACATCCACCACCACCACGTCCTCCACCACCACCACCACCACGTCCTCCATGTCCACCATCACATCCATCACCCCCATGTCCACCACCACCAAGTCCACCACCACGTCCACCACCAAAATGTCCACCACCACCACGTCCACCACCTCGACATCTTCTACCACCACCTCCATGTCCACCACCAACACCACATCCTAAACCACCACCACATCCACCACCACATCCTCCACCACCACCACGTCCACCACCACCACATCCTCCACCACCACATCCTCCACCACCACATCCTCCACCACCACCACATCCTCCACCACCATGTCCACCACCACATCCTCCACCACCACCACAATGTCCACCACCACATCCTCCACCACCCCACCACATCCTCCACCACTACCACCACGTCCACCACCACCATATCCACCACCACCACATCCCCCACCACCACATCCCCCACCACCACATCCCCCACCCCCACCACATCCTCCACCACCACCATGTCCTCCACCACCACCACCACGTCCTCCACCACCACCACCACGTCCTCCACCACATCCTCCACCACATCCTCCATCACCACTTCCACCACCACAATGTCCACCACCACTACCATGTCCTCCACCACCCCACCACATCCTCCACCACCCCCACCACGTCCTCCACCACCACCATGTCCTCCACCACCACATCCTCCACCACCACGTCCTCCACCACCATGTCCTCCACCACCAACACATCCACCACCACCACCACATCCACCATCACCATCACGTCCACCACGACCACCACGTCCACCACCACCACCATGTCCACCACCACATTGTCCTCCACCACCACCATGTCCTCCACCATCACCACCACCACTACAACCACCACGTCCTCCACCAACACCATGTCTTCCACCACCACCATGTCCACCCCATCCTCCACCACCACCATGTCCTCCACCACCACCATCACTACGTCCTCCACCACCACCAATTCCTCCACCACAATATCCACCACCACATCCTCCACCACTAGCACGTCCTCCACCACCACCACATCCTCAACCACGAACACCACCATGTCTTCAAAAACCACAAAAACCACCACATCCTCCACCACAAAAACCACCACGTTCTCCACCATGACGTCCTCCACCACGACGTCCTCCACCATGTCCTCCACCACCACCACGTCCTCCACCACCAGCACGTCCTCCACCATGTCCTCCATCACCACCACATCCACCACCATGTCCTCCACCACCACCACCACGTCCTCCACCACCACATCCTCCACCATCACCACCACATTCTCCACCATGCCCTCCACCACCACCATGTCCTCCACCACCACCACATGCTCCACCACCACCACCACATGCTCCACCACAACCACATCCTCCACCACCATGTCCACCAGCATGTCCTCCACCACCACCACGTCCTCCACCACCACCACTACGTCCTCCTCCACCACATCCTCCACCACCACATATTCTACCTCCACCACATCGCTACCTCCACCACGTCTCCACCTCCACCACATCGCCACCTCCACCACGTCTCCACCACCGCATCCTCCACCACCACCACGTCCTCCACCACGACATCCTCCACCATCACCACGTCATCCACCACCACCATGACCATGTCCACCACCACGTCCATGTCCACCACCATGTCCACCACCACCACCACCACGTCCACCACCACCACGTCCAACACCACCTCCACCACCATGTCCTCCACCACCACCACGTCCACCACGTCCACCACCACCATGTCCAGCACCACCAACTCGTCCTCCACCACCACGTCCTCCATCACCACGACCTCCACCACCACCATGTCCTCCACCACCACATTCTCCACCACCACCACATCCTCAACCACGAACACCATGTCCTCCACCACATCCTCCACCACCACCACATCCTCCACCACTACCACATCCTCCACCACCACCACATCCTCCACCACAAAAACCACCACGTCCTCCACCACAAAAACCACCACGTCCTCCACCACCACGACCATCACCACGTCCACCACCATGTCCTCCACCACCACCACGTCCTCCACCACCACCACGTCCTCCACCACCACGTCCTCCATTACCACCATGTCCTCCATCACCACCACATCCTCCACCACCTCGTCCTCCACCACCACCACATCCTCCACTACCACCATGTCCTCCACCATGAACACCACCACGTCCTCCACCACCACCACCACATCCTCCACCATGAACACCACCACGTCCTCCACCACCACCACCACCACCATGTCCTCCACCACCACCACGTCCACCACCACCACGTCCTCCACCACCACCAGATCCTCCACCACATCCTCCACAACCACATCCTCCACCACCACCCCATCCTCTACCACCACCACATACTCCACCACAACCCCGTCCTCCACCACAACCCCGTCCTCCACCACCACCCCGTCCTCCACCACCACCACGTCCTCCACCACCGCGTCCTCCACCGCCACCACCGCGTCCTCCACCGCCACCACCGCGTCCTCCACCACCATCACCGCGTCCTCCACCAACACCACCATGTCCACCACCACCAGGTCCTCCATCACCACCAGGTCCTCCATCACCACCACGTCCACCATCATCACCACGTCCACCATCATCACCACGTCCTCCATCACCACCACGTCCTCCACCACCATGTCCTCCACCATCACCACGTCCTCCACCACTACCATGTCCTCCACCACCACCATGTCCTCCACCACCACGTCCTTCACCACCACCACATCCTTCACCACCACTACGTCAACCACCACTACAACCATGTCCTTCAGCACCACCACCACGTCCTCCTCCACCACCATCATGCCCTGCACCACCACCACCACGTCCTCCACCACGTCCACCACCACCATGTCCTCCACCACCACCATGTCCTCCACAACCACCACGTCCTCCACCACCACCACCGTGTTCTCCACCACTGTGTCCTCTACCACCACCACGTCCTCCACCACGTCCTTCACCACCACCATGACCATGTCCACCACCATGTCCATGTCCACCACCACGTCCACCACATCCACCACCACCTCCACCACCACGTCCTCCACCACCACCACGTCCACCACCACCTCCACCACCATGTCCTCTACCACCACCACAACCACGTCCACCACGTCCACATCCTCCACCACCACATCCTCCACCACCACCACCACGTCCTCCACACCCACCACCATCACATCCAGTAACCCCATGTCCACCACCACCAAGTCCACCACGTTCACAACCACCACCATGTCCATCACTACCACGTCCACCACCACGTCCACCACCACGTCCACCACCACGTCCACCACCACCACTTCCACCACCACCACATCCTCCACCACCACGTCCTCCACGTCCATCACATCCATCACCTCATGTCCACCACCAAGTTCACCACCACCCCCACGTCCACCACCACATCCACCACCACCACGTCCTCCACGTCCATCACATCCATCACCTCATGTCCACCACCAAGTTCACCACCACCACCACGTCCTCCACCATCACCACGTCCTCCACGATCACCACGTCCACCACCACCACGTCCTAAACCACCACCACGTCCACCACCACCACCATGTCCACCACCATGTCCACCACCATGTCCCCCACATCCACCACCACCACCATGTCCACCACCATGTCCACCACCATGTCCTCCACATCCACCACCACCCCCACGTCCACCACCACATCCACCACCACCATATCCACCACCACCACCACTTCCACCACCTCCACGTCCTCCATCACCACACACGTCCTCCACCATGTCCTCAACCACCACCACGTCCTAAACCACCACCACATCCACCACCACCACCACATCCTCCACCACATCCTCCACCACCACCACAATGTCCACCACCACCACCACCACGTCCTCCACCACCACCGCCATGTCCACCACCACCACGTCCTCCACCACATCCACCACCACCACGTCCTCCACGTCCATCACATCCATCACCTCATGTCCACCACCAAGTTCACCACCACCACCACGTCCTCCACCATCACCACGTCCTCCACGATCACCACGTCCACCACCACCACGTCCTAAACCACCACCACGTCCACCACCACCACCATGTCCACCACCATGTCCACCACCATGTCCCCCACATCCACCACCACCACCATGTCCACCACCATGTCCACCACCATGTCCTCCACATCCACCACCACCCCCACGTCCACCACCACATCCACCACCACCATATCCACCACCACCACCACTTCCACCACCTCCACATCCTCCATCACCACACACGTCCTCCACCATGTCCTCAACCACCACCACGTCCTAAACCACCACCACATCCACCACCACCACCACATCCTCCACCACATCCTCCACCACCACCACAATGTCCACCACCACCACCACCACGTCCTCCACCACCACCGCCATGTCCACCACCACCACGTCCTCCACCACCACATCCCCCACCACCACCACCATGTCCTCCACCACCACCACGTCCTCCACCACCACCATGTCCTCCTCCACCACCACCACCACGTCCTCCATCACCACATCCTCCACCACCATCACCACCACCACGTCCACCATGTCCACCACCACATCATCCTCCCCCACCACCACGTCCTCCACCATCACCACCACTACAACCACCACGTCCACCACGTCCATAACCAACACCACCATGTCCACCACCACCACGTCTTCCACCACCACCATGTCCACCACATCCTCCATGACCATGCCCTCCACCACCACGTCCTCCACCACCACCACCAATTCCTCCACCACCACATCCACCACCATGTCCTCCACCACCAGCACGTCCTCAACCACATCCACCACCACGTCTTCAAAAACCACAAAAACCACCACGTCCTCCACCACAAAAACCACCATGTTCTCCACAACGACGTCCTCCACCACGACGTCCTCCACCACGTCCTCCTCCGCCACCACCACGTCCTCCACCACCACCACATCCACCACCACATCCTCCACCACCACGATGTCCTCCACCATCACCACCACATCCTCCACCACGCACTCCACCCCCACCATGTCCTCCACTACCACCACCACGTCCTCCACCACCACCATGTCCTCCACCACCACATCCTCCACCACCACCACCACATGCTCCACTACCATGTCCTCCACCACCATGTCCTCCACCACCATGTCCTCCACCACCACCACCACGTCCTCCACCACCACATCCTCCACCACCACCACGTCTTCTCCCTCCACCACGTCTCCACCTCCACGTCTCCACCTCCACCAAACACGTCTCCACCTCCACCACCACGTCTTGACCTCCACCACCACGTCTCGACAACCACCACCACGTCTTCCACCTCGACGTCTTCCACCACCACGTCCTCCACCACCATGTCCTCCACCACCACCACCATGTCCTCCACCACCACTTCCTCCACCACCACCACGTCTTCCACCACCACATCCTCCACCACCACCATGTCCTCCACCACCACCACATCCATGCCCACCACCACCACCATGTCCTCCACCACCACCACCACATTCTCCACCACCATGTCCTCCTCCACCACCACCACATCCTCCACCACCACCACCACCACATCCTCCACCACCACCTCCTCCACCACTACATCCTCCTCCACCACCACATCATCCTCCACCACGTTATCCTCCACCACCATGTCCTCCTCAACCACCACCATGTCCACCACCACCATGTACACCACCACCACCACCACCCTGTCCACCACCACTACCACGTCCACCACCAAGTCCTCCACCACCAAGTCCTCCATCACCACCACATCCTCCACCACCACATCCACCACCACATCCTCCACCACCAAGTCCTCCATCACCACCACATCCTCCACCACCACGTCCACCACCACATCCTCCACCACCAAGTCCTCCATCACCACCACATCCTCCACCACCACGTTCTCCACCACCATCACAATTACAACCACCACATCCACCACATCCTCCACCACCATGTCCACCACCACCACCCTGTCCACCACCACCACCATGTCCTCCACCACCACCACCACGTCCTCCTCCACCACCACCAGGTCCTTCACCACCACCACCAGGTCCTTCTCCACCACCACCAGGTCCTCCACCACCACCACATCTTCCACCACCACCACGTCCTCCACCACCACATCCTCCACCACCACCACCATGTCCACCACCACCACCATGTCCACCACCACCACCACCAAATCCTCCTCCACCACCACCACCAGGTCCTCCACCACCAGCAGGTACTCCACCACCACCACCATGTCCTCCACCACCACCACCACCACATCCTCCACCACCGCCACGTCCTCCTGCACTACCACCACACCCTCCACTACCACCACCACGTCCTCCACCACCACCACGTCTTCCATGACCACCACGTCCTCCACCACAAACATGACCACATCCTCCACCACGAACACTACCACGTCCTCCACCACCAATAAGTTCTCCACCACCACCACGTACTCACCACCATGTCCTCCACCACCACGAACACCACCACGTCCTCCACCACCACCACGTCCTTCAACACCACCACATCCTCCACCACGTCCTCCACCACCACCACGTCCTCTACCACCATGTCCTCCACCACCACGTCCTCCATCACCATGTCCTCCACCACCACCATGTCCTCCACCACCACCACGTCCTTCACCACCACTACGTCCTCCACCACTACTACCATGTCCTTCAGCACCACCACCACGTCCTCCACGATGTCCTCGACCACCACCACATCCTCCACCACCACCACCGCGTCCTCCACCACCACCACCGCGTCCTCCACCACCATGTCCTCCATCACCACCAGGTCCTCCATCACTACCAAGTCCACCATCACCACCACGTCCACCATCACCACCACATCCTCCACCACCACGTCTTCCACCACCACCGCATCCTCCACCGCCTCCACCGCGTCCTCCACCACCACCACCGCGTCCTCCACCAACACCACCATGTCCTCCACTGCCACCATGTCCTCCATCACCACCAGGTCCTCCATCACCACCAGGTCCTCCATCACCACCACGTCCACCATCATCACCACATCCTCCATCACCACCACGTCCTCCACCACCACCACCATGTCCTCCACCACCACCACGTCCTCCACCACCACCATGTCCTCCACCACCACCATGTCCTCCACCACCACCACATCCTTCACCACCACTACGTCAACCACCACTACAACCATGTCCTTCAGCACCACCACCACGTCCTCCTCCACCACCATCATGCCCTGCACCACCACCACCACGTCCTCCACCACGTCCACCACCACCATGTCCTCCACCACCACCATGTCCTCCACAACCACCACGTCCTCCACCACCACCACCGTGTTCTCCACCACCGTGTCCTCTACCGCCACCGCGTCCTCCACCACCACCACGTCCTCCACCACAACCACGTCCTTCACCACCACCACGACCATGTCCACCACCATGTCCATGTCCACCACCACGTCCACCACATCCACCACCACCTCCACCACCACGTCCTCCACCACCACCATGTCCACCACGTCCACCACCACCTCCACCACCATGTCCTCTACCACCACCACCACCACGTCCTCCACACCCACCACCATCACATCCAGTAACCCCATGTCCACCACCACCAAGTCCACCACGTTCACAACCACCACCATGTCCATCACTACCACATCCACCACCACGTCCACCACCACGTCCACCACCACGTCCACCACCACCACTTCCACCACCACCACATCCTCCACCACCACGTCCTCCACGTCCATCACATCCATCACCTCATGTCCACCACCAAGTTCACCACCACCCCCACGTCCACCACCACATCCACCACCACCATATCCACCACCACTTCCACCACCTCCACATCCTCCATCACCACACACGTCCTCCACCATGTCCTCAACCACAACCACGTCCTAAACCACCACCACATCCACCACCACCACCACATCCTCCACCACATCCTCCACCACCACCACAATGTCCACCACCACCACCACATCCATGCCCACCACCACCACCATGTCCTCCACCACCACCACGTCCTCCACCACAACCACGTCCTTCACCACCACCACGACCATGTCCACCACCATGTCCATGTCCACCACCACGTCCACCACCACCACTTCCACCACCACCACATCCTCCACCACCATGTCCTCCACGTCCATCACATCCATCACCTCATGTCCACCACCAAGTTCACCACCACCCCCACGTCCACCACCACATCCACCACCACCATATCCACCACCACCACCACGTCCATGCCCACCACCACCACCATGTCCTCCACCACCACCACCACGTCCTCCACCACCATGTCCTCCTCCACCACCACCACGTCCTCCACCACCACCACCACCACATCCTCCACCGCCACCTCCTCCACCACTACATCCTCCTCCACCACCACATCATCCTCCACCACGTCGTCCTCCACCACTACGTTCTCCTCCACCACTACGTTCTCCTCCACCACCACGTCCTCCTCCACCACCACCATGTCCTCCACCACCACATACTCCACCACCACCACCACGACCACCACCCTGTCCACCACCACTACCACGTCCACCACCAAGTCCTCCACCACCAAGTCCTCCATCACCACCACATCCTCCACCACCACGCCCACCACCACATCCTCCACCACCAAGTCCTCCATCACCACCACATCCTCCACCACCATGTCCTCCACCACCACCACTATTACGCCCACCACATCCAGCACATCCTCCACCACCATGTCCTCCACCACCACCACCACGTCCTCCACTACCACCACCAATTCCTCCACCACCACATCTACCACCACGTCCTCCACCACCAGCACGTCCTCCACCACATCCACCACCACGTCTTCAAAAACCACCATGTCCTCCACCACAAAAACCACCACGTCCTCCACCACGACGTCCTCCACCACGTCCTCCTCCACCACCACCACATCCTCCACCACCACCACATCCACCACCATGTCCTCCACCACCACCACCATGTCCTCCATCACCACCACATCCTCCACCACGCACTCTACCACCACCACGCACACCACCACCACCATATCCTCCACCACCACCACCACGTCCTCCACCACCACCATGTCCTCCACCACCACGTCCTCCACCACCACCAACACATGCTCCACCACCATGTCCTCCACCACCATGTCCTCCACCACCACATCCTCCACTACCACCACCACATCCTCCACCACCATATCCTCCACCACCACCACGTGTTCTCCCTCCACCATGTCTCCACCTCCACGTCTCCACCTCCACCACCACGTCTCCACCTCCTCCACCATGTCTTGACCTCCACCACCACATCTCGACCACCACCACCACGTCTTCCACCTCTACGTCTTCCACCACCATGTCCTCCACCACCATGTCCTCCACCACCACGTCCTCCACCACCACCACCACGTCTTCCACCACCACATCCTCCACCACCACCACATCCTCCACCACCACCACGTCTTCCACCACCACATCCTCCACCACCATGTCCTCCACCACCACCATGTCCTCCACCACCACCACCACGTCCTCCATCCCCAACACCACATCCTCCACCACCACCACCATGTCCACCAAGTCCACCATGTCCACCACCACATTGTCCTCCACCACCACCACGTCCTCCACCATCACCACCACTACAACCACCACGTCCACCACGTCCTCCACCAACACCATCATGTCCACCACCACCACGTCTTCCACCATGTCCACCACATCCTCCACGACTATGTCCTCCACCACCACCACCATGCCCTCCACCACCACGTCCTCCACCACCACATCCTCCACCACCACCACATCCTCCACCACCACCACCACCACCACATCCTCCACCACCACCACCAATTCCTCCACCACCACATCCACCACCACGTCCTCTACCACCAGCATGTCCTCCACCACATCCACCACCACGTCTTCAAAAACCACAAAAACCACCATGGCCTCCACCACAAAAACCACCACATTCTCCACCATGACGTCCTCCACCATGACGTCCTCCACCATGTCCTCCTCCACCACCACCACATCCTCCACCACCACCACATCCACCACCACATCCTCCACCACCACCATGTCCTCCACCACCACCACCACATCCTCCACCACCACCATGTCCTCCATCACCACACACGTCCTCCACCATGTCCTCAACCACCACCACGTCCTAAACCACCACCACATCCACCACCACCACCACATCCTCCACCACATCCTCCACCACCACCACAATGTCCACCACCACCACCACCACGTCCTCCACCACCACCGCCATGTCCACCACCACATCCACCACCACGTCTTCAAAAACCACAAAAACCACCATGGCCTCCACCACAAAAACCACCACATTCTCCACCATGACGTCCTCCACCATGACGTCCTCCACCACATCCTCCACCACCACCACATCCTCCACCACATCCTCCACCATGACGTCCTCCACCATGTCCTCCTCCACCACCACCACATCCTCCACCACCACCACCACATCCTCCACCACATCCTCCACCACCACCACCACGTCCTCCACCCCCACCACCACGTCCTCCGCCACCACCATGTCCTCCGCCACCACCATGTCCTCCACCATCACCACAACATCCACCACCACCACGACCATGTCCACCACGTCCACCACCACCACCACATCCCCACCACCACCACCATGTCCTCCACCACCACCATGTCCTCCACCACCACCACCACGTCCTCCATCCCCAACACCACATCCTCCACCACCACCACCACCATGTCCACCAAGTCCACCATGTCCACCACCACATCGTCCTCCACCACCACCACGTCCTCCACCATCACCACCACTACAACCACCACGTCCACCATGTCCTCCACCAACACCACCATGTCCACCACCACCACGTCTTCCACCACCACCATGTCCACCACATCCTCCACGACTATGTCCTCCACCACCACCACCATGCCCTCCACCACCACGTCCACCACCACCACATCCTCCACCACCACCACATCCTCCACCACCACCACCAATTCCTCCACCACCACATCCACCACCACGTCCTCTACCACCAGCACGTCCTCCACCACATCCACCACCACGTCCTCTACCACCACCCCCACTGCGTACTCCACCACCATCACGTCCTCCATCACCACCACGTCCTCCATCACCACCACGTCCTCCACCACCACCATGTCCTCCACCATCACTGCGTCCTCCACCACGACTATGTCCACCACCACCACGTCCATGCCCACCACCACATCCTCCACCACCACAACCACATCCTCCACCACATCCACCACATCCTCCACCACCACCTCCTCCACCACTACATCCTCCTCCACCACCACCACATCATCCTCCACCACGTCATCCTTCACCACGTCATCCTCCACCACGTCATCCTCCACCACTACGTTCTCCTCCACCACTACGTTCTCCTCCACCACTATGTTCTCCTCCAACACCACGTCCTCCTCCACCACCATGTACTCCACCACCACGTACTCCACCACCACAACCACATCCTGCCCCACCACCACCATGTCCTCCACCACCACATCCACCACCACCACATCCTCCACCACCACCACATCCTCCACCGCCTCCACCACATCCTCCCCCACATCCACCACATCCTCCACCACCACCACGTCCTCTACCACCACCACGTCCTAAACCACCACATCCTCCACCACCACATCCTCCACCATCACCACCATATCCTCCACCACCACCACGTCCTCCACCACCACCCCGTCCTCCACCACCACCACCACATCCTCCACCACCACCACCATGTCCTCCACCACATCCACCATGTACACCACCACCACGTCCACCACCATGTCCTCCCGCTCCCGCTCCACGCCCTCAACCACCACGTCCACCACCACCACCACATCCACCACCACCACGTCCACCACCACAGCATCCTCCACCACCACCACCGCGTCCTCCACCACCACCACCACCATGTCCTCCATCACCACCACGTCCTCCATCACCACCACATCCTCCATCACCACCACGTCCTCCACCACCACCACGTCCTCCACCACCACCACGTCCTCCACCACCAACACGTCCTCCACCACCATCATGTCCACCACAACCTCCTCTACCACCACCACCACCACGTCCTCCATCCCCAACACGTCCTCCATCACCACCACGTCCTCCATCACCACCACGTCCTCCACCACCACCATGTCCACCACCACCACCATGTCCACCACCACCACCATGACATCCTCCTCCACCACCATCACCACCACGACCACGTCCTCCACCACCATCACCACGTCCTCCACCACCACCACACCCTCCACCACCACGTCCTCCACCACCACCACGTTCTCCACCACCATGTTTTCCACCACCACGAACACCACCACGTCCTCCACCACCACCTTATCCATCAACACCACCATGTCCTCCACCACGTCCTCCACCACCACCACCACGTCCTCCACCACCATGTCCTCCACCACGATGTCCTCCACCACCACCATTTCCTCCACCACCACCATGTCCTCTACCACCACCACGTCCTTCACAACCACCACGTCCTTCACCACCACCACGTCCTCCACCACTACTACCATGTCCTTCAGCACCACCATCACATCCTCCTCCACCACCACAATGCCCTACACCACCACCACCACGTCCTCCACCTCCACCACATCCACCACCACATCCTCCACCACCACCACCGCATCCTCCACCACCACCACCGTGTCCTCTACCACCACCACCACCGCGTACTCCACCACCACCACGTCCTCCATCACCACCACGTCCTCCATCACCACCACATCCTCCACCACCAACATGTCCTCCACCATCACCGCGTCCTCTACCACGACCATGTCCACCACCACCACATCCATGCCCACCACCACCATGTCCTCCACCACCACATCCTCCACCACCACATCCTCCACCACCACATCCACCACCACCACCTCCTCCACCATTACATCCTCCTCCACCACCACATCATCCTCCACCACATCATCCTCCACCACGTCATCCTCCACCACGTCATCCTCCACCACTACATTCTCCTCCACCACTACGGCTCCTCCACCACTACGTTCTCCTCCACCACCACGTCCTCCTCCACCACCATGTCCTCCACCACCACGTCTTCCACCACCACCATGTCCACCAAATCCTCCACGACCATGTCCTCCACCACCACCACCACGTCCTCCACCACCACCACTAATTCCTCCACCACCACATCCACCACCACGTCCTCCACCACCAGCATGTCCTCCACAACATCCACCACCACCTCTTCAAAAACCACAAAAACCACCACGTCCTCCACCACAAAAACCACCACGTTCTCCACCATGACGTCCTCCACCACGACGTCCTCCACCACATCCTCCTCCACCACCACCACGTCCTCCACCACCACCACATCCACCACCATGTCCTCCACCACCATGTCCTCCATCACCACCACATCCTCCACCACGCACTCTACCACCACCACGCACACCACCACCACCATGTCCTCCACCACCACCACCACGTCCTCCACCACAACCATGTCCTCCACCACCACGTCCTCCACCACCACCAACACATGCTCCACCACCACGTCCTCCACCACCATGTCCTCCACCACCACGTCCTCCACTACCACCACCACATCCTCCACCACCACATCCTCCACCACCACCACGTGTTCTCCCTCCACCACGTCTCCACCTCCACGTCTCCACCTCCACCACCACGTCTCCACCTCCTCCACCACGTCTTGACCTCCACCACCACGTCTCGGCCTCCACCACCACGTCCTCCACCACGACGTCCTCCACCACCACCATGTCCTCCACCACCACCATGTCCTCTACCACCACCACGTCCTTCACAACCACCACGTCCTTCACCACCACCACGTCCTCCACTACTACCATGTCCTTCAGCACCACCATCACGTCCTCCTCCACCACCACCATGCCCTACACCACCACCACCACGTCCTCCACCTCCACCACGTCCACCACCATCTCCTCCACCACCACCATGTCCTTCACCACCATCATGTCCTCCACCACCACCACCACGTCCTCCACCACCACCACGAATTCCTCTACCACCACATCCACCACCACGTCCTCCACCACCAGCACGTCCTCCACAACATCCACCAATACGTCTTCAAAAACCACAAAAACCACCATGTCCTCCACCACAAAAACCACCACGTTCTCCACCATGACGTCCTCCACCACGACGTCCTCCACCACGTCCTCCTCCACCACCACCACGTCCTCCACCACCACCACATCCACCACCATGTCCTCCACCACCACCATGTCCTCCATCACCACCACATCCTCCACCACGCACTCTACCACCACCACACACACCACCATGTCCTCCACCACCACCACCACGTCCTCCACCACAACCATGTCCTCCACCACCACGTCCTCCACCACTACCAACACATGCTCCACCACCACGTCCTCCACCACCATGTCCTCCACCACCACGTCCTCCACTACCACCACCACATCCTCCACCACCACATCCTCCACCACCACCACGTGTTCTCCCTCCACCACGTCTCCACCTCCACATCTCCACCTCCACCACCACGTCTCCACCTCCTCCACCACGTCTTGACCTCCACCACCACGTCTCGACCACCACGTCTTCCACCTCTACGTCTTCCACCACCACATCCTCCACCACCACGTCCTCCACCACCACGTCCTCCACCACCACCACCACGTCCTCCACCACCACCACGTCTTCCACCACCACATCCTCCACCACCACAACGTCCTCCACCACCACCACGTCCTCCACCACCACCACGTCCTCCACCACCATGTCCTCCTCCACCACCACCACGTCCTCCACCACCACCACCACCACATCCTCCACCGCCACCTCCTCCACCACTACATCCTCCTCCACCACCACATCATCCTCCACCACGTCGTCCTCCACCATGTCATCCTCCACCACCACGTCCTCCTCCACCACCACGTCCTCCTCCACCACCACCATGTCCTCCACCACCACGTACTCCACCACCACCACCACCACGACCACCACCCTGTCCACCACCACTACCACGTCCACCACCAAGTCCTCCACCACCAAGTCCTCCATCACCACCACATCCTCCACCACCATGCCCACCACCACATCCTCCACCACCAAGTCCTCCATCACCAACACATCCTCCACCACCATGTCCTCCACCACCACCACTATTACGCCCACCACATCCACCACATCCTCCACCACCATGTCCTCCACCACCACCACCACGTCCTCCACTACCACCACCAATTCCTCCACCACCACATCTACCACCACGTCCTCCACCACCAGCACGTCCTCCACCACATCCACCACCACGTCTTCAAAAACCACAAAAACCACCACGTCCTCCACCACAAAAACCACCACGTTCTCCACCACGACGTCCTCCACCACGACGTCCTCCACCACGTCCTCCTCCACCACCACCACGTCCTCCACCACCACCACATCACCACCATGTCCTCCACCACCACCATGTCCTCCATCACCATCACATCCTCCACCACGCACTCTACCACCACCACGCACACCACCACCACCATATCCTCCACCACCACCACCACGTCCTCCACCACCACCATGTCCTCCACCACCATGTCCTCCACCACCACCAACACATGCTCCACGACCACGTCCTCCACCACCATGTCCTCCACCACCATGTACTCCACCACCACAACCACCACGACCACCACCCTGTCCACTACCACGTCCACCACCAAGTCCTCCACTACCAAGTCCTCCATCACCACCACATCCTCCACCACCATGCCCACCACCACATCCTCCACCACCAAGTCCTCCATCACCACCACATCCTCCACCACCATGTCCTCCACCACCACCACTATTACGCCCACCACGTCCACCACATCCTCCACCACCATGTCCTCCATCACCACATCCTCCACCACCACGACCTCCACCACCACATTCTCCACCACCACCACATCCTCCACCACATCCTCCACCACCACCACATCCACCACCACCACCGTGTCCTCCACCACCGTGTCCTCTACCACCACCGCGTCCTCCACCACCACCACGTCCTCCACGTCTACCACATCCACCACCACCTCCACCACCACGTCCTCTACCACCACCACAACCACGTCCACCACCACCACGTCCACATCCTCCACCACCACATCCTCCACCACCACCACCACGTCCTCCACACCCACCACCATCACATCCGCCAACCCCATGTCCACCACCACCAAGTCCACCACCACCCCTACATCCACCACCACCACGTTCACAACCACCACCATGTCCACCACCACCACGTCCACCACCACGTCCACCACCACGTCCACCACCACGTCCACCACCACCACGTCCTCCACCACCACCACCACCACATCCTCAACGTCCATCACAACCATCACCCCATGTCCACCCCCACGTCCACCACCACCCACACGTCCACCACCACGTCCACCACCACCACGTCCACCACCACCACCATGTCCACCACCTCCACGTCCCCCACCACCACACACGTCCTCCACCTTGTCCTCGACCACAACCACGTCCTAAACCACCACCACATCCACCACCACGACCACATCCTCCACCACATCCTCCACCACCACGTCCACCACCACCACATCCTCCACTACCACCACAATGTCCACCACCACCATGTCCTCCACCACCACCACCACATCCACCACCACCACGTCCTCCACCACCACATCCCACACCACCACCACCATGTCCCCCACCACCACCATGTCCTCCACCACCACCACATCCTCCACCACCACCACCACATCCTCCACCACCATCACCACCACCACCATGTCCACCACATCCACCATGTCCACCACCACATCATTCTCCACCACCACCACGTCCTCCACCATCACCACCACTACAATCACCACGTCCACCACGTCCTCCACCAACACCACCATATCCACCATCACCACGTCCTCCACCACCACATCCCACACCACCACCATGTCCTCCACCACCACCATGTCCTCCACCACCACCACCACGTCCTCCACCACCACCACCACATCCTCCACCACCATCACCACTACCACCATGTCCACCACATCCACCATGTCCACCACCACATCATTCTCCACCACCACCACGTCCTCCACCATCACCACCACTACAATCACCACGTCCACCACGTCCTCCACCAACACCACCATATCCACCACCACCACGTCTTCCACCACCACCATGTCCACCAAATCCTCCACGACCATGTCCTCCACCACCACTACCATGCCCTCCACCACCACGTCCTCCACCACCACCACATCCTCCACCACCACCACGTCCTCCACCACCACCACCACGTCCTCCACCACCACCACCAATATCTTCACCACCACATCTACCACCACGTCCTCCACCACCAGCACGTCCTCCACCACATCCACCACCACATCTTCATAAACCACAAAAACCACCACGTCCTCCACCACAAAAACCACCACGTTCTCCACCATGATGTCCTCCACCACGACGTCCTCCACCACGTCCTCCTCCACCACCACCACGTCCTCCTACACCACCACCACATCCACCACCACCACCACGTCCTCCACCACCACCATGTCCTCCATCACCACCACATCCTCCACCACGCACTCCACCACCACCACGCACTCCACCACCACCATGTCCTCCACCACCACCACCACGTCCTTCACCACAACCATGTCCTCCACCACCACGTCCTCCACCACCACCACCACATGCTCCACCACCACGTCCTCCACCACCATGTCCTCCACCACCACGTCCTCCACCACCACCACCACGTCCTCCACCATGACATCCTCCACCACCACCACGTGTTCTCCCTCCACCACGTCTCCACCTCCATGTCTCCACCTCCACCACCACGTCCTCTACCACCACCACAACCACGTCCACCACCACCACGTCCACATCCTCCACCACCACATCCTCCACCACCACCACCACGTCCTCCACACCCACCACCATCACATCCGCCAACCCCATGTCCACCACCACCAAGTCCACCACCACCCCTACATCCACCACCACCACCACCATGTTCACAACCACCACCATGTCCACCACCACCACGTCCACCACCACGTCCACCACCACATCCACCACCACCACGTCCTCCACCACCACCACCACCACGTCCTCAACGTCCATCACATCCATCACCCCATGTCCACCCCCACGTCCACCACCACCCCCACGTCCACCACCACGTCCACCACCACCACGTCCACCACCACCACCACCATGTCCACCACCTCCACGTCCCCCACCACCACACACGTCCTCCACCTTGTCCTCGACCACAACCACGTCCTAAACCACCACCACATCCACCACCACCACCACATCCTCCACCACATCCTCCACCACCACGTCCACCACCACCACATCCTCCACTACCACCACAATGTCCACCACCACCATGTCCTCCACCACCACCACGTCCTCCACCACCACATCCCACACCACCACCACCATGTCCCCCACCACCACCATGTCCTCCACCACCACCACCACGTCCTCCACCACCACCACCACATCCTCCACCACCATCACCATCACCACCACCATGTCCACCACATCCACCATGTCCACCACCACATCATTCTCCACCACCACCACGTCCTCCACCATCACCACCACTACAATCACCACGTCCACCACGTCCTCCACCAACACCACCATATCCACCACCACCACGTCCTCCACCACCACATCCCACACCACCACCACCATGTCCTCCACCACCACCATGTCCTCCACCACCACCACCATGTCCTCCACCACCACCACCACGTCCTCCACCACCACCACCACATCCTCCACCACCATCACCACCACCACCATGTCCACCACATCCACCATGTCCACCACCACATCATTCTCCACCACCACCACGTCCTCCACCATCACCACCACTACAATCACCACGTCCACCACGTCCTCCACCAACACCACCATATCCACCACCACCACGTCTTCCACCACCACCATGTCCACCAAATCCTCCACGACCATGTCCTCCACCACCACTACCATGCCCTCCACCACCATGTCCTCCACCACCACATCCTCCACCACCACCACGTCCTCCACCACCAGGTCCTCCACCACCACCACCAATATCTTCACCACCACATCTACCACCACGTCCTCCACCACCAGCACGTCCTCCACCACATCCACCACCACATCTTCATAAACCACAAAAACCACCACGTCCTCCACCACAAAAACCACCACGTTCTCCACCATGATGTCCTCCACCACGACGTCCTCCACCACGTCCTCCTCCACCACCACCACGTCCTCCTATACCACCACCACATCCACCACCACCACCACTTCCTCCACCACCACCATGTCCTCCATCACCACCACATCCTCCACCACGCACTCCACCACCACCACGCACTCCACCACCACCATGTCCTCCACCACCACCACCACGTCCTTCACCACAACCATGTCCTCCACCACCACGTCCTCCACCACCACCACCACATGCTCCACCACCACGTCCTCCACCACCACCACCACCACGTCCACCACCATGTCCTCCACCACCACCACGTCCTCCACCACCACCACGTCCTCCACCACCACGTCCTCCATCACCACCATGTCCTCCATCACCACCATATCCTCCACCACCACCTCATCCTCCACCACCACCACATCCTCCACCACCACCACATCCTCCACCATGAACACCACCACGTCCTCCACCACCACCACCACATCCTCCACCATGAACACCACCATGTCCTCCTCCATCACCACCACATCCTCCACCACCACGTCCACCACCACATCCTCCACCACCAAGTCCTCCATCACCACCACCACCACATCCTCCTCCATCACCACCACATCCTCCACCACCACATCCTCCACCACCACCACTATTATGACCACCACGTCCACCACATCCTCCACCGCCATGTCCACCACCACCACCATGTCCACCACCACCACCATGTCCTCCACCACCACTACCACGTCCTCCTCCACCACCACCAGGTCCTTCACCACCACCACCAGGTCCTTCTCCACCACCACCAGGTCCTCCACCGCCACCACGTCTTCCACCGCCACCACGTCTTCCACCACCACCACGTTCTCCAGCACCACCACGTCCTCCACCACCACATCCTCCACCACCACATCATCCACCACAACCACATCCTCCACCACCACCACCATTTCCACCACCACCACCATGTCCACCACCACCATGTCCACCACCACCACATCCTCCTCCACCACCACCACCATGTCCTCCACCACCAGCAGGGCCTCCACCACCACCACCATGTCCACCACCACCACCATGTCCACCACCACCACCATGTCCACCACCACCACCATGTCCTCCACCACCACTACCACGTCCTCCTCCACCACCACCAGGTCCTTCACCACCACCACCAGGTCCTTCTCCACCACCACCAGGTCCTCCACCACCACCACGTCTTCCACCGCCACCACGTCTTCCACCACCACCACGTTCTCCAGCACCACCACGTCCTCCACCACCACATCCTCCACCACCACATCATCCACCACAACCACATCCTCCACCGCCACCACCATTTCCACCACCACCACCATGTCCACCACCACCATGTCCACCACCACCACATCCTCCTCCACCACCACCACCATGTCCTCCACCACCAGCAGGCCCTCCACCACCACCACCATGTCCTCCACCACCACGTCCTCCACCACCACCACCACCACCACACCCTCCACCACCACCACGTCCTCCACCAAGACCACCACGCCCTCCACCACCACGTCTTCCATGACCACCACGTCCTCCACCACAAACAAGACCACATCCTCAACCACGAACATTACCATGTCCTCCACCACCATTACATTCTCCACCACCACCACATTCTTCACCACCACCACGTTCTCCACCATGTCCTCCACCACCACGAACACCACCACATAATCCACCACCACCATGTCCTTCAACACCACCACATCCTCCACCACGTCCTTCACCACCACCACCACGTCCTCCACCACCATGTCCACCACCACCACGTCCTCCACCACCACCATGTCCTCCTCCACCACCACATCCTCCACCACCACATCATCCACCACAACCACATCCTCCACCACCACCACCATTTCCACCACCATGTCCACCACCACCACATCCTCCTCCACCACCACCACCATGTCCTCCACCACCAGCAGGTCCTCCACCACCACCACCATGTCCTCCACCACCACGTCCTCCACCACCACATCCTCCACCACCATCACCACGTCCTCCACCACCACCATACCCTCCACCACCACCACGTCCTCAACCAAAACCACGTCCTCCACCAAGACCACCACGCCCTCCACCACCACCACCACGTCTTCCATGACCACCACGTCCTCCACCACAAACAAGACCACATCCTCCACCACGAACATTACCATGTCCTCCACCACCATTACGTTCTCCACCACCACCACATTCTTCACCACCACCACGTTCTCCACCATGTCCTCCACCACCACGAACACCACCACATCCTCCACCACCACCATGTCCTTCAACACCACCACATCCTCCACCACGTCCTCCACCACCACCACCGCGTCCTCCACCACCACCACGTCCTCCACGTCTACCACATCCACCACCACCTCCACCACCACGTCCTCTACCACCACCACAACC